>NC_133648.1:307226034-307594938 GCF_009905375.1 Apium graveolens | reverse complement strand
GCCATGAGAGTGGATGCAGTTGAATAATCTTGCATTCCAAATTTCTTCAGTAAATTTTTGGTGTACTTAGATTGACAGATAAAAGTACCTTCTTCATTTTGCTTGACTTGAAGTCCCAGAAAATAGCTAATTTCTCCCATCATACTCATTTGATATCTTGACTGCATTAGCTTTGCAAACCTTTCACAGAGTTTGGAATTAGTAGAACCAAATATGATATCATCAACATATATCTGTACCAAAAGTAAGTCCTTTCCATGGTTGAGATAGAACAGAGTTTTATAAATTGTACTAAAGTCTCATACCATGCTCTTGGAGCTTGCTTAAGGCCATAAAGTGCTTTGTCTAATTTGTAGACATGATTTGAAAATTTTGAATCTTCAAATCCTGGAGGTTGTTCAACATATACCTCTTCCTCCAATTCTTCATTGAGAAAAGCACTTTTCACATCCATTTGTAACACTTTAAACTTTTTTTGAGCAGTATAAGCCAAAAAGATTCTTATGGCTTCCAATCTAGCAACTGGTGCAAATGTTTCATCATAATCAATACCCTCATGTTGATAGTAGCCTTTAGCAACCAGCCTTGCTTTGTTCCTTGTAATTATGCCATCACTGTCAGTTTTGTTTCTGAACACCCATTTTGTGCCAACAATTGATATGTTCTTTGGTCTTGGCACTAGGGTCTAGACTTTATTTCTTTCAAATTTATTTAACTCTTCCTGCATTGCTTGCACCCAATCAGTATCTTAAAGAGCTTCTTCCACTTTCTTTGGTTCAGTTTGAGATAGAAAAGAATGATAGATCATTCATTTGATGTTACAGTTCTAGTTCTGACACCTGCTTCAGGATCTCCAATTATTAAGTCAGGTTTATGTGATTTGGTCCACTTTCTTACAAATGGAAGTTGATTTCTAGAACTAGATCCTCCCCCATGATCCATGCTATCTCCATCAGCATTTTCTGATGCTCCCCCTATAGTTATGCTCTCTGAAACTTCAAAATTTGAGTTGGATCCGTTAAGATTTGAAGTATCAGAGTTTCCAGAGTTATCAGAACTTGGCTCATCAGAACTTGATGAATCAAAACTTGAAGAGTCAGTGACAGGTTCTGATGCTTCTTGAGAGTCTTGAGTTGTGGTAGGATCTTCAGCTTGCTCCCCCTGGACAGGTGCATTTTCTCTTGGAGCAGTTACCACAGTTTCAATGACATCAGAATTTAACCCATAAGAACTTACAGGATTAGGATTTAAACCATCAGAATTTATAGAATCATAACTTAAATCTTCATTTTGAAATCTCAGCTGATCATGATCATCGAAATCTTCAAGTCCAGTAATCTTCTTATCATCAAAAGATACATTGATAGATTCCATGACAATCCTTGTTCTTAAATTGTAGACTTTGAAGGCTTTTGTGGAAAGTGGATATCCAACTACCACAATAAAAACAAGGATTTTGTGGTTTAAACTTAACAGACTGACTCTTAATTCCCGATCTAGGAGGTAAAGAGTTTATATCTTTATTTTTCCTGCAAAAAGAAACAAGGTGGTTAGAGTTTCCACAGTTATAATATTTCTTTCTAGGAGCATTAGGAACAGGCATATAGTTATTGCTTTTATTCACACCTTCCTTTCCATTCCTATTTTTTCTAGCTTCATTTACCTTGTTCACATTTCTAATCTCTTTTAGCTTATGCTTAAGCTGCTTCTTTGTTATTAAGCCTATATTTACTTCAGCTAGTTTAACCTGTTTTAATTTGTCAGAAGTTGACTTATCTTTGAATTCTGTTACAGATTCTTTCATCTTTTCAGAATCAGACTTTACAGTTTTTGCTACAAACTTAACAGGATTTACCTTTGGCTTAGCAGTCTGTTTAACAACAATTGGCTCAATTTGTTCAGTTCCTTTCTCACTTTTATCATCTCTATAACCTAAGCCCTCTTTCCAGTTTCCACTACTTAATAAATTCTGAGTTGTTCTGCCAGAGTTAGTCCAAGTTCTGATAATCTCTCTTTCCTTTTCTAAGTCAGCTTTTAGAGATTCAGTCAATTTTAACACTTCATCTCTAACATATAAAGCATCATCTTTTTCTTTCTTAGTTTGATGAAGAAAAAATAACTCCTTTTCTAAATAATAATTTCTCTTTTTATAAGCTAGATTTTCAGATGTTAATCATTCACATGTTAAAGTCTGATCTCTATAACTAATGAACATGGTTTTAAGATACAATCTCAACTTAGTAATATCATCAGTAGAAAGGCATAAGTTGTTAGGTACCTTCAATTCAGCAGTTTCAGGGTTGCTCCTCATGTTCGGAATCTGAAGTATTTGTCCAGCTTTTCTTACCTTTGTCACTTCTTCCTTTCTTGTAGTCAGGAGATATGTGGCCTCTTTCACCACAATTGTAGCATTTGACATTTAAGTTGTCTCCTCTGTCAGACTTTCCTTTTCCTTCAGACTTTCTAAACCCTTTCTTATCAGAACTTCCATGTTTCCTGGAAAACTTCTTGCCTTTTCTGAATTTCTTGTAGGCTATCTTTATGATACCTTTTACCATAAGAGCAAACAATTTCATCATCTCTTCATCAGCATCTATTTCAGGTAAACTTTCAGTTTCTGAGTCATCATCATCAGAATATGATGACTCTGAATCAGACTTTATGATGAGAGCCTTTCCTTTGCCCCTTTTTGAGGCAGCCACTTTAGGAGATTCCTCCTCAGCTTTAAGAGCAACTGCCTTTGACTTTCTTCCATGCCTCTTGCTCCTTTGACCCATCTCAAGTTCATAAGTCTTGAGCATACCATAAATTTCATCAAGAGTAGTTTCAGTAAGGTCATAGTTGTCTCTTATGGTAGTAGACTTCAAATCCCAATTTTCAGGAAGAGCTAAAAGGAATTTTAGATTTGAATCTTCAAGATCATATTCCTTGTCCACCAGTGACAGATCATTCAAGAGTTTGACAAACCTGTCATACAAGTCATTTAAAGACTCATTAGCTCTTGAGTTAAAGTGCTCATACTCTTGAGTGAGTATAGTCATCCTATTCTTCTTGATTGCATCAGTTCCCTGACATCTTGTCTCCAAAGCATCCCATATCTCCTTTGCAGTCTTGCAATGAATTACCCTGTTTGACATGACATTATCAATGGCACTATGCAGCAAATGCCTTACCCTTGTATCCTTGGAAATAAATGAGATGTCTTCAGCTGTGTACTCACCTTTCTCCTTTTTTATGGTTGTTAGGTCCCAATGTGTTTGTAGAAGGGGGGGTTGAATACAAACGATACCGAATAATCGAATAAATGCGGAATAAAAAATGTGAAACAAAATTCAAGTTAAATAAAAATATTATTAAACTTGAAAGGTGTTACAACAACTGTATCGATTACAAGGAATTAATCTCAAATTAATTATCACAAATCTAGAATAAATTCGACATGAACTTTTTCTATTTTCGTAATAATTAGAATCAAATGCTAAACGCAATTTGAGATTAAGTTCTAGGGATTTTGATCTGCTAGATTGTTACACAAGAACAAGATAAAGATTTCTAGTTGATTGGATTTAACTTTACAATCTAGAAATTGATCTTGAAGTTTTGCAGAGAAGATGAAATATTGTTCTGCTTCTTTTTCTTTTGTTCTCGGGTTCTGTATTGTTTTATGATGAAGAATGAATGCTTCTGCTTCTTTTAATCAATTCAGCTGAATGAAAATAGAGCTGGCATGACAATCCTTTGGCTCAGTAAGACAATCGGTAGGACTATCTTTAGAGCTAGCAAGACAATCAGAATGAACTAGCAAGACTTTCGGTATGACAATCAATTATCATACCGATTGTCATAGTAGTTTAAATAGATTGTTTTTGCTGAATTAATAAGTGATTTTAATCTAATAATAATTCTGGTAAGACAATCAACTGAATTAGCATGACTTTCGGTATGACTATTGATTGTCATACCGATTGTCATACTAATACAATCAGTTGTCTTTTTGGAATTAAAACAGATTTTAACCAATTAAAAATTCTGAAAAACCTTAATATTAATTCTGAATTAATTAATCAATTAATTCAATTAATCAATAAATTAATCTTTGCAGATATAATTAATTTTCTTAATTAAATTATATGACTTAATTAATTAATAGAGAATTAATACTAACCTTGAGCAGCAACCATTCTTCTGAAAATCTTCTGAAAATCACTGTCAATTATGAATCAATTCCACCACTTCAATGTTGACACTCGATGTACTGTCTGGTTCATGAGTGACTAACTTCCGTGACGTTTCTTCATGTCTTGACTTTGATACTCTTGATTTTTCTTCAGACTAAATCCTTGTAATTTATGATACTTTGACGAGATCTCTGTCACTTGATTAAATCCACGATCTTGATTTATATCACTGAGGCATGATCAATTTCTTGAACTTCTTCTAGTGAATTAATTCCTCAAGTCTGTAGATGAACCTTGTTTCTGAATCCTTTGACATATATTACTTTGCGAGATCTCTCTGACGCACTACAAGAAAAAGTTCAATAGACATCACACATTAGACATCGGTTACAAATGCCACTGATGTTAAAAGATATAATAACATCACCCCGCATTAATCCGATGTCTTTGTTGCTTCACGATATCGGTTATTATAAAACTGATGTCTAAATTTGCCTAAATATTTTTAACTCGCGCCCACTTGACTATATTTCCCCCCTTGTCAAAATTTTCCCCGCTATTCCAAAATTTCACTCTGACTCAGAAAATGTGTTTCCCCCTATTTTGTTCTTTTCTTTCAGCTAATATCTAAAAAAATAAAATAATCTCTCTCAATCACCTCTCTCCCCTCACCGAACTCTCTCTCTGTCTATCTCGATCGAATCTCCACTCTGTATACTCTCTCTACACCTCTGTCCTCTGTCTCTCCTCCCACCTCTCACATTTATTCATCTCACATATCTCCATCTCTGCTCTGCACTCTTTACTCTACATCTCCATATTGGTTAGAAGATAAACTTGACAAGATTATCTTGTTAGAAACTTGGATGGTAAGGTTGAATGTAAGTGGTCTTGAAGTCTTAATTGAGATAAACTTTGTAAATTGAGGGGTTTCTTCAATCAAAACCCTAATTTTTTAAAATTGGGGGTTTTCTCAAATCAAAACCCTACTTACTTCTATGTACTACAATTAATTCTAAGTATTTTTAAGTTATTAATTCATTTGAATTTGTTGTTCAGTTATGGATTCAAATATTTAGGTATGGATTTGAATTTAAATATTTATCATATTTAAATATTTATGTCTTGAATGTGTTTGTATGTTATGAATTCTATGTTACTTGCATATTATTTGATTTATGTATATGTTTATGTGTTTAAATGAAATTTAGAATTCAGAATGGACTGATGTCGAGGTTGTTTCAATTTCAGGGGTATCTAGTGGCTAACAGAACTACATTTCCTTCTGGCATTAAAGCTCTAACAGATTATGTTCACAAAAAGGGCCTTAAGTTAGGAATTTAATCAGATGCAGGGTAAATATTTTGGTTCTTAATGAATTTTCATGTTGGTTACAATTGTGACGACTAACGACTGAATGTATGTAATTCAATTTTGTAGAGAATACACTTGTTGTCACAGAATGCCTATGCCTGGTTAACTTGGCATCGAGGAAAAAGATGCCAAAATCTTCGCTGGTTGGGTATAATTTCCTCTTAAAATGACAAGACCTTCTTATCTATCCTGCTACAATAAATTCCGTTCAAAGTAAATGTTATTTGTCTACAGATTAAGGTAATTTGTCCTGTTGATGGAGATCTTCACTTGTCATTTTTCAATGGTAGTCAAGTTGATGGTAAACCAGAAGACGATCCCGTTTCTGGTTTGCATTTGTTCAAGAGGAAAAATTTACAATCAACATCCAGGTATACTTTTTTCTTTACATATATTTAGGATTGACAAATTTTAGTATAGGAAATAAATTAAAGCTATAATATTTGTGTGCACAAACCTGAGGCATATCAACTATACATTCTTGCTTCCTTTACCAAATCTGCCTCTGTGCCGTAGTATATTATGTTCTGGTTATCATATTTTAAAGTGCAACAGTCAAATGAAATGCTTAAGATGCCTAGTTTATTGATTTACATGCTAAATACCATTAATATGGTAATTTCAACACTATTTTGGTAATCTCAAGTCAGATCTATAGTATATAAAAGAAAATATTTTTCATGCATAGAATAAATGTTTGACGTGAACTTGAGATATGGCTACATTTAAAATCCGTGCATCCGTTTTGCTTATATATAAATAATTGTTTGCAAAGTTATGGACGAGCTTTTGCAGTGAGATACATTACAACTCACTGTACGAAAGAGGAGGTGAATAATCTACATATACTCATTGCTATTCTATCTTGTTTATAGCATAGATAGCTAACTGCCATCATCTATTTCAATCTATTGACAGATGTTCCTATAAGAGCAGCCAAGAAGAAGCATTGGTATAATATAGCTCCATTCAGATGTTTGTAAAGCATCAATTTTATGTACAGTTTGACATGGATATACATATGTAAGGTGCCCAAATAAATCATGGACATGAATATACATACACACACATCAGGTTAGTATTTGATTTATTGATTTCTTTAGACCTGCATTATCTTCAATTTTCCAATTGGGTTAGGGTCTAGTTTAGTGAGAATCTAAGGTCGTATCTGAGTTTAGTGAGAACTCTGGACAAGAAGCCAGAAGAGGTATATTTGCATACCAGTTACTGTGTTGCTGATTACAATGCACATATTTATTTCCATATTTAGTGTAATAATTACTCTGGTATATTGTTGCAGCGGACTATATTGATGAAACTCCTGTATTATGATGAAGTTACGGTATGCCTTTTTATTTGACTTACTTTCATTTTCATTTTCTTTTAGTTTTTTTGTATTGCCAATGAAGGTTTTTCAGCTTGGATAATCCTGAAATTTAAAAAAAGTCAAGTCTATTTTTATGCTAACCCAAATTAAAGATATAGGGATATAATGCAGCTCTTTTAGCTAATATTTCATGATACAAATTGCCTTGATATAGTATGCTTTTTACTGAAATCATGTCTCTTAGGAATTAGCCCTGGTAAATTTGAAAATGCTGTTGTAATAATATCTAAAGACACTATTACACATACTTGTTAACATGTGGACTATGAGTCGCCATTTTTCAGAGGCTGCATAGAAGAAGAAGTTAATAATCCATGGACCAAGAATCCTCTGAAAATGGAGGTTGGTAATTTAACAAGTTGTACTTGCCAATTTGTAGATGACACTCAGGATCTAATTAAAGATGAAGAGCAATTTCGTTGAGTAAAGGAGTGGATACCACCTTGGCACTGTCGAGCTTACAGACGTTCTCTCAAATTTCTCTTACATATCAGTGGTATAGACTCAATCTATTAATTAAGGATTAACATAAGTTTTACATTAACTGGTTGGCTGCAAAAATCTTGACAAACGAAGTTCTCAGTTTACTTATAATTCATACTTTCCATGATTGCAGGTTCTTATTGAAGGTACATGGAGGTTTCAATCAATATACAATGTTTTTAGAATATGGCATCTGCCCTGTAACCTAAGTAGGGTAAATTCAAGAAAAAATCGAACAAATATGTTGAGGTGAAGTATCAATATTTGCCGTTTGGACAACCTGAATCAAATGATATACAACATGGAGAGGGCAGTTGTGATGGTTCACCAAGTAAATTGTGGTTTCATTGGTTTACTTGTACAAGTATTTCTTTATAGTTTTGTTTTGGTTAGTTATATAAGAAAATTTGGTACTTAATATTATTTTTGGTTAATATAAGTGTTTATTTAGTTCATTTTCTACTTATTATTTTGATTTAGTGGTTTTTGTGGGTTTAAATTGTGCTTCAAATTAAAATTTGATTCAGTGGTATATTTTGTATTGTATGTTATTCCTAAAAGGAAAATAGACATCACTGATGTAAAAGAAGAAAAACCGATGTCAAAAAAGTTAATGTACATCATTTTAGATACAAAACTGATGTCAAATACTGACATGTTCAGGTGTAAATTGGACAAAGATATCACTTTGTTTGGGATAAAACTGATGTCTATATATAAATATAGACATCACCTTTTACTAAATAAATCGATGTTTAATATTTGATTTTACATCACCTAAATGAAAATATTCGATGTCTATGTGGCAGAAAACATAACTCATTATATGTTTAATCTGTTGTAATAGGTTTAATTTACTTATTAAATTATTTATTTCTAACATATTTTGTAAAAAAACATTGCATGAACATCAGTCAGTTTGCCAGAACCGATGTCTAAGCAAGTAAAGACATCGGGTTATGGCCGATGTCTAGAATATACATCACCGACATCAACATCGGTTGCCAAATAGCATAGACATCGGTCAAAAACCGATGTCTATGAACATTTTTCTTGTAGTGACGGTAGATCCACTATTTACTTATTACATTCTTATTTGAGTTGAGTTAAATCCTCGAATATACAAATAGGCCTATGACATATGCCTTACAATCTCCCCCTATTTGTTTGTTAGACAATAACACACAAATACCTAGAGGATAACTCAACTAACAAATAAGAAAAAAATATAAACAGAAATGCAAAGTAAATAGCAGAAAAGTTCTGGATAACATTTAACCTTTTCCAGATTCCAAATAGATGTTCCTCTAGACTGAACATATCTTCAAGTAGTTTCATCTTCATTTGTACAACCACATTTCCTGTTGAGAAGCCCATATCTCTTTTGCTTCTCCCCCTATGAGAATCAACTGATTAAAGAAGATCACCTTCGTTTACCACCTCTCCCGTACAATAGGATCCGCAGATAAAAACCAATGGTACTCCCCTAACAGCTTCTTCCCTTACTAGAAAATCACCTTGTGTTTACCACCTCTCCCGTACAATAGGATCCGTAGTTACAAACAACAATGGTGTGGTGTAGTGTACATGTAGGATCTTTTTCTTCCTCCCTGCTATTTCTCCCCTTTAGTTGAGAAATCCTCCAAACTATTACTTAAGCTTTTATCTCCCCATTAAAGAAGGAATGCATGCCGTCGTCTGAAGGAGTTCTCATATATCACTTGGTTGGAAAAGAAATAACAAGTAGTTTCTCTTTCTTCCTCACTGTGAGTGTGTGATTCTGTTTAGTGTACCTCACATGTGTTTCGCTCTTCTCTCCACTCATGTTTACACTCATTCTCACAAGTGTATCACTCCTCTCATAGCTCCAAAAATCAGCTGTACCTGCAAGGAAAATCACCTTAGCCATCCTTAAGGAGGTCACAGGTGGTGCAATGGGAGTTCACAAATCCCCATCCTTGTTAAACTCATCAGATGAATCTGAGTCATAATCTACAAGTTGCTAGTTTCCCTTTTAGGGTTCCAGATTTGAATTCTGGGAAGGTAAACAATGATCCAACGAATTTAGCATAAAGATCAAAGTTCCCTTCTAATGTCTGTGAAGACATTTCCTTGTGACTCATCAGGTAATATCTGAATCATTGTCAATAAGTTGCCGATCTGCACCTATGTCAGATCCACTATCCGCAGATGCATCCAGGGGATTTAAGCCTGGGGAGGTAGACACTGACCACTGACATATGGCTTTTGGATCAGTATCCTCTCCTAACACCTGTAAAGGCAATTGGTCCACTAACGAACCTTGAACAATCGAATCTGACCTTAAAATGGTCGAAACTCTTGTTTCCGTCAACTCATCCTTTGTGTGTGTAACCTCTCCTTGTGCATCAAGAATTGTTTATGTTTGAAGTGGTGACACTACATCGGATGCCTTGGCCGACAGGCAAAATTCAATAGATGCACCCTGTTGAGAGAATGAATCTAGTAACTGTTTTTGTGCCTTTTCAGCCATTACATCTTTTTGAGAAGATGTATGGGGGCTAGCAGTTGTCTCAGTTTAAATACTACTCATCTATGTAGGAGACAGAGCTACTGGGTTGACTACAGAACCTTCCTTATGTGGTGCACTAAGGCACTATCTCCCTCACGCTCATTCATACTACATTTAGTGGTAAGAGAGTGTTGGTTGGTTCTGTTTTTGTGTTTGTCTTTACAGTCTGGGATAGACGTTGTGGGTTTTCAACCTCATGACTGTCAATGAAAGAAAGTCAATGGAGACTGAACTTGTATCATAGAACATATGGTAGTAGAGAGAAAATGATTTACAATAGTGATTTCAAAAGATTTTACATGAAATAAGAAATCACTAATTTAGAAAGAAGTTTGAGTTCAATGATAGCATTATCACTATATCACTGCACATATAAAACAATATGTTTGTGCCTAGTGATAAGATAGTTATTAATATGACGACTCTACTTATTCATATAAAACTGTAACTGCAGTTAGAGTGCCGTACCATGTCCTTGACGATTGCTTGAGCAGTATACTAGTTCATACCAATCTGAAGTGAGATTGTGAAGAAGAGATTGCATAGTCCAATAGATCTGCAGCTGCAAAGTCCATGAACTGTGGTGCACTGACTTCCTCTTTTAACTCACCAACCAGGAGTACACTTGTACACATCTTACTAGAGTACAATTCCAAGTGTAATGTGCAGCAGGTGCCTGATATGTCGTAATATTCTCAAGTCTCGTCACTGGTGCTATATGTTAGATACTGCTTCCTGATAATAACCTAGCACAATATACAAAATTACAATGATAACATTCCCAGCTTGCAAACAGGCATATCCCTCAGATAAATCTTTGCTGTTATCTCCAAAGGTAACCATGGGGCCAACTTTCTCAACCACATTTGATAGCAGGGCTCTATCTCCGGTCATATGTCTTGATGATCCACTGTCAAGAATCCACACTACCGGTTATACCTGTTTAATGCCCTGCACTACAAATGGATTAGACCTTCTTCGGAACCCAAACTTGGTTGGGCCCGACATACTTGTAGAACTGTCCTTTGTCAGGCAAAACAATATTTTTAATTTTAATTGCCTCAACTTTCTCAATGACTGAACATTTGACCTTGTAAACAGCCTTAACAAATTTCTGTTTAAGCTTAGGCATAAATATCTCCTTTCTAACCTTAAAAGGACTAGCAGCCTTAGACTTATCATGCTTCTTGTTATTCACATGCTGACGAGGAGTAGTCTTATCATTAGAAACATGCTTACCATTAAAATAAGCATACATCATATTAAAAGCACAAGACATACAATTAGAAACACCACATGTGTAACACCCCCAGATCCGGGGTCGGGGATCCGGGTCGTCACGGTCTTTCTTTCCACAATATCACTTCACTTAATTAATAATAATAACCTTATACTGTGACCCCACACTAACATACACCACAACCCGTTATAGTCTCAGAGATGAAATTTAAATAAGTACAAGTCTTTGAATCCACAATTTAAAAGTTATTACAACCCAAAATGATTTCTTGATAAATTTACAGTTAATTGCCATTATCTGCCACAAGTTATAATTATACATAATTGATTCTCAAAAGTAGATGGTCTGATCTATAATAGATCTACCTCTGCAGCTATAGCAGCTATGTTAGGTCCCAATTTGTTTGTAGAAGGGGGGGTTGAATGCAAACAATACCGTTTCGTCGAATAAAATGCGGAATAAAATTGTGAAACAAAATTCAAGTTAAATAAAACTTTTATTAAACTTGAAAGGTGTTACAACTACGGTATCGGTTACAAGGGATTAATCTCAAATCAATTATTACAAATTTAGAATAAATTCGACATGAACTTTTTCTATTTTTGTAATTAAAAGATCAAATGCTAAAAGCGATTTGAGATTAAGTTCTAGGGATTTTAATCCGCTAGATAGATACACAAGAACAAGATAAGTATTTCTAGTTGATTGGATTTAACTTTACAATCTAGAAAATTGATCTTGAAGTTGCAGAATAGATGTAATATTTTTCTGCTTCTTTTTCTCTTTTGTTCTTCTGTATGTTGTGTTCTGTTTGATTGATTGATATTTTGAATTGCTGCTTCTGCTTCTATTTAACAATCCAACCGAGAGAAAAAGAACTGGAATGACAATCCTTTTTAGCTTGAAAGACTTTCGGTGAGACAATCTATTAGAGCTAGCAAGACAATTAAAATGAACTAGCAAGACTTTCGGTATGACTATTGATTGTCATACCGATTGTCATATTAGTTCAAATGAAATTGTTTTACTGAATTAATAATTGATTTTAATCTAAATAATAATTCTATCAATACAATCAACTGAATTAGCATGACATTCGGTATGACTATCAATTGTCATACCGATTGTCATACTAGTACAATCAGTTGTCTTTTTTAGAATTATCACAGATTTTAATCAATTAACATTCTGAAAATCCTCATTTATTAATTCTAAATTAATTAATCAATTTAATTCAATTAATCAATAAATTAATCCTTGCAGATATAATTTATTCTCTTAATTAAATTATATGACTTAATTAATTAATAGAGAATTAATACTATCCCTGAGCAGCATCCATTCTTCTGACAATCTTCTGAAAGTCTCTGAGACTTATGAATCAATTCCGTCACTTTAATGCTGACACTCGATGTACTGTCTGGTTCATGAGTGACTAACTTTCGTGACGTTTCTTCATGTCTTGACTTTGTTGTTATGATTGAATCCTTGTAATAAATGATACCTTGACGAGATCTCTGTCACTTGATTAAATCCACGATCTTGATTTATATCACTGAGGCATGATCAAATTCTTGAACTTCTTCCAGTGAATCTTCAAGTCTGCAGATGAACAATGTTCCTTTATTCTTTGACAGATGTTACTTTGTGAGATCTCTCTGATGCTTGATCCACTATTTACTTATTACATTCTTATTTGAGTTGAGTTAAATACTCGAATAAACGAGTAGGCTATGACATATGCCTTTCAATCTCCCCCTATTTGCTTGTTAGACAATAACAGCAAATACCTAGAGGATAACTCAACTAACAAATAAGAAAAAGATATAAACAGTAATGTAAAGTAAATAGCAGAAAAGTTCTGGATTATATTTAACATTTTCCAGATTCCAAATGAAATTTACAAGTGAATACAAGATAGATGTTCCTCTAGCCTGAACATATAACTACATTAGTCTATCTTGATTCATAACGCTCTAATCATATTACATTGAGTTTTGAGCTAATTGACTTTAGTTGTCTTCTCTTCTGACTTCACCTTCTTCTAAATCTTGAAGCAATTCCTTGTCAAAGATACGATCTTTTTCTGAAGTGAAGCTTGCAGGTCTGACTGGTTGAACTCCAACTGTCTTCAACTTATTCTTGAGTTGATTGTACCTTTTAACATTCTTCTCATAATAAGCTTGAATCAAGTCAGCAGCTTGAGTCTTCAACATGGATGAATATCCAGCAGTTCTCAAATGATGTTCCATCCAGACCAGATGCTTAGCTGAGTAGTCTTTAAGAGATTGTACATCTAGCTGACAGATTTGAAGACAATCAGACTTAAAGAATCTCACTTGATGAGGATTGTTGACCACTTGAGGACTAGCCCTGCTGGCAAACTCTTTAAGCCTTTCCCGAAGAACTTCATTCAACTCTGAGCTTCTTTTCACTTTGTTTAAAAGAACCCAAATCTCTGACAACGAACGATTCTCAAATAGATGAAGTGACACCTTGAATGATCCTTCACTCTGACAATATACAAAAATGCTCATCTCATTTAGGGATCTATCAAAAGCAGCTGTGATCCTTGAGACTTCAGTCTTGATAGCATTCATGTACATGTCATTGTTAGGATTTGAGATTTCCAGCTTGTCAAGAAGATGTAAGAACTGCCTATCATTGTTAGTGCATAGCTGAGGCATATCGAGTACTCTCCTAGCTTCATCCCACTTTCCACCAATCTTTAGTCTGACATCTCTTCTCCTTTCTTGAGCTTTAATGTCATGAAGACGTTGCTTTTGAAGAGTTTCTGTTCTTTGTATGTCTTTTCTCCTATCAATGATCTGTGAGACCTTCTTGAGTTCAGCTTCTTTTCTTTGCATCTCTGACTGCTCTTTCTGAAATTCTTTCTCAAACCTAGGATCCACTGTATCTTCTTCTTCCCAATCTTCAAAATCACTTTCTTCTTCAGCTTCAAATAACCCATCTTTATCTTCCTGAACTGGTTCAGTGGGAATGTCAAAAATATCGAAGTCATCCTGTTCTCCACTGTAGTAGGCATCATCAGCCTTTCCTTTATCTCCAGCAGAAGTATCTTTTTCTTTCCCTTTGGAACTACTCCCTTTCTTCTCCCCCTTAGTTGAGGGATCCTCTGCTGACTTTCCTTTGAAACCTCCACCACTTCCAGAGCCTGATCCTCCACCAGACGGTCCTTCAAAATAAGCTCTTTGTTCTTCATTAGGGCAATGAGAATTCTTGATCATGTAATATAAGTGCTTCATGCCTTCATTTAGATGTTCCATGCCCGTCTCTATCTTTAGAAATCTTGAGTTGTCCAGTGAATGATTCATCTCAACGAGGTCTTCAAGAGAAGTCATTCTTGTATGTAGGGAGCAGAAGTTGGATATGTCATCAGCTGATAAATTTGGAGTGTCCTGAATAGAATTGAGCTTTGGTATTACAGTAGTCTTTAAATCTGAGATGTCATTCCTTATGATTGCAAGCTGATTGTCGACAGAGGTGGAAGAAGAAGACCGTTCAACCACTTGTGCTTTGAATGCTTGAGCTTCAGCTTGACTTTTAGCAAGTTCTTCTTTCAGGGCAGCAATCTGAGCTAATAGGTTGACAGTATCAGTGTCTGTGTGTGCTCTCACCTGAAGTTCACTCGTGTTTGGTTCACTCATCTCACGTGCATGTGTTTCTCTCAATATGATTGCTCGTGAGGAGTCTTCCAATTGCTGTTCTTGTGTACCTGCATTAAAAATCACCCTAGCCTCTTCAAGAGAGGTCAGTGGTGGTGCAATGGGAATTCGCGAGTCCCGATCCTCAGTCAATGCTATCAAATCTTTTGGAATAGATGTCTGAATTGCTTCAGGGATAGATTGACCGAGTTGCCCTCCACTTTCTCCAGATAAATCTGCGAGTGGAGAATCCCATAAGGGAGCCAGAGTTGTTGGATCTGGGAGGGGAGAAAATGACTCTATTAAAGATGGCGGAGAGTCAGATTTTCCCTCTGAAGCATGTGACTGCTCTTCTGCCGTAACTATGGCAGGCACTGTAACCGACTCTACGTGCACTCTTCGCTGTGTGTCCTGAGTATTATCTGGGGAAGTGTATGGTTCCATTGTGAGTAATGGAATTGTGCTTGACTCAGTACAAGATGCCATGGCCCTATGGCGAATTTCAATAGATGCATCCTGTTGAGAGAATGCCTCTAGTAACTGTTCATTGGCCATTTCAAAGTCCATGTCCTGTTGGGAGGACAAGGATGGGCTTTCAGATGCCTCAGAATAGGTTTTTCTTTTCTTAGGAGGAGGCAGAGCTGAGGGTTCACTCGTATTTGACATTGTACTACTTCCTAGTAATCTTCTGGGTAACATTTTAGACAGTGGGGGAAAGGTTGAGATAGAATGAGACTCTGTGTTTGGCTCTATGACCTGGGATTGAAGCTGTGGTTCTACAACTTCATGGTCAGCCCTATCAACCACTGAGGGTCTGTTAACAGAAGTAGGAAGAGAGTGAGAGTGAGGAGTTACTACCTGTAATGGAAGAGCCTGGGTGGCTTGAACCACTGGAGGTTGAGGTTGCTGTTCATGGCCGGGTAGATTAAAAATAGGTAAGGGAATATAATTGGCCATGAAAGCAGATACAAGTACTGGTACTTGCATAAATTTGAAGGTTGTGTCTTGACGAGTGTAAATCTTTTTGCTAACTGGTGGGGGTTCGGTTACAGCAGAGTTAGCAAAAAGTGCTTTGTGTTCAGGGGTGAGTAGATGATCTGCTATAAGCATAAGAAAACGAGCATAGTAACATGATACCCTACGATTTGTAGAATGATCACGTAAAGCAGAAGTTAGACGTCTCAAGAGAATGGGAAAAAGTAGTTTGCCAAAATTGATCCTTTGATTGAAAACAACCGCAAGACCAATATACTGCAGGGTGGAAGTAATGTTATGAAAATTAGATTTTGTGCAGTTGGCAAACACTTTGGAAAGTGTATCGAAGAATATATCCCATTCAGACACCAAATTTGATTTAGAAAGTTTGGTTAAATTGATCACCCCCTGATAGTGAATGGCATTGAAAAAATTTGTGATATCATTTTCAGAGGGTAAATTACAGAAATTGTCTAGTGGAAAATTTAACGCACGATTGACGACTGTTTCATCAACTACATACTGTGTGTTTGCGATGGTGAATGAAAAAGATTTTGAATCATCGGCCACAGTAGAAGTTGTGCAAATCAGTCTAAGTAGATCGACGTTTAAAATCACATTTGATTTAATAGCAGAGCTAACAATCGAATGATCATTTAAAAATCTAATCCAAGGCTTAAATTTTTCAACATCACATTTTTCCGGATTAAAATAACCAACCTGATTATGCGCGACAATTTGGAAATTGAGAGCCATTTTTTTAAAGAATAATAATAAGACACAAGCTTTTCAGAATTTTAAGAATAATTTTTATTTAAGAAAAATTCAACAGCATCTCTTTATATATATACTTGTAAGTATATATCACTAAAGTGATGATTAAGTTTGCTGAGTGAAAACTCGAGCAAGGAAATATGGTGACTGTTTTTTTTTTGTTTGTTCGAGGAGAGAGAAGAGAGAAAAAGGGAGTGAAAAAACTGTTCAAAATTTTTTGAAATGAACTGCTATGTTGAAATGGTTTAAAACAAAACAACAACAGCCTTTATATAACAGCTGGTATGACAATCCGGGATTGTCATACCGATTGTCATACCAGGCAAAAGAAGGAAAAGAAACAAATAAAAATAAATAACTGGTATGACAATCTGATAGTCATACCGATTGTCATACCAGTACAAAATAAAACAATATAATTCTGATATTAATTTTATTACTGGCATGACAATCAATAGTCATACCGATTGTCTTGCCAGTTATAAAATTAATCTGATTTTAAAATAAGCAATCATTATTACTAAAATGACTTTCAGCAAGACAATTTCAATTGTCTTGCCGATTGTCTTTCTAGAATAAGATAAAATAAGCATTAACAGATTTATATTTACATGTGTACTGAAATGATTTTCAGCAAGACAATTTTAATTGTCTTGCCGATTGTCTTTGCAGTAGAAAAACAAAATAAATATGTACAGACCTCTAATTATGTACTGAAGCTATATTTCAAAATAGTACAACTGAAATAAACACTTAAAATTTTCACAGAGACAAAGACAATATTTCAGAATTAATTATTTTTATTCCAAAAATAGATTTCTGTTGAATTTTAGCAAATAAAATTCATAGAAAAATATCTTTAGAGGAAATAAAATATTCTGAGATATTTTAAATTAACAAGTAGAGTAAATAACATAGATAAGATAATATATATTACATAGAAATAAGCAAGAAATATGATAAAATGATAAAATAAATTTGCAAATGAATTTTTCATTTATGAAAAATTCATTTGTAAATTCATTCAAGAACAGATTCCAGATATTAATTAAATTAATCACTAAAACTATTTAACATGCCCAATTTACCAACTAATCTGGTAAATGTGGATTCGTCAAGTGGTTTAGTGAAAATATCTGCTATTTGTTCTTCTGTTGGAACAAAAAATAGTTCAACAGTACCATTCATGACGTGCTCTCTAATAAAATGATACCTGATGTCAATGTGCTTTGTCCTCGAGTGCTGCACAGGGTTGTTGGTGATGGCTATTGCACTTGTATTGTCACATAAAATAGGAATCTTGTTCAATACAGAGCCATAGTCTCGTAGTTGGTTCCTAATCCACAAGATCTGAGCACAGCAGCTTCCAGCAGCAATATATTCAGCCTCGGCCGTTGAGTTGGAAACTGTTTGCTGTTTCTTGCTGTACCATGAGACTAGCCTGCTTCCTAAGAATTGACAACTTCCTGAGGTGCTTTTCCTATCAACAACACTTCCTGCATAATCTGAATCTGTATATCCGACAAGGTTAAAACCAGATTCTTTAGGGTACCAAATACCTAGATTTGGTGTTCCCTTAAGATATCTTAAGATTCGTTTAACAGCAACGAGATGAATATCTCTAGGATCCGCTTGGAACCTTGCACATAAACATGTAGCATACATAATATCTGGTCTACTTGCAGTAAGATAGAGTAACGAGCCAATCATACCTCTGTAGCTTGTGACATCTACCTTAATGGAGTTTTCACATGGTCCAAGCTTGACAGCTGTAGTTGATGGAGTCCTTGCTGATGCAGAATCCTCTAGATTGTATTTTTTTAGGAGTTCCTTGAGATACTTGGATTGACAAATAAATGTTCCATCTAACCTTTGATTTACTTGTAATCCAAGAAAGAACTTCAGCTCTCCCATCATGCTCATTTCAAACTTGCTGTGCATTAACTTAGCAAATCTCTTACAGAGATTATCATTAGTAGACCCAAATATTATATCATCCACATAGACTTGGACTAATATAGTATCATTCTTATGTTTTTTAGAAAAGAGAGTTTTGTCTATGACACCTCTAATAAAGCTATTTTCAATAAGAAATTCAGAGAGAGTGTCATACCATTTTCTTGGTGACTGTTTTAGCCCATAGATAGCCTTGAAAAGAAAGAAGACAAAATCCATATGATCTGGATCTTCAAAACCAGGAGGTTGCTCTACATATACCTCTTCATCCAGCTTTCCATTCAGAAAGGCGCTCTTGACATCCATTTGATAAACTTTAAAGTTTGAAAATGCTGCGAATGCCAGAAATATCCTGATGGCCTCAAGTCTAGCCACTGGAGCATAGGTTTCATCATAATCAATACCTTCAGCTTGAGAATACCCTTTAGCTACCAGTCTTGCCTTGTTTCTTGTAACCACACCATCTTCATCTAGTTTATTCCTGAATACCCACCTTGTACCAACAGCTTTCTTGTGTACAGGCCTAGGTACCAGTTTCCAGACTTGTTGACTTTCAAACTGATTGAGTTCATCTTGCATAGCAATCACCCAATCTGGATCAGTCAGTGCTTCTTCAATTTTCTTAGGTTCCATCTCAGAAAGAAATCCTGAGAACAGACACTCATTTTGAGTAGCACGTCTAGTTCTGACTCCAACATCTGGATCACCAATAATCAACTCAAAAGGGTGAGCTTTATTCCAGACAGTCTGTCTTGGAAGATTTGATCTTGATGATTCGCCTTGAAATTCATTGTGATGTTGTGTCCTACTAGATGATCCTTCAGCATCTCCCCCTGAGTTGTTGCCATGTTGACTTGAAGATTCTCCGTCAGTAGCAGTGGTATCTCCATTGTTTCCAGAGTTTCCATCACTATTACCTTGAGTATTATCAGGATTAACAGGTTCTTCAACAGCAACAACCTCAGGTTCTTGACCATGTTCTGACTCTGAATCTGACGTATCATCAAACTTCAGTTTCTCAGAAGGATCTTCAGTTTGGATACTAGGGAGTTTAGTGTCATCAAATGTAACATTGACACTTTCAGTTACTTTGTGTTGATCAATGATATACACTCTATATGATCTTCTTCCATATCCAACAAAAATACCCTCATATGCCTTTGCCTCGAACTTACCACGACGATCATCTCCATCCTTGAGCACGAAGCATCTGGCACCAAATACATGAAAGTATTTGATAGAAGGTTTCTGTTCATTCAAAATCTCATAAGGAGTTTTCATGAAGTCTTTGTTGATTAGAGTTCGATTCTGAGTATAACATGCAGTATTGACAGCTTCAGCCCAAAAGTACATTGGAAGACCTGATTCATTTAACATCGTTCTTGCAGCTTCAATCAATGTACGATTCTTCCTTTCTACCACTCCATTTTGCTGAGGGGTTCTAGGAGCTGAAAATTGTCTGGTAATCCCTTTGTCTGTACAGAATCCATTTAGAAGTGCATTCTTGAATTCTGTTCCATTATCTGACCTTATTGCTCTAACAGGGACGTTAGAATCTAACTCAATCATCTTGATATGATCAATCACAACTTGTGGTGTTTCATCCTTAGAGTGAAGAAATAAAACCCACGTATACTTGGAATAGTCATCAACTATCACAAGACAGTAACACTTCTTTGACATAGAAAGGATATTAACTGGACCAAATAAATCCATGTGCAATAATTGCAGAACACCAGTTATGGAAGATGTGTCAGTGCCTTTGTGACTTGCTTTCTTTGACTTTCCTTTCTGGCAAGCCTCACATAGTCCTTCTGGAGAGAATTCCAGCTGAGGCAGACCTCTTACCAATTCTCTTTTGACAAGAGAATTCATTGTCTTGAAATTGAGATGGGAAAGTCTCTTGTGCCATAGCCAACTCTCATTTGACGATGCTTTTGCATAGAAACAATTGACTTCAAGATTGCTTCCAGAGTTCATGTCAGCTACGAACAGATTTCCTTTCCGTATTCCCATTAAGGAGGGTTTTTCACTTTTCTTGTGCAGAATCTGACACTTCAGCTTGTCGAATAAAACATTGTAGCCGTTGTCACAGAACTGACTAATGCTAAGCAGATTGTGTTCAAGTCCTTGCACAAGATATACATTTTCAATGATAACATTTCCAGCTTGCAAACAGCCATATCCCTCCGTTAAACCTTTGCTGTTATCTCCAAAGGTAACCACTGGGCCAGCTTTCTCAACCACATTTGATAGCAGGGCTCTATCTCCGGTCATATGTCTTGACGATCCACTGTCAAGAATCCACACTACCGGTTGTACCTGTTTAATGCCCTCTTTTCTTGACGATGAGGTGCTTGCATCACTAGCCATGAGAGCAAGATTCCCAACTTCTTCATCTTCACTGTCAGTATCATCCCAGCTTCTTCCCTTTGCCAGGTACGCCCTTTCAGATTTACTCTTCTGATTAGAATCGTAAGAGTTCTTCCTTGCTTGTTTTGGCTTCCTGCATTCTGTGGCAAAGTGTCCCAACTCATTACAGTTGAAGCATCGAATGGTGCTTCGATCAACCATCCCTGTTTTATACCCACCACTGCTGGTGTTAGAGGATGAAGATCCACCTTTCTGGAATCTGTTGTAGTTGGACTTGTACTTGAACTTGGGATTCCTTTTGAATCTGACATTTGAGAATCTCTTGACAATCAGGGCCATTGACTCATCCTCCAATTGCTCCAGTTCTTCCAAGGAATAATAATCATCTCCTGATTGATTTGTAGTAGGAGAATCAAATTCTGCTACTATCACATTATCTTCAACCTTGGAAGACTGTACCATTCTATCTGACTGTTGAGATTGTTGTTGATATAGTGGTTGTTGTTGTTGTTCATCAGCTACCAGAGCAGTAGACGTGCTGACCACTCTTCCTTTCCCGTAAACTTCCTTCTGCTGAATCTGCTCCAACTCATAAGTCTTTAACACACCATATAGCCTTTCCAAAGAAATCTCACTCAGATCTCTTGCTTCTCTTATGGCAGTGATTCTATGTTCGAGATGAGTTGGCAGTGTTAAAAGGAACTTTTTATTGACCTCCCTGATGGAATAGTATTTACCATTAATGTTCAGGTTGTTGATCAATGCATTGTACCTCTCAAACACTTCAGTGATTCCTTCTCCTGGATTGGATTTAAAGTATTCATACTCAGAGGTTAGGATTTCTAGTTTGTTCTCCCTAACTTCCTCTGTGCCTTCATTAATAATCTCAATAGTTTCCCAGATATGTTTAGAATCTTTACAATTCATCACATGTCTGTTCATTAGGGGATTAAGGGAATCTACTAAGATTAATTGAAGGCTAGCATCCAGGGAAGCTTCTTCTATTTCAGCAGGAGAGAAGTCCTCAGGATCCTTCACATAAGTTCTCGCTTTGGTGATCACCACATCATTCTCTATTACCTCTGGTTCAATAACCATAGGAATTTTTGGACCCTTCTTCAACACTTGCAAATATTTGGGATTAGCAACCTGTAAAAACAGTAGCATCTTCTTCTTCCACATCACATAATTTTCTTTATCGAAAAGTGGAATTTTAACGGTTCCAACTTTTTGTGTAGTCATTATGAATTTTTGAGTGAATAAAAATTCAAGAAGTGAAAGAAACACAAAAGTCTAGGATCTTGATTTGTACGTTAATCAGAAGGCTCTGATACCAATTGTTAGGTCCCAATTTGTTTGTAGAAGGGGGGGTTGAATGCAAACAATACCGTTTCGTCGAATAAAATGCGGAATAAAATTGTGAAACAAAATTCAAGTTAAATAAAACTTTTATTAAACTTGAAAGGTGTTACAACTACGGTATCGGTTACAAGGGATTAATCTCAAATCAATTATTACAAATTTAGAATAAATTCGACATGAACTTTTTCTATTTTTGTAATTAAAAGATCAAATGCTAAAAGCGATTTGAGATTAAGTTCTAGGGATTTTAATCCGCTAGATAGATACACAAGAACAAGATAAGTATTTCTAGTTGATTGGATTTAACTTTACAATCTAGAAAATTGATCTTGAAGTTGCAGAATAGATGTAATATTTTTCTGCTTCTTTTTCTCTTTTGTTCTTCTGTATGTTGTGTTCTGTTTGATTGATTGATATTTTGAATTGCTGCTTCTGCTTCTATTTAACAATCCAACCGAGAGAAAAAGAACTGGAATGACAATCCTTTTTAGCTTGAAAGACTTTCGGTGAGACAATCTATTAGAGCTAGCAAGACAATTAAAATGAACTAGCAAGACTTTCGGTATGACTATTGATTGTCATACCGATTGTCATATTAGTTCAAATGAAATTATTTTACTGAATTAATAATTGATTTTAATCTAAATAATAATTCTATCAATACAATCAACTGAATTAGCATGACATTCGGTATGACTATCAATTGTCATACCGATTGTCATACTAGTACAATCAGTTGTCTTTTTTAGAATTATCACAGATTTTAATCAATTAACATTCTGAAAATCCTCATTTATTAATTCTAAATTAATTAATCAATTTAATTCAATTAATCAATAAATTAATCCTTGCAGATATAATTTATTCTCTTAATTAAATTATATGACTTAATTAATTAATAGAGAATTAATACTATCCCTGAGCAGCATCCATTCTTCTGACAATCTTCTGAAAGTCTCTGAGACTTATGAATCAATTCCGTCACTTTAATGCTGACACTCGATGTACTGTCTGGTTCATGAGTGACTAACTTTCGTGACGTTTCTTCATGTCTTGACTTTGTTGTTATGATTGAATCCTTGTAATAAATGATACCTTGACGAGATCTCTGTCACTTGATTAAATCCACGATCTTGATTTATATCACTGAGGCATGATCAAATTCTTGAACTTCTTCCAGTGAATCTTCAAGTCTGCAGATGAACAATGTTCCTTTATTCTTTGACAGATGTTACTTTGTGAGATCTCTC
The DNA here is from genome assembly GCF_009905375.1 of Apium graveolens. Taxonomy (NCBI): domain Eukaryota; kingdom Viridiplantae; phylum Streptophyta; class Magnoliopsida; order Apiales; family Apiaceae; genus Apium; species Apium graveolens. The sequence goes on along the minus strand of NC_133648.1, from coordinate 307,571,370 downwards.
TGATGCTTGATCCACTATTTACTTATTACATTCTTATTTGAGTTGAGTTAAATACTCGAATAAACGAGTAGGCTATGACATATGCCTTTCAAGCTACAACATCAACGGGAAGACGCGGGACGCTTCCCACGCACTTGCGCTGGGTCTGCTGGAGTCTGGCCATCTTTCCTAACTGTTGTTGTGTGATGAAGAAATAAAGCAAGGGTGAGCAGCAAGCCCACCAAAATAATATGTATAATGATTTACAATATATGAGCCTTCTCATAGTACTCATGAAAGTCTTGGTCAAAAGAAATGAACCAAGTTTGATATCTTAATGCGATGAAATCGCAAAATATTCAGTATATATACATATATACTTTTCAAAATCTTGGAAGTCCTCTTCCATGCATAATATACACAGAGTTCCAGTGTATAACTGTATAAAAATATCGTTGCAAGGTGATCTCATATATCTAACCTTGTCTCAACATTTTTCTGAAAATCTTTGTCATGCATAAGATAATCATTAACTAGATATAAGTTTAAAAGATGAAGTTACCAAATACTTCACTACACTTATATCATTCCCAAATACTACTTGAACTACCACCGTTCAAGTTATAATCAATTTCAAAAGTTCATCACATAGATGAGACTACAAGACAAGATTTGAATAGATTCAATCTTTGAATATCATTATAAATAATGAAGTTACGAGATACTTCATTAAGACCCGATATATAAATATATTCATATATATCTCCCATACATTTCCTGAAAACCTCTGTCATGTAAAGTATGAACAGAGTTGCAATATCCAATGAATTTGGAAGGAAAAGAATTCTGGCATAAACCAGATATCTTGCTGATCAGGCAAAGATACCAATAAGTAACCTTTTCTACTGTAGATGGATGAATTCCTCACCGGTCATCACCCTGGCCGCATTAGGACCTCGCGCTAGACCGTTACCCGACCACTCACACGTTGATGGACTGCCACCCAGCCACTTACACTTTATAGACCGTACCCCGGCCTGTCGCTTATGCCGACTCAATCAGATGGACTTACTTCCCGAACATTGGGCAAGTAATCAAATTGTTTTCTCAAAACAGCAACCATATTGCGAATATAAAATACACCACAGAGCCGGATCCCCAAGATTTTTGAGCGAATATTCAAGTCTCCTTCGAAAGGAAGATCTTAAATCGGAAAACGAGTTTTGGGATCCGCTCTAACTTTTAAAATCATTTTGAAGACTCGAAAACATTTTTAAGAATGTTTGGAGTAAAGCTGATTTAATGAAATAAATCAGTCCCGATATATTAGAAAATATCTGAATATTATTATTTAAATAATATTCCCATAAAGAATAATCTTTATAAAAATAATTGAAGTAGAAGTTTTAAAACTTATACTTGAAACGAGTATTAAATAACCAAAGATACACTTATATGAAAGTATTATCTTTATTTGAATAATCGAAAATAAGTTTGATTATTAACACCTTATTCTTTAATAAAATAAAGAATATATTTCAGTAATAAGCGGAGTCATAATACCTCGAATGAATATTATAAATAATATTCATTAAATAAAATAAAGGAGTCATACATCCTCAAATGAATATCCAAGTAATATTCAATAAATAATATAAAGGAGTCATAAGTCCTCGAATGAATATTCAAGATAATATTCATTAATAAAATAAAGTTATCGAATAAACCTTATTCGATTAATAGTTTTGAAAACTATAACCATATATATATTTATAACTATATATATATCATATACTCGGGAACATCTACTCCCGGTTTTAGAAAAGGGTTCACCTTTGGGTCCCTATACTAAGGGTATATGCAAATTACTGCTATTTTCTAGCATAGGTATTATCAACTGAACCAACAGATATATATGGAAAGAATACGAAACAGGCATGCATATATATACCATATCAACATGCTTCAATATATCGCAACATTTGCTAATTAACCAACATGCATCTATCGCAAGATAATGCATATACATATATTCATCACAACAACAGTATAACGGGTAGAAAACTTGCCTGAGCGACTGGGGGTTACGAATGGCTCGGGACGAGTCTGGTAACCTATAAGCAACAAGTAAGTTGGAATTAAACCAAAGTCACTTGTAAATCTATACTCTAACCAACTCAGACTCTAACGCTCGTTTTGCGCTTACTGATTTGCTTAAGTCACCCGGGTACCCTCGGCTCCACCATTTTTAATAATTTAACCTTTACGAGTCTTAAGGCGATTCCTTCGCGAGTGTCTTACCAACTGCCTAACACACTTACCATAAATGTTTCATACATTAATTAACCCTTTTTGGTCTTTAACCTATGTTTCAAAGTAAGGCGAGGGGAAAAGTTTCGTTTGCGAAACGCCGTTACTTGAAACGGTCGTTTCTCCTAAACCGTGCATCGGAATCGAACGAACTACATATCAAAACGAAGCTCGTAACATGAGATATCTAGACATGGCAATTGTCATAATTTAGCAGGGGGTTCTCGGGTCCTAATGTTATGCACAAAAACAGTCTAAAGAAAATCGGACGTTACGACGGCTATGTTTACGCGATTTCCAATATTTTAAACCATTCAAAACCATCCCAAATCAACCTCAAATCCAACATACAATCAACATCCATCCTTATCACATCATAACAACCCCAACCAATTCAATTTAATCATTCATACTTATGCCTAAGCTTAACTTTAATCATACTTAAGTTCTTTTAATCAAAACAACAACATTTACCAATCCAACAACATCCCAAAACTCACTAATCTCTACATACACAACCATCAAGCCTCTCATGAACTACAATACTCATATTATGCTCTTAACATTCAATAATAAAGCTTGGTTAAGAGATTATACCTTCCTTGAAGCTTTTTAACACAACACAAGAACTTTGAATGCCTAAAGAACCTTGATCCTTGCTTGTATAACCTTAATCTTTCATAAAAATTCAAGAAAACTAAAGTTATTTCTTGAAGGTTACTATTCACCATCTTCTTCCTTGATTTATTGGAAGAGATTGTGAAGGAATTAGGAGCTTAAACTTATAGCATATCCATATCTATGTACAAGGAAGCTTAGATAATTACCTTGTGATTCAACAATGCTTGGAACTTGATTTTTGATTTTTTTTCCTTTGAAAAAGATGAAAAGCCGAGAGCAATGCTTGAAGAATGAAAATTTTTGTGTTTGCTTTGATTTGTTTTGGCTAGCTAGGTTGTTTTGGTTTTGTTTTTGGTTAATTACCCTTCTAACCTTGAACTTTGTGTGGTTTACAATCATCCAACAATTCCTTCCTTTTTTGTCATGCCTATGTCACTTTGCACATGTCATAATGCTCCCACTTGTCCACACCTTGTGGTTTGATGATGTCACAATCCCTGGCTTCTTGTACAAGCTTGTCTCTTGGTCACTTATTTGTTTTACGGTTCGCTTATCTTTCGTTCTCGTTTATCGTTTGAGGGATCATACCCGGGATCTTATTACTTAGGTTCCCTTAACCTTTCTCAATATATTATCTTCCTTTTATGATCCTCTCCTATAATCCTTTAATTTAAATCTTTTTTTATCCTGTTACCTTTTTCTCAATTCTTCCCGTATCTAGTGGATTTCCGGGAAAAATCAAAGTGTTCGGAATTGGATTCTGACGATCTTTACATACACTTATATACCATATAGAGTACTAATAAAATCTCAGAATATCCATAACAGAATCCCTACATAGTGTGGCATGAAAAGTTTTCTCGTTCAGCAAAAACACTATTCATAAGGGTTTCAAAATTTCTCAAAAATTGGGGTTATTACAGTCTCCCCTCCTTAAAAGGATTCCGTCCCGGAATCAGATAGAAATGAATAGGGATACCTTCTTAATATTGCACTTTCTAACTCTCAAGTCAATTTTCCCACATTGTGGTCCTGCCACCAAACTCTGCCTAGTTTGATAATCCTTCCCCTAAGCACTTGTTCCTTTTCACTCTATAACCCTTCCTGTTTGCTCCATATAGGTTACGTCGGGTTGCATGTCTATGCGCTCATATGCCCCTATTTATCTGGCATCTGAATTACACTTCCTTAACATTGATACGTGAAACACGTTACGAACTTGTTACATGTTCGGGGTTAGGGCTAGCTCATATGATAACTTCCCAATATGTCTTAATATATCCAAGGGTCCAACAATTCGTGGACTTAGCTTTCATTTCTTTCCGAACCTCATCCTTCCTTTCCAAGGGAATACCTATAACAACACTAGGTCCCCTACTTCCTATTCTTTGTCCTTTCGTGTCAAATCAACATATTTATCATGTCCATCTTGGGCTACTACCTGCCATCCTCTGATTAGATCTATTATATCCCTGGTCCTTTGGACAACTGCGGGTCCGAGCATCTTGCGCTCTACAACTTAATCCTAACATAAGGGAGATCGACATTGTCTTCCCTCAAGGATCACATAAGGCGATACCTCGATACTAACATACGATCGATTATCGTGAGATAACTTAATCTGCGTTAAGTGATCATTCCAAATTCTTTCAAGTCTATTACACCGGCTCTCATCATAGCTTCTAGCATTATATATTTTGCTTCTCACTACCCATCCTTTTCCAGTTCGTAGTCATTGCTATCTTCCGTACATAATATTATACTGGTTACACTTTTGCTCGTTAGTGTTCTATAACCTTTTAATAACCACGTCAACCTTAGTATCATGAACGTGTTTCCATTCTGAATACCACCATAACTTTACTACTCCTTTTTCAGCTGCTTCTATCTTTGGAAGATTAATCCTTCATATAGAAGTAAAGGAATTTGTTGAGAGATCACTATGATCATGAACACTTGTTATATCGCTTAGTTAGTACAGAAGGTGGCCAGCCTTTAGTACTTGACAAGCAATTAAACAATAGCTGGTATCCTACTAGGCTTCTATCACACAGATAGATAGTCATTCGGCAATACCTCCCCTTTCTGGAAGGGTTGTTCTTCTCAGCTTACATGAAATGAAAAGAAGAGAAAAGAACGAATTGAAGAGAATTGTATATATGAAAAAAAAAATATACTGCCACAAAATATCTGGCTTGGAACCTACCTCTGAACTATAGAGGTTTGTCATAGGAGAACAAATCATATACGTATATAAATCAACATTAAGCATTATAGCCTCGTATTTCCCATGCCTAAATATTTTCGCTATCCCGTCCATCATTCTATGGACCCACACTCTTCCTCGAGCTTATACATAATCACCTTTGAAACTCCCTCGACATCTAAAATCGAATCTGGGATCTCATTCTATACATCATCGTTACTAGAATTCTATGCTTGCACCGCAACCTTCCTCGTATAATAATACGACTCTCTATTGATAAGAAAGAATAATTATTCACCAGGTAGATACTCTACTTAATTAGTCTATCAATGATAACTTATACACTACCACGACCCGATTAGTGGTACTCAATCTCAACACCCATTCCAATACAACTCTCATGGTTGTAATCAGCTCACTACTCGCAGAATCATTGCTGCCTTACTATGGTCCACCACTGACCCACTGTAGTCATTCATTTTCCCTGAAGTCTTAATAGCTAACCATACAGAGTCCATACATCTCGTATCAAATCCTTCTAAGGAGGTAACATAATCACCATTCCTGATTCATGAAGAACACTCCTGATCCTGACATACATACATGACATGAAGCAGATAAAAGTGCAGAAGAGTTTCAATCAAAGCAACGATGCAGGTTAATACCATTCTTAATCATACGCCCTAAATAGAAGAATTAACTCAAGGGTTCATCTAGTCCTTTTTGAAACATGGTCCTGGCTTATCTCAAGATAGGACCTTCTAAGATAGATAGCCCGTTCATGGCGATTACACGAATTAAACCTTTACCAACTACTATTACGGTTGGGTATTGCACAGTCATCAGAAGGAATGTCAATCTTCCAAACCATAATTCAACCTTCACATTTTTAACCATCATCACTGTATTCTTTTGGCACACGCGCCTATAATTATCCACTTACCTTTAAAGTGTCGGCCACCTCTTTGGCCTTTCCTGATAGTAAAATTTCCTTACAGTCAATGTCATTTTAACCACCTCCAAATAAATTTTCTACATTATTTCCGATCACTGCTTGAGTGAAGATGTTTTCCTTAAAATCAGATGGGAAAAAAATATCACCATTTTTCCATAAGTTATTGCCTCATTCTTTAGAGGCTAATCACTGTCAAGACTGACTCTCAATCATACTTAGAACATTTTTTTTTATCTTAAGTCCTAATTGCCCTGAACAATTTCGACCATTACTGGTTCGATCCATACTTTCTCGTGGTTTAACACGTGCCCCACTTGGCATCATTATAATTACGTCATATTTCCTTTATCCACATTTCTATTCTTGAGAATTTTGAATATTACCTTTTTCCTTATAAAACCTCTAAGGTTATCCTTCAATCGTTCCTCCTGTATTCCCTAGATACAGGGCATATCACAATACCATTTACTAATAGTAGAACCATTGTCTATATACTTCTGCAAAATTTCTCCACTGATTCTTAAAGGTTGTTGTTACCTTAACCCTTTCCCAATCATACTGTCAAAACTCATACTGTCCCTATTAAGGGTGACATGCCAACCTTTATGCAGTCCCCTAGGATTCATTTTATGTTACCAATGTTCTATCCTTAATTCCACCTTAAAAAGGTACTTGTATCCTTCCACAAATAAATCAAGTCATATATCCTTGATAGATTATCATATTCATCATTCCCACCTCGATAGTCTATACCTAACTTCATAATAGCATCCTTATTCAAATTGAGGTCAATCCATATGGCCTCCAAAAGATAACAACGGTTATCCGCTTGTCTTGCCTAATTTGGTAACGATAACAAGGATGTTCTGGAAGATATTGGTCGTGTTCAACGTGAACTTCTTCTTAATAATTCCTTATTTACTTTTGTTGTTTATCTCAACAGTCACCTCAATGTTGGGATATCTTTCATACCTGGCGTCTCCCTTTCTGGGTATCAAGCCACCGGTCTTACATTTCACCTTCTTGAAGGTCACTTCCTTCATCCAATTTTTCCTAATTTCTTACTTCCTTATCCCTTTAGTCTATCCGCGTCTCATTATTTATCCTTCGAATTATCTCAAGGTTTCCTCGAATCCTCCCAACTTACAGGGGATAACTATATGTATCTCTTATGCCCTCAACCATCAATTTTAACTTATGGTGAATCACCCTCATCCTGACGAATGCATACTTTTCTATTTCTATTGCTACGAGTCGTTAGGGTTTCCTCATACCCAACTCCCTTATCATACCTCAAACTCTATTGCCGTTATATTCCTTTCCACTTCAATTTTTTTTTTTTTATTTTCCTTTCTCTTATCATTATTTCATGAACCAACACAACATAAGCATTGATTTCAACATCCCGTCATTCTGGATTCGTGCCCTTAGAACGAATCTTGACCACTTTTACAACTTAAATTCACAATTCATCATACTCGTCTGCCTTTGTTCTGGCTCTAAAGCTTTTACACTCTCTCCATAACCTTGGGAATTACTTTCCCGAAAACAATTGGCTGAACTTTAATCAGTTTATCATAACCTCTAGCTCCGTGCCTTTCTTGGTCTTTCACCAGTGGGTGGTCTCTCTCTTAGGAGGGTAAGTGACAAAAACAGTCTTTTGTGATTCGTCAATCATTTAGAATCTCAAATAATTCCTATATTTCCTTTAGCCAGGCTCTTGCCTCGGCTGGGTCAGCTTGTTCCATGGAACTCTGAGAGCTTAGCGACTTAAAGGTCCTGAAAGAATTTCTCACCGCACTGTCTCCTCAGGGTGGTGGTTGGGGATAATAGTCTAAGTTCTTTTTAGACAGGTCCATGAATTGCCGTATAGGAGTACCGTCTCGGGTCTCCTTTCCTTACTCGACTTTTGGTTTCCTTAGTATGAAATGTTTCATCCTACTCCCCATAATTGGGGTCATCTTTTAATTTAAAATCCTTATTTTCCACTCCATTATGTCATGGGTTCCTTCTATCTTGATGGCGACCTCCCTGACTATCATGTTCAGGGTTTACTCTAAATCTTATTCCTCAAACTATGGCTCTCATCTAAGTTCTCATCCTTACGCTCTTGAACTTTCGGAACCCAAATTCTATAGGAATACCTCATTATTCCCTTATCATCTTTCTCGATATTAATCTTTTATCTAATTGTTGGCTCCCTGCCTTCATTCATAACTTTTTCTGGCACAATATGATCTTTTCCAATAATTCGGGCTGTATTGCAATCTCAAACAGCTTTTCGGTACCGGCTCCGGTTACCTTCACTTCTATTTCCATTTTCTCAAAATCTCTTATAAACTCTCCAAAAGACATTATCATCTTGAGTCTCTCCTTTTTACTAAGGGCATCAGCCACCATATTGGCTTTCCCCGAATGATAAAGAATCTCCCAATTATTATTCTTGATTAGCTCTAACTGCCTCCTCTGGCATATGTTGAGCTCTTTCTACGTGAAAATGTACTAGAGCACTTATGGCTTAGGTAATTCTCGCACTTCTCTCCATACAAGTAGTGCCTCCAATCCTTAGGGTAAAACTATTGCCACGAGCCTAAGCTCATGAGCGGGGATATCGAATTTCATATTACCTTAATTGTCTTGACATGTACGCGATTACCTTACCGTGCTGCATAAGCACGCACCCTAAGCCCTTGTGCGAAGCGTCACTATACTTCACAAAATCTCTTTTTCCATCCGGCAACGCCAGCATAAGGGCCATCACCAACCTCTGCTTCAGTTCTTGAAAGCTGTTCTCGCATTTCTCTGTCCATTCGAACTTCTCAGTCTTACGAGTAAGCCGCGTTAAAGGGGCTACTATCTTTACAACTTGAACGAACCTCCGGTAGTGACCGGCCAATCCTACCTCTGGTAGTCGACCAAACCATGGTCATCAATTCATCAGTGGTCCTTTATCCAATCCTGTCAGGATCCTCCATGGGATCCTCCTCAACAACTATCCCTTCTAGGACAACATCCTCAACCGCTAAATCCTCAATATCAACATCATCCGTTCCTGCATTAGGACACTCTATCGGATCCACAATCCGATCTCCAATTAGTAATAAAATATCATCGCGATGTTGCTCCTCAACCTTAGGGTTCGGAGTCCCGCTACCATATACGATAACGAACTACGCTCCTATCACGATATTTATAAGGGTTCCCATAAGGGTTTTAACTGTCAGTACTACGTTAGGTAGCCCGACTATGAACTTGGCAAGAGTTCTTATTATCTTAGTGAACTTATTATCTTAACGTCCCATCATCTCTGAGGTTTATAACGCTTAGCTCTGATACCATTTCTGTAACACCCCCAGATCCAGGGTCGGGGATCCGGGTCGTCACGGTCTTTCTTTCCACAATATCACTTCACTTAATTAATAAACCTCAGAGCTAACACACACCGGATCCCAAAATGAAATTTAAATAAGTACAAGTCTTTGAATCCACAATTTAAAAGTTATTACAACCCAAAATGATTTCTTGATAAATTTACAGTTAATTGCCATTATCTGCCACAAGTTATAATTATACATAATTGATTCTCAAAAGTAGATGGTCTGATCTACAATAGATCTACCTCTGCAGCTATAGCAGCTACAACATCAACGGGAAGACGCGGGACGCTTCCCACGCGCTTGCGCTGGGTCTGCTGGAGTCTGGCCATCTTTCCTAACTGTTGTTGTGTGATGAAGAAATAAAGCAAGGGTGAGCAGCAAGCCCACCAAAATAATATGTATAATGATTTACAATATATGAGCCTTCTCATAGTACTCATGAAAGTCTTGGTCAAAAGAAATGAACCAAGTTTGATATCTTAATGCGATGAAGTCGCAAAATATTCAGTATATATACATATATACTTTTCAAAATCTTGGAAGTCCTCTTCCATGCATAATATACACAGAGTTCCAGTGTATAACTGTATAAAAATATCGTTGCAAGGTGATCTCATATATCTAACCTTGTCTCAACGTTTTTCTGAAAATCTTTGTCATGCATAAGATAATCATTAACTAGATATAAGTTTAAAAGATGAAGTTACCAAATACTTCACTACACTTATATCATTCCCAAATACTACTTGAACTACCACCGTTCAAGTTATAATCAATTTCAAAAGTTCATCACATAGATGAGACTACAAGACAAGATTTGAATAGATTCAATCTTTGAATATCATTATAAATAATGAAGTTACGAGATACTTCATTAAGACCCGATATATAAATATATTCATATATATCTCCCATACATTTCCTGAAAACCTCTGTCATGTAAAGTATGAACAGAGTTGCAATATTCAATGAATTTGGAAGGAAAAGAATTTTGGCATAAACCAGATATCTTGCTGATCAGGCAAAGATACCAATAAGTAACCTTTTCTACTGTAGATGGATGAATTCCTCACCGGTCATCACCCTGGCCGCATTAGGACCTCGCGCTAGACCGTTACCCGGCCACTCACGCGTTGATGGACTGCCACCCAGCCACTTACACTTTATAGACCGTACCCCGGCCTGTCGCTTATGCCGACTCAATCAGATGGACTTACTTCCCGAACATTGGGCAAGTAATCAAATTGTTTTCTCAAAACAGCAACCATGTTGCGAATATAAAATACACCACAGAGCCGGATCCCCAAGATTTTTGAGCGAATATTCAAGTCTCCTTCGAAAGGAAGATCTTAAATCGGAAAACGAGTTTTGGGATCCGCTCTAACTTTTAAAATCATTTTGAAGACTCGAAAACATTTTTAAGAATGTTTGGAGTAAAGCTGATTTAATGAAATAAATCAGTCCCGATATATTAGAAAATATCTGAATATTATTATTTAAATAATATTCCCATAAAGAATAATCTTTATAAAAATAATTGAAGTAGAAGTTTTAAAACTTATACTTGAAACGAGTATTAAATAACCAAAGATACACTTATATGAAAGTATTATCTTTATTTGAATAATCGAAAATAAGTTTGATTATTAACACCTTATTCTTTAATAAAATAAAGAATATATTTCAGTAATAAGCGGAGTCATAATACCTCGAATGAATATTATAAATAATATTCATTAAATAAAATAAAGGAGTCATACATCCTCAAATGAATATCCAAGTAATATTCAATAAATAATATAAAGGAGTCATAAGTCCTCGAATGAATATTCAAGATAATATTCATTAATAAAATAAAGTTATCGAATAAACCTTATTCGATTAATAGTTTTGAAAACTATAACCATATATATATTTATAACTATATATATATCATATACTCGGGAACATCTACTCCCGGTTTTAGAAAATGGTTCACCTTTGGGTCCCTATACTAAGGGTATATGCAAATTACTGCTATTTTCTAGCATAGGTATTATCAACTGAACGAACAGATATATATGGCAAGAATACGAAACAGGCATGCATATATATACCATATCAGCATGCTTCAATATATCGCAACATTTGCTAATTAACCAACATGCATCTATCGCAAGATAATGCATATACATATATTCATCACAACAACAGTATAATGGGTAGAAAACTTGCCTGAGCGACTGGGGATTACGAATGGCTCGGGACGAGTCTGGTAACCTATAAGCAACAAGTAAGTTGGAATTAAACCAAAGTCACTTGTAAATCTATACTCTAACCAACTCAGACTCTAACGCTCGTTTTGCGCTTACTGATTTGCTTAAGTCACCCGGGTACCCTCGGCTCCACCATTTTTAATAATTTAACCTTTACGAGTCTTAAGGCGATTCCTTCGCGAGTGTCTTACCAACTGCCTAACACACTTACCGTAAATGTTTCATACATTAATTAACCCTTTTTGGTCTTTAACCTATGTTTCAAAGTAAGGCGAGGGGAAAAGTTTCGTTCGCGAAATGCCGTTACTTGAAACGGTCGTTTCTCCTAAACCGTGCATCAGAATCGAACGAACTACATATCAAAACGAAGCTCGTAACATGAGCTATCTAGACATGGAAATTGTCATAATTTAGCAGGGGGTTCTCGGGTCCTAATGTTATGCACAAAAACAGTCTAAAGAAAATCGGACGTTACGACGGCTATGTTTACGCGATTTCCAATATTTTAAACCATTCAAAACCATCCCAAATCAACCTCAAATCCAACATACAACCAACATCCATCCTTATCACATCATAACAACCCCAACCAATTCAATTTAATCATTCATACTTATGCCTAAGCTTAACTTTAATCATACTTAAGTTCTTTTAATCAAAACAACAACATTTACCAATCCAACAACATCCCAAAACTCACTAATCTCTACATACACAACCATCAAGCCTCTCATGAACTACAATACTCATATAATGCTCTTAACATTCAATAACAAAGCTTGGTTAAGAGATTATACCTTCCTTGAAGCTTTTTAACACAACACAAGAACTTTGAATGCCTAAAGAACCTTGATCCTTGCTTGTATAACCTTAATCTTTCATAAAAATTCAAGAAAACTAAAGTTATTTCTTGAAGGTTACTATTCACCATCTTCTTCCTTGATTTATTGGAAGAGATTGTGAAGGAATTAGGAGCTTAAACTTATAGCATATCCATATCTATGTACAAGGAAGCTTAGATAATTACCTTGTGATTTAACAATGCTTGGAACTTGATTTTTGATTTTTCTTCCTTTGAAAAAGATGAAAAGCCGAGAGCAATGCTTGAAGAATGAAAAATTTTGTGTTTGCTTTGATTTGTTTTGGCTAGCTAGGTTGTTTTGGTTTTGTTTTTGGTTAATTACCCTTCTAACCTTGAACTTTGTGTGGTTTACAATCATCCAACAATTCCTTCCTTTTTTGTCATGCCTATGTCACCTTGCACATGTCATAATGCTCCCACTTGTCCACACCTTGTGGTTTGATGATGTCACAATCCCTGGCTTCTTGTACAAGCTTGTCTCTTGGTCACTTATTTGTTTTACGGTTCGCTTATCTTTCGTTCTCGTTTATCGTTTGAGGGATCATACCCGGGATCTTATTACTTAGGTTCCCTTAACCTTTCTCAATATATTATCTTCCTTTTATGATCCTCTCCTATAATCCTTTAATTTAAATCTTTTTTTATCCTGTTACCTTTTTCTCAATTCTTCCCGTATCTAGTGGATTTCCGGGAAAAATCAAAGTGTTCGGAATTGGATTCTGACGATCTTTACATACACTTATATACCATATAGAGTACTAATAAAATCTCAGAATATCCATAACAGAATCCCTACATAGTGTGGCATGAAAAGTTTTCTCGTTCAGTAAAAACACTATTCATAAGGGTTTCAAAATTTCTCAAAAATTGGGGTTATTACAACATGCTTTATGAGAGTGATTAATAGTAGGTAATTTATGCAGGGCATACATGGCATTTTTGTTATCCAACTCATGTGTGTCTGAGTTAGTCTCAGTTGCTTTCACAACTTTGACTGGAACTTTCGACACACTTGACTTGGAAACAACCTTCTCATTAGCATGATCTTCAGCACGTATTTCTTCCTGAATAACAGAAGAGGTCGCATCAAATGGTTCTAACAGAAGAGGTCGCATCAAATGGTTCAGCAATTGATGGTTTATAGAGGGGTTCATCAACACCCTTAAGCACATGTGGTACTTCCCTCCCTTTAGCACATACACGAGGAGGGGAGTTTATGCCTAATTCTCCAATAGCAACATTGTAATCATAACCTATTCCAGATGTTTGATTAACAGATTGCTTACTGTAGAACTCTTTAGCCTTCGAACAAGAATTGAAGTAGGCTCTAACCTTAGTCTCAAGACCGGTGATCTTGTCTTTGAGAATAGTTTCGAGTTTTCTATAACAGTCAACTCTATTCTTTAGAAAAGATAGTTGTTCTTTTAATTTGTCTTGATTAATGTGCACAAGTCTTAATTCATTGACCTCTTTCTCAAGGTCTGTGATCTGTAAACTTAACAGTTCATTATCACGACGTGCACAATCTAAGTTACCTCTTAGATGATAAACCATTTCAGCATCAGAAAGTTTTACCTCTATTCTTGACGATGAAGCTTTTCCATCAATAGCCATAAGAGCAAGATTTCCTTCATCTTCATCTTCACTGTCAGTATTATCCCAGCTTCTTCCCTTTGCCAGATAAGCCCTTTCAGAGTTCTTTCTTACTTGCTTTGGCTTCCTACATTCTGTGGCAAAGTGTCCCAACTCATTGCAGTTATATCATCTAATGGTGCTCCGATCAACCATCCCTATTTTGTATCCACCACTGCTGGTGTTAGAGGATGAAGATCCACCTTTCTGGAATTTGTTGTAGTTGGACTTGTACTTAAGCTTGGGATTCCTCTTGAATCTGACATGGGAGAATCTCTTGACAATTTGGGTCATTGACTCATCTTCCAATTGCTCCATCTCTTCCAAGGAATAAAAATCATCACTTGATTGATTTGTAGTAGGAGGATCATATTCTGCTACTAACATATTTTCCTCAGCCTTGGAACACTGTACCATTCTCTCCAATTTTTGAGATTGCTGTTGTTGTTGACCTTCAGCTACAAGAGCAGTAGATGTGCTAACCATTCTATCCTTCCCGTAGACTTCCTTCTGTTGAATCTGCTCCAACTCATAGGTTTTTAACACTCCATAGAGCCTATCCAAAGAAATCTCACTCAGATCTCTAGCTTCTCTAATGGCAGTGATTCTATGTTCAAGATGAGTTGGCAGTGTTAAAAGGAACTTTTTGTTGACCTCCCTGATTGAATAATATTTCCCATTTATGTTCAGGTTGTTGATCAACACATTGTACCTCTCAAACACTTCAGTAATTCCTTCTCCTGGATTTGATTTAAAATATTCATACTCAGAGGTTAGGATCTCCAACTTGTTCTCCCTAACTTCCTCTGTGCCTTCATTGATCACCTCAATAGTTTCCCACATGTGTTTGGAATTTTTACAGTTCATCACATGTCTGCTCATCAAGGGATCAAGGGAATCAATTAAAATTAACTGAAGGCTGGCATCCAAGGAGGCTTCATCTTTTTCAGCAGGAGAAAAATCCTCAGGATCTTTAGGATAGGTTCTGGCTTTGGTGATCACAACATCATCTACTATCACCTCCGGTTCAATAACCATCGGAGTTCTTATCCCCTTCTTTAACAAGTCTGAATATTTGGGATTTGCCACTTGTAAAAATAAGAGCATCTTCTTCTTCCACATAATATAATTCTCTTTATCAAATTGTGGAATTTTAACGGTTCCAACTTTTTGTGAAGTCATTATGAATTTTTGAATGAATAAAAATTCAAGGAGTTGAAAAATCACAAAAGTCTAGGATCTTGATTTGTTCGTTAATCAGAAGGCTCTGATACCAATTGTTAGGTCCCAATGTGTTTGTAGAAGGGGGGGGGGGGTTGAATAAAACAGTATCGAATAATCGAATAAATGCGGAATAAAAAATATGAAACAAAATTCAAGTTAAATAAAAATATTATTAAGCTTGAAAGGTGTTACAACAACTGTATCGATTACAAGGAATTAATCTCAAATTAATTATCACAAATCTAGAATAAATTCGACATGAACTTTTTCTATTTTCGTAATAATTAGAATCAAATGATAAACGCAATTTGAGATTAAGTTCTAGGGATTTTGATCCGCTAGATTGTTACACAAGAACAAGATAAAGATTTCTAGTTGATTGGATTTAACTTTACAATCTAGAAATTGATCTTGAAGTTTTGCAGAGAAGATGAAATATTGTTCTGCTTCTTTTTCTTTCGTTCTCGGGTTCTGTATTGTTTTATGATGAAGAATGAATGCTTCTGCTTCTTTTAATCAATTCAGCTGAATGAAAATAGAGCTGGCATGACAATCCTTTGGCTCAGTAAGACAATCGGTAGGACTATCTTTAGAGCTAGCAAGACAATCAGAATGAACTAGCAAGACTTTCGGTATGACAATCAATTGTCATACCGATTGTCATAGTAGTTCAAATAGATTGTTTTTGCTGAATTAATAAGTGATTTTAATCTAATAATAATTCTGGTAAGACAATCAACTGAATTAGCATGACTTTCGGTATGACTATTGATTGTCATACCGATTGTCATACTAATACAATCAGTTGTCTTTTTGGAATTAAAACAGATTTTAACCAATTAAAAATTCTGAAAAACCTTAATATTAATTTTGAATTAATTAATCAATTAATTCAATTAATCAATAAATTAATCTTTGCAGATATAATTTATTTTCTTAATTAAATTATATGACTTAATTAATTAATAGAGAATTAATACTACCTTGAGCAGCAACCATTCTTCTGAAAATCTTCTGAAAATCACTGTCAATTATGAATCAATTCCACCACTTCAATGTTGACACTCGATGTACTGTCTGGTTCATGAGTGACTAACTTCCGTGACGTTTCTTCATGTCTTGACTTTGATACTCTTGATTTTCTTCAGACTAAATCCTTGTAATTTATGATACTCTGACGAGATCTCTGTCACTTGATTAAATCCACGATCTTGATATATATCACTGAGGCATGATCAATTTCTTGAACTTCTTCAGTGAATTAATTCCTCAAGTTTGTAGATGAACCTTGTTTCTGAATCCTTTGACATATATTACTTTGCGAGATCTCTCTGACGGTAGATCCACTATTTACTTATTACATTCTTATTTGAGTTGAGTTAAATCCTCGAATATACAAATAGGCCTATGACATATGACTTACAATGGTCTTTGCCGGTTGATCAACAACTACAATAGAGAGCTTGGTAGGCTTATGTGGTCCTTCATTAATTCTGTCAAGGTATTCTGGATCTGTAGCTTCCAGAAACATAGCCATCTTCACTTTCCATATGGGATACTCAGAAGGTCTCAGTATGGGAACCCTAATAGCCTCATATCGACTGTGGGTCTGAGTCTTTTGAGTTTTTCAGATTTGGTGGGCTAGGTTAGAGTTTGTACTTCTTCAGACATGATTGTTTGGATCTTTACTGTATGTGTGTTAACAGTTAAGCTCTGATACCACTTATTAGGTCACACAACACTGTAGAAGGGGGTTGATTACAATGTTTATACAATCAAATCGATTTAACACAAGTATGTAACAAAGATCAAGTATATTGAATAAACTCTGTTACAATAAGAACTGTTGTTCTCTCTCAGTGATGAACAAATATCACTAAGAGCTGCTAGGTTATAATGTATAATCTTCTCGATAATGATAACATATATAGTGTAAGCCCTAAGTCTGTGTTTATATACTACACAATTACAAGATATATTCTAATTGATATGGAATACAATTCTGTCTCCTAAAATATATAAATCAGATATCTTCTACAAGTCTTCCAGTCTTCTAACTCTTTCCATGCATATCTTCTTTTGTTTTAGTCTCGATCTTCTCCTGTAAATCAACTTCCTTCCTTAATTGTAAGCCTTCCCGCACTTAAGTTCTGATATGACCTTAAGTTATGATATTAAGTTCTGACTTCCAGTAAGTCCTAATTTCAGTAATTCCTGATATGTCCTGTTTGTTAAGATCTGAAAAATAAACATGAATCATATTAGACATGACATCTCAAATATATCTAACACCGTAAAAGACTTGGTTGATCATGAAAGTTTTTAGTATAATGTTAAAGGAAGTTAGTAAGTACCTCGTGAAGGTTTCACATTAAAAAGTTTATTTTTCAATTTTATAAAAATGTAGAAGTCAAGACTGCGCAAAGTGGGATTACCAAAAATGGCTACTGCCCAAAAACTGCTAATTCGGGAAAATTGACCCCTCTGCCCAGAAAAACACTTTTTGACATTTTGTTCTAGACGATATATAGATCGTCCATGCGAAAATGGTGCATCGTTTCGATTAACGGTTTGGGAGAAAATGAAGTTTTAGTGAAAGTGGCGTGAATAGTAAAACTCCGGAAAAGACTCAACTTCTAAAATACCTTTCATCGAGTTAAACTCTTACTTTTGAAACAAAACTTTTATGATAAATATTACAAATACCCAAAACGATTTTGGAAGTGGTTTCATATTTAAATATGAATTCTTTAATTTATTAAAATAGTTAGCGTGCTAGTCGCGTAATAGTAACTCTGAGGAAAGTCAACTCTAGATGCACTACTTTGACCATCCGTTCTGACCAAGATAAAAGGTTAGTTTCAAATCGATTAAAACATGAAATTTTTTTTAGGATTATCATGACTAATTAGTGGTGTAGAGTATGAGAGTAAAGACCGTAGATTAAGTATAAGTCATACTTGTCTTGATGGACTCGATATATGTTTGTGGATTAGTATCGAGGTCTTGGAAAGTAATGAGTTAATGGAGTTGATTATGTTTCTTAGTTGTTTATTAGCTATTGAAGCTAATTAAGATTATTACATCAGTTGATAGAACCATTCGTAGCCAGTGGAGCTCTGAAGACATTAAGGACTGTAAGAAGCCTTGAGAACGTATCTTGGACTCCAGGCAAGTTTTCTAACCCTATGTGTTACATATTAAAACATACTACTGTTGTTCATGCACAACAAGTTTCTTAAAACTAAACCTTGATTATCAAAGTATAACTGATTCTTATGAAGCAAGTTTTCAAAACCTATTACTGTTGTTGTGATGATACTGTTTACAAGTATAGTATAATCTGTATGCATGCATGTTTTGAAAATGATTACTCATAGTGTCTTGAGTATAGTGAAATGATAAAAATATATGTTAAGAATGCTTATGATAATTATAAGCTAGTTTCTGCAAATACCCTTAGTATTGGGGGAAAATGATTTGAGCATAGTACTTTGAACCGGGAGACGATGTTCCCGAAAAAGTTATGAATAGCTTTCGAACTTTATATTCGAATAAGAGTTATTCGAGAGGTCACTTAGAGAGTGAACCCTATTTCAAACATCCAAATACGGTTATATTTCAAACGAGTACCGTTATTTATTTAGTAAAGTATAATTTCAAACTTTCAAATGAAATACTTTACTTAGAAATAAATATTATTATTATTTAATGAATATTATTTCAAAATATTCATTTAAAGGGTGGGTAACTCCAAACATTTTATAAGTATTCCTTAATCAATATTTTCAAAGGAGATTTAAAAGAGAAATATATTGTTCAAAGAATATTTTTTAAAACCCTAATATGGGAAATTTTATAAGTGAAGGAGAGGATCCCAAAACCTATTTTCAACGTAAATCTTAAGAAGCATATTTAAGTATTCGCTCAAAATAGGGAGTCCTACTCAGAAAAAGTTTATGAACTCGCAACAAGGGTTGCTGAGGGATAAAGAGAAAATATTTTACTACTCACCCAACACTCGGGGAGTAAGCTATGGAACAAGTTTAATCCATTAACAAGCAACGCTTGGGAAATATTGGTTAGTTCCCTCTTCCAAACTGATACGACTTCTGCGTGGAGTCCTATTAATGAGTTCTTACTCGGGGATTAGGGAGACGAACTTTACATTTCAGAGTCATGGATTTTATTTGAACTAGGAGAGGCGTAAGAGGCCGTAGTCACGCACGGTCCTGTAATTTATATATTTGGCTCATGAGTGGCCTGGACGTTCAGCGGCCGCTATTCTATCCTGTTGGAGATTCATCGATCGGTCGATAAATAAATCCGACTGTTCTCCACTACTAGTAGGAGAATGTTGGTTGTATTGAATACGATGATCATCGTACATCGTACAACCGGGCGCGTGATTGCTCCAGAATTAGTTCATCATCTGGAATGGATATTTTCTGCAATATTATCGAGAACACCCGATAAGGGTGACTGATAAGGGTTGGCAGGGTCGAACGTTCAAAATAGATGTTTTGAAATGAAGTAACTCGTAACTTCAGTTGTAAAAGATTTTTTTGAGAACTTTGATTATAATGAGATCACAAAGGTTTTTCAGTGATTTTCTGAAAAAGGAAATATTTTGAAGTATTGTGTAACATTATTTTTATGTTACATAAGAAAAATTGAGCTATACCTTATCAAGGGATTTCTAAATACTATTAAGACAAGTTTTAGTATATTAACCCGCCTTGTGACGTTGTCTTGTAAATTACAAAACTCTGTTTACAATTTCTTAACAGTAGTTTCCAATGACTCTGAAAAGTGCATTTAATGAAGTACCTTGTAACTTCATCTTTTAGAATATATTGAAACTTTATTCATATTTTCTTGGGAAAGGTTTTCAAAAATATTATGAGAATGTTATATACATTGCTGATCAGATATATATATTATTTGGGGCTTTATTGCTCCCTTTATACAGTATTTTGGAACTGTATGTTATTCTCAGAAATTGGGAAATCTTACTATCCCTCATATAGTATTTTGAACCTTATGGTATTTTGAAATCAAAAGATATGCCTAACAGATTTTGGTTGTTATACCAATAAAGGTTTTTAAATTTGTAAACTTTACAAGTTGTGAAAATATTCATTTTATGGGGGATAACTTGGTGAGCATTCTTTTGCTCACCCTTGCTTTATTATATTAAATATTTCAGTGCTTGGAGAATATACTCCATTTTTACCATACTACGAGGAACATAAGTGGAAGATTAAACCCTGAGGTGGTCCAGTTCAGACTAGTTAAGGCAGAAACAAGTTCCGTAAGTGCAACTAGTGATAGAAAGACTTATGAAAAAATATTTTTTTTATAAATATAACTTCAGGAAGATGTTGTGTTATAGTATAAGATCCTAATTAGTACATTGGGTTGTAATAACTAATGCTACTTTTGTGAATCATTTCTAAAGCTATAACTTATGTGTGTAAGAGATTGGGGTCAATTGGTTTTGTATTATTTGGATTGTTGAGTTAATACAATTATTATATGATTAGACGGTAGCGTAACGACCCAAATCTATGACCCTGGATTTGGGGGTGTTATAGAGATGGTATCAGACATTAGGTTATAGTATTTAGAAACGATAGTGTTGATAGTTATATCTAAACAAGAGAATAACTTACGGACTCATATAGATTTCATTATTGGAGTATCGAGTGTAGCACCCATGAGTAAGTCAAGATTGGAATGTTGGATCGAGGTCTTATAATAGGACATATAGAATGGTTAGAGATCATCAGAATGACGAGAAGAGATTTTTAGAATCGTACATATTTGTTATTCCCAGTGGACTAACAATGAGATTTACAGAAGGGGGGTTGAATGTAAATCTCAAAACTTTTTCAAGTTTTGAGCAATTTATAAGACTAAGTGTTTGAGTGATCAAATGTGTGTGAATTGCTTGGAGCTGATGCAGACAGATATATATTTAAACACAAATGTAATGAACACAAAGAACTTAAAAACTTTTCTGGTGGATTTGTTGTTCCACCAGAGATGTGTTAATTCAGAAAATCTGTGATTCAAAATTAAATCACAGCTGCTTCCTAGTACAAACTAGATGATTTTCTCTCTTGATATTTCTAAACAGCTCAGGGAAAATTCACACCTAATTACTAGCTACTACTTGGTTTATATAACACCAAGTTTACAAGTGAAGACAAAGATAAAGTACAATAAGACAATAGTTCTCCACTTGTTTCTGTTCCATTTTTATCCAGTGTAATATGGAATTATCTGTTGACTTTCCATTATGAACCAGACTAAAAACGGCTGCTTTTTCTGCTATTCCTGAAATAGGCTACCATATCTCTGTCAATCCATGTGCCTCTGTCAGCTTTGTTAACTGTCACTATCAACTGCTATGAGACTGAGCATCCGTTGAAGCTTTCATCCGTTGATGACTTTATCCGTTGATGCTCTAGCAGTGCATCCGTTGAAGCTTTCATCCGTTGATGACTTTATCCGTTGATGCTCTAGCAGTTGAAGCTTTATCCGTTGAAGCACTTATCCGTTGATGGATATTATCCGTTGAAGCATTAGAGACATCCGTTGAAGCTTAGTTTCTTATCCGTTGAAGGTCTTCACATCTGTTGACACTTCTTCACTTATACAAAATTACAAGGCATGAAATATTTACAATTAGCCCTCCTATTTGTACATCCATTAGCAGTCAACATGACTGATTATCTCCTAACAACATCTAAGAATTACAGCTTGAAATCAGAAAGTGAGATGTGCTACAATACCAAACTTATTGCTAAGTAAGGCTACTCCTTCAACGGATAGACAAGATGGTCTTATCCGTTGAGGCTACAAACACTAGATTTCTACTTAAGTGTTTTGCTGAACTTATCATCAAACTAATACACATATTCCTAACAATCTCCCCCTATTTATGTCTACTAGAACTGTAGGCATAAATTTGGGTTTAGCTTGATGATAATAAAACACTTAACAAATATATAAACTGTAACAAAGCAGAAATTCAAAAGTGCTGCAAAAGTGTATATGCTGAGATGAAATTGAAGAAATACATTGTTTCCAAGGGTGCTCCTTTAGCCTGAGCAAATTACTTTCTTTTCCTTTGATCCCTGTTTTTCTTTCCTAGCCTCCTGTCATTCTCCTCTATTTAAAGTTGAAGTTGTCTGTAGAATTCAGCTTCATCTTCTTCATTGATATCTAACTTAGATTGCATATCCTTGAGAGTTTCATTACTGGCAATCTTTAGCTGATCTTCAATTCTGAAAAATCTTCTGACTCCTTTGTTGTCTCTGAACTCCATCAACCAATGAGGTGATTTGTGAATTGTAATACCTCTCTCTTGAATGAGTAAAGTTCTAGGCAAGGCATTGGGCTTCCTCCAAGTTTTCCTTATGATGGCAATCTTGTTGAGAATCTCAGTCCTGGCAGTTCTGGTAAAGCCAGAATCCTTATGTATGGCTGAGTAGACTCTAATCAAGGTAGAGTAGCCTTCATTCAGAATTCTGTGAAGAGGCCATGTTCTTTCCCCAGCTCCTTTGTATTTGAACACTAGTCTTTCTGGTAGCTGTCTGTAGGCAGCTATTCCCCTTACATCCTCCAGCTCATCCAGATAGAGTTCAATGTCTGAAAATTCTTTTATGTCACAGATGTGAACATAATCATCTTTAGAGGTTTGAGGTTTAGGCTTAGGTTTCTGTGTGAATTTGATTGAGGCTTTAGAGGGTGTTGATTTGATTCTTCTTTTCTGCTTCTTTGATGGTGGAGAAGAGGTTAGGAAGGTGGGCAATTTGATGGTGTCCCAATCAATTGGTTCCTCCTTGGGAATGATTGTTTCACCATGAATGTTCATGAAGGGGTCAGGTACAATGGGTTCAGGAATAGAGGGTAGTGGTTTGGATATTGATTGGGTTTCTTCAGTCTTATCTACCTTCTTTCTCTTTGCATTGACCTTCTTTCTTTTCCCTTTCTGCCATTCTTCCTTACTTCTTTCCTCCATCTCAGTACCAACCATGTCCCCCATAGCTTCATCTTCACCTTTGTCTTCAATTTCTTTCTGTTCTTCAGCCTGACTTGACTCTAGCTATTTTTCAAGCTTTGCTTGTGCCCTTTTGTCAGCCTTTAGCTGTTTGGCTTCTTCCTTCAACCTTTTGGTTTCTTCCCTCTTGGCTATTGAGAATTTGGGATGTCCTTGCATCACACATATGCTCTTTCCCTCTCTGAAGATAATAGCCATGTTTCTCCTTACAGCCTCATCCATGGTCTCTTTGAGATATGCAATACTTCTACCTAAAAGCTTGTCCTCATCAGCTTTTGGAAGAGGAAAATCCACCTCTTTTAGAGGATTCTTTGTAGAGTCCTTATTGGATCTGTTGTTGGGCTTGAGAACCATAGGTTGCAGATCTTTGGAAGAAGTTTCTCCATCCTTATGCCTCCCTACTGGCTTGAGTTCCATAATAATAGATTCCACTTTTGTGCTATGCTTCACAGATTGTGATTGAGAAGTTGTAGAACCAAATATTAGTTGCATCTTTTCATCAATCTTCTTCCTTTGCTCTTTGACTTGCAATTCAGCTGCTGCTATCTGGATTAGATCAATTCCATCTAGCTTTCCTTTGACTTGAATTGGTGGAGAAGTTGTGATGACAGGAACTAGCACTTGAGAAATCTGAACTGTTGTAGATGGCTCTCCTTCCCCTTTTCCTTTATTCTCCCCCTTTTTGTTATCATCAAGGGTAGGGGTCAAGCCTTGTGCTTGTGCCAGCTGCATGAGTAGATTTGTTTGAGTTTGTTGATTCTGAAGAATGGTGACCATAGAGTCTTCAATGATTTGAACCCTATCTTCCAATCTGGCCAGCCTCTTGTCAGCATCAGAGGCCTTCCTTAGTCTTCCCAACAAATCTTGCATAGTACCATAGGGTATAACTGAATCCAATTTCTCAGCATTGTAGGATTTCAGATCAGCAATGTCCAGCTTGAGCTCATCCACACTTAGATTTTGCTGGTAATGCTGCAACTGCAAGAGATGCAGAGATTCCAGATGAGCTTGAAGAATTGCCTTGGTACCAGCATCCTGAGTCTCCTGAATGGCCTGCTGAATTATCATGACTTGTTTGACCAAAGTGACACCAAACTCTCCTGGTGTTGATGGTTTTGCCCATGCCCATGCAGGAAGATTAGGAACAGAACTTGGGCCTGCTACTCCCCCTAAGTTCATGCTCTCATTCAAGGAATTAGAGTCATCATCATTATAATTTACTCCAAATTCTTCAGATGGCTCACCAGCTTGAGAAGGCAGCCTGTTGACAGCAGCTTTGTCTCTGAGAAGAGATTCTGAAGTGTGTACAATGTGTAGTGTCTGTTCTGCCTCCACATTGCCTTGTGCAGCCAATAATTGATAGGCTGAAACAGGGTGAGTAAAAGTGTCAGCATCCAAGAAAATGTTATCAATGATAGCTTTGTAGTGTTGCTGAAATTGTCTTTCCTTATCTGCATCATCCACTTTCATTAACTCACTAGCAATGGCTGGATCCACCCTTATAGCTTCTGTACCTGCCTTTCTCTCAATTTCTCTCTTTTCTTGCATCAGGGGCTCCCCCTGGCTCACACACACCCTCACACCCTCACCTTCACCTTCTAAGGTGGCACTCCTCTCACTTACTTTTGCCATGCTGGAAGAAATAGCATGCATTTGGTGACGCTCAACCTCTCCTTTTGCCTGGGAGCAACCCAGCCTCTCACTCAAAAAATCACTCCCTTCCCTCAAGCCTAAAAGTGATTGTACAGTTGCCATGTCCTCTACAGTTGGAGTTGTTTCTGTTAAGTGTGTAGAGGCAATCAACGGATAGGGAGTATCCGTTGAAGTAAAAACTGATGGTATCAACGGATAACTGCTGTTAAGCTTATCCGTTGAAGAACAACCACTTGTCAACGGATGAGAGATATCCGTTGAAGAAGGAAATGATGTAGAGATAGAAAGTGATATAATTGCTGAATCTGTGTAGATTGATTTTAAGTGTGGTGATACAGATTCTGCAACTACATCTGAAAGAATTGGCTGATGATCCAACAAATCATCTAAAAGACGATGATCACCAGTTTTTGAGTGGGGCTCCTCCCTGAGTTTTAATGAGGGAGAATCAGGAATTGATGTGAATATCATATCCACATCCAGAGAGGGTGTTGGAGAGTTTGAGGAATGATGTGTTTCTATATTGAGAGAATGGGGCTGTGATTCCACATTTGCTGGAATCATATCAAGCTGAATTTGAGAAGGCACAGATACTGGTGGGTGTATCTGTGCTGTGTGTGTCCCTTGTGTGGAAACTAGGGTTTTGGCCTTCTTCTTCCTTGAAAAGGCTTGAATTCGTGAATGTGTAGTTTCAGTGTCCCTCCCTCTTTTGTTCTGTGTCCCTGGTTGGGGACTATTTTCAATAGTTACATCCTTTTGGGAGGATGCAACTAGGGATGTGCTGGACTCCTTTTGAACCACTACAATTTTTTGAGAGACTGTGGCTTGGCTGGATTGGGTACCACTCACTTCTCCCACCTTATCCTGGGGGGCTTTTTGATGTTCACCCCTCCCCTCACCACTCACACCCTGTTCACTCCCTTCAGGGTTTATGGTAGTTGTTACAACTGTTGTCTTTTGAGAAACAACAGAGGTAGGTTTCTTTGACTTGACTTTGGAGATTTTAGATTTGGTGGCTTTGGTAGGAGCCTGTTTGGACAATGACACAGGTTCCATAGCCACACTAGAAGGCAAAGAAACATTGGGGGTGGAAATATTAGGAGTTATAGAAACATTTACCTCACTTACCTGTGGTGCATTCATGATTGGCAAGTATACCAATGGCACCTGGCTGTTGAGGTTCATTCTCAAAAGGTCTGCAAGGACCCTTTTCTCTTGTGCCCAGCATTTGAGTTTATTATTCTCATTGGATATAACCAAACCTTCAGCAACATGGTTAGCCAATAACATAAAGAATCTAGCAAAGTAGATGTTATGTGGTCTATTAGCTTTGTTACCTAATCTGGAACCTAATTCTTGCATAACACAGTTGCTAAAATTAAAGTACCTATCAGAAACTAGCATATAGAGCATATTAACAAGAGATGAAGTGATAGCATCAAAATTGCTAATCTTCCCAGAGAAAACCTTAATAAAGGCATCTCGAAGAAAACTCCATTCTTTCCTAAGGCCTTTCCTTCTAATACTACCTAAACTAGCAGAATCAAAAGCATAGCCTATGGAATCTAGCATAGCAGAGACATCTTTATCAGTGTGTGGTGTCATGGCATTATTCTCAGGCAACTTAAAGCAAGATTGTAAATCATCACAATTAATGCAATAGTCCTTACCTTTGAGAGAGAAGGCAATAGTCATATCTGTGGAGTTGAACTCTGCAGTTGTCCAAATCTCCTCAATCACTTCACAGTAGATGGTTGGGGCTTCCAGCATTGCATAGCTCAGTTTGCAGTTCTTGATGAAGTCCATCATCTTGTGATAATCAGAATGGGCTTCCTTCTTTTCAACCAAGACTATGAAATTATTCTTTTCATAAACAAATCCTATTTGAGACATAATTTTGACTACTGGTGCCAATATTGTGAGTAGAGGTTGCAGAGAAGAACTTGAGAATTGAGAGAGAAAGAGAATGATAATTGCAAGAAGAGAATGATAATTGCAAGAAAGCGTAAAGTGAAAATAAGAATTCAATTGGGCTTTTATACTTTCTTGAATTAAAACACAAGTAAAATAATTAAATGATACTTTTAAGTAAGTGAAAGCCGTTCATGAATAAATGAAACTGTAGAAATTCTGAAAACTACCGTAAATACAAATACATACAATACTGTATATCTGTATCAACGGTTGAGTAAAAGAATCAACGGCTGTGACTCACTGTCGTGACACATCAACGGATAAGGTAAATAGTTATCCGTTGATGAATAACCCTATTTTATCCGTTGAAGGATAAAATTACCAGAAATGTATTTGTCTTTCAACGGATAATGAATATCCGTTGATAGAACAATTTTTGCTTTCAACGGATAGGGAATATCCGTTGATAGGATAAGTCTTGATTAAAGCCAACTTTGTTCTTGCAGCAAATTCATTTCAGGCTACGAGACAGATTACATAGATGACATAGATTATGAATAGTTAAGCATACCTAACTCACTTACTAATCTTGTGAATGTTGATTCATCAAGTGGCTTGGTAAATATGTCTGCAATCTGCTTTTCACTTGGAACAAAATGAAGTTCCACTGTACCTTTCATCACATGTTCCCTAATGAAGTGGTACTTGATATCAATGTGTTTGGTTCTTGAGTGCTGCACTGGATTTTCAGTAATGGCAATGGTACTTGTGTTGTCACAAAATATTGGAATTTTGTCAACAGTTATACCATAGTCAAATAACTGGTTCCTCATCCACAGTATTTGTGCACAGCAACTACCAGCTGCAATGTATTCAGCTTCAGCTGTTGATGTGGAAACATAATTCTGTTTCTTGCTGAACCATGATACAAGCTTGTTTCCTAGAAATTGACATGTGCCTGTTGTGCTTTTCCTGTCTATTTTGCAACCTGCATAATCTGCATCTGAGTAGCCAATTAGATCAAAACCAGACTCTCTAGGGTACCAAATTCCTAGATTTGGAGTCCCCTTGAGATATCTGAAAATTCTTTTAATAGCCACTAAGTGAGATTCTTTAGGGTCAGCTTGAAATCTAGCACAGAGACATGTAGAAAACATAATATCAGGTCTACTGGCAGTTAAATATAAAAGTGAACCAACCATGCCTCTATAACTTGTAATATCCACAGACTTTTCAGCCTTGTTTAATTCAAGCTTGGTGGCAGTGGCCATGGGAGTTTTTGCAGGTGAACAATCCATTAAGTCAAATTTCTTTAAAAGATCATAAATATATTTAGTTTGACTAATGAAAATTCCACCACTAACTTGTTTAACTTGTAAACCAAGAAAGTAAGTTAGCTCTCCCATCATGCTCATTTCATATTTACTTTGCATTAATTTAGCAAACTTTTTACAAAGTTTATCATCTGTAGATCCAAATATAATATCATCTACATAAATTTGTACAAGTATCTTAGAGCCATTAACATTTCTAAAGAAGAGAGTTTTGTCAACAGTACCTCTTGTGAAGTGATTATCTAGAAGGAACTTTGATAAAGTCTCATACCAGGCTCTAGGTGCTTGCTTTAGTCCATAGAGTGCTTTCAACAGATAATACACATGGTCTGGAAAATTTGGATCTTTAAAACCTGGAGGTTGGCTTACATAAACTTCTTCCTCCAATTCCCCATTTAGAAATGCACTCTTGACATCCATCTGATAGACTTTGAAATTGGCATTAGCTGCATAGGCTAGAAAGATTCTGATGGCTTCAAGTCTTGCAACTGGAGCAAATGTTTCATCAAAATCTATTCCCTCTTGTTGAGAATAGCCTTTGGCAACCAATCTGGCTTTATTCCTTATGACAATGCCATTTTCATCTATCTTGTTTCTGAATACCCATTTTGTGTCAATAGAACTCTTGTTCTTTGGCTTGGGTACCAGCTTCCACACTTGGTTCCTCTCAAATTGGTTTAGCTCCTCTTGCATAGTTAAAATCCAATCTGGATCCAAAAGAGCTTCTTCCACTCGCTTAGGTTCCTCCTGTGATAGAAAGCTACTATACAGACATTCATCTTGAGTAGCCCTTCTAGTTTGTACTTTAGATGTAGCATCACCAATGATCAGTTCAAAAGGGTGATTCTTGGTCCATTTCCTTTGAGGTGGTAGATTAGCCCTTGATGAGGTTGCCTCAGTATTGTCATGATGTGAGATAGAATGTTGATTTGTTGAAACTCCCCCTGAGTTGCTGATCCTTTGAAAGGAATTGGGAGTTCTATCAACTGATGAGGTGAAGTGATTATCCGTTGATAGACTGTGATCAACGGATGCTTCGTTATGAACTTCAACGGATGATGCACTTTGTCTTTCAACGGATGCTGCATTGCTTCTTTCACCGGAAGCTGAATTTTGACTTTCAACGGATGCAGCATTCTGTGCATTATCCAAAGGCAGACTCTGGTTTCTTCTTGAGATGCCTTCTTCATCATTCTCATCTTCACTATCATCACAATATATCTCAATATTGTCAAATTTGAGTCCTTCATGATGTCCCTCATCTGTTAGTCCATCAATCTTTTTATCATCAAACACAACATGTACAGATTCCATGACAATGTTGGTTCTTAGATTGTAGACCCTATATGATTTTCCAGCAGAATAACCAACAAATATTCCTTCATCAGCCTTTGCATCAAACTTTCCTTTATGATCAGATTGATTCCTTAAGATGTAACATTTGCAACCAAAGACATGTAGAAAGTTTAAAGTTGGTTTTCTTCTCTTGAATAATTGATAGGGAGTCATGCATTTTACTTAATTGATTAGAGAAATATTCTGAGTATAACATGCACAGTTAACAGCCTCAGCCCAAAAATAAGTTGGGAGCTTTGACTCCTCAAGCATTGTCCTTGCAGCTTCAATTAATGATCTGTTCTTCCTTTCCACCACACCATTTTGTTGTGGAGTTCTTGGAGCTGAGAACTCATGCATGATCCTATTTACTCCACAGAACATCTTCATGGTTGAATTCTTGAACTCAGTTCCATTGTCACTCCTAATATTCCTTACTTTGAAATCAGGATGATTGTTGACTTGCTTGATATGATTGATGATGATTTCACTAGCTTCATCCTTTGATCCAAGAAAATAAACCCATGAAAACTTTGAGAAATCATCTACAATCACTAGGCAGTATCTTTTCCTTGAAATTGACAATACATTGACTGGTCCAAAAAGATCCATGTGTAGAAGTTGCAGTGGTTCATCAATTGCAGATTCAAGCTTCTTACTGAATGATACTTTCTTTTGCTTTCCTTTCTGACAAGCATCACACAGTCCATCCCATGTGAATTCCACTAGAGGCATTCCTCTAACTAAGTCCTTTTTGACTAGATCATTCATTGTCTTGAAATTCAAATGGGACAGCTTCTTGTGCCATAGCCAACTTTCAACTGGACTTGCTTTGCTGAGAAGACAAGTAATGGATTCTGCATCTGTAGAGTTGAAATTAGCTAAGTACACACACATTTCCTTTTCTAACTCCAGTTAGAACCACTTTATTGTCCTTTTTACTTGTGACAATACAGGCTTCAGAATTGAAGGAAACAGTATTCCCTCTGTCATATAGTTGACTGATGCTCAATAAATTGTGTTTGAGACCATCAACCAATGCAACTTCATCAATGATGACATTTTCTTTTGAAATCAAGCCATATCCCATAGTGAATCCTTTGCTGTCATCTCCAAAGGTTATGCTAGGGCCAGCTCTCTCCTTAAATTCTGTGAGTAGGGTGAAATCTCCTGTCATGTGTCTTGAACAACCACTGTCCAAGTACCATAGATTCCTTCTTTGTCCCTGGTTGCTTGATGAACTAGTTTCATTTTCATCAGAATTAGCCATCAGGGCTAGGTTGACATATTCCACATCATCATCTTCATTTACCCCATCTGCTGCCCAATCATCTTGAGTGAGAAAAGCTCTTTCCTTTTGTTTGAGCAAATCAAAATACTTCCTTTTGTAATCAACTTGCTCAAATTTCTTTTTCTCAGAATTTGGCTTCCTACACTCACTTGCAAAGTGTCCACTAATGCCACAGTTGTAACATTTGAACTTTGATTTGTCCACCATGTTTTTGTTTGGCTTAGTGAACTTTGTGTTTTTCCTGAATTTCATCTTTGCAAACCTCCTGGACAGAAAGGCCAGATGTTCATCAATATCATCAGATTCATCCTGACTGGAATTGTCTTCATCCTCAGCAACTTGCTCTTTACCCTTGCTTGATTCTGATTTGCTTGTGCCAATTTTGAGACTTGGCATTGTCTTTTCCTCATTTCTGGCTTCAACTTTTTCACTGTCAGCTACAAGTGCAACTGATCCTCCTTTTCTCTTTCCCTTTTCCAACAGCTCATCTTGCTCCATCTCAAGTTCATAAGTCTTCAAAATTCCATATAATCTTTCAAGTGTGAAGTCCTTATAATCTTGAGAATTTCTTAGAGAAACAGTCATAGGCTTCCATTCCTTTGGTAGAGACCTTAGAAATTTTAGATTGGAGTCCTTGACTTGGTACACTCTCCCATACAGCTTTAATCCATTCAATAGTTTCCGAAATCTGTTGAATGTATCATTCAATGATTCTCCTTCTTCAAAGTGGAAATATTCATATTGTTGAATGAGAAGCTGCATTTTGTTTTCTCTAACTTGCTCAGTGCCTTCACAGATAAGCTGCACAGTATCCCAAATTTCCTTAGCAGTTTGGCTATTGATGACATTGTCAAACATATCTTGATCCAGGCCATTAAACAAAATGTTCATGGCTTTCTTGTCCTTGTGGACCTCTTCAATATCTTCAACAGTCCATTCTGCCTTTGGCTTGGGAATAGACTGTCCAACAGCAACTGTAGCAGTAGCAGCTGTGGCCACCTTGTGTGGGATGGGAGGACCATTCTCAATGCAGTTGATGTAGCTTTCATCTTGAGAGAGAAGATGTAAATGCATCTTCACCTTCCAGTGATGATAGTTATCTCTTTCCAGGATTGGAATCTTTACACCAATATCCTTCTTACTCATGATGTTAGCAGAATAGGTCTTTAAACTCTTTGTATGTTAAGAGCTTGCTCTGATACCAATTATTATTCCCAGTGGACTAACAATGAGATTTACAGAAGGGGGGGGTTGAATGTAAATCTCAAAACTTTTTCAAGTTTTGAGCAATTTGTAAGACTAAGTGTTTGAGTGATCAAATGTGTGTGAATTGCTTGGAGCTGATGCAGACAGATATATATTTAAACACAAATGTAATGAACACAAAGAACTTAAAAACTTTTCTGGTGGATTTGTTGTTCCACCAGAGATGTGTTAATTCAGAAAATCTGTGATTCAAAATTAAATCACAGCTGCTTCCTAGTACAAACTAGATGATTTTCTCTCTTGATATTTCTAAACAGCTCAGGGAAAATTCTTACCTAATTACTAGCTACTACTTGGTTTATATAACACCAAGTTTACAAGTGAAGACAAAGATAAAGTACAATAAGACAATAGTTCTCCACTTGTTTCTGTTCCATTTTTATCCAGTGTAATATGGAATTATCTGTTGACTTTCCATTATGAATCAGACTAAAAACGGCTGCTTTTTCTGCTATTCCTGAAATAGGCTACCACATCTCTGTCAATCCATGTGCCTCTGTCAGCTTTGTTAACTGTCACTATCAACTGCTATGAGACTGAGCATCCGTTGAAGCTTTCATCCGTTGATGCTCTAGCAGTGCATCCGTTGAAGCTTTCATCCGTTGATGACTTTATCCGTTGATGCTCTAGCAGTTGAAGCTTTATCCGTTGAAGCACTTATCCGTTGATGGATATTATCCGTTGAAGCATTAGAGACATCCGTTGAAGCTTAGTTTCTTATCTGTTGAAGGTCTTCACATCTGTTGACACTTCTTCACTTATATAAAATTACAAGGCATGAAATATTTACAATTAGCCCTCCTATTTGTACATCCATTAGCAGTCAACATGACTGATTATCTCCTAACAACATCTAAGAATTACATCTTGAAATCAGAAAGTGAGATGTGCTACAATACCAAACTTATTGCTAAGTAAGGCTACTCCTTCAACGGATAGACAAGATGGTCTTATCCGTTGAGGCTACAAACATTAGATTTCTACTTAAGTGTTTTGCTGAACTTATCATCAAACTAATACACATATTCCTAACAATATTTTATTAAGAATATTGTTATAAGACATCGAGTAGAGTGTCAACAAAAGTTAAGATAGAGGCGGTATAGCCCATACTAATGGATGATTTGACTAGAGCAAAATTTGTTACTCGTAGTCTTTCTTGGTTACCCTTGAGGAAGCGACTTATGTGAGAACCAAAACATTTAATCTCTTAAACGGTTGAGGTTACCTAGTTACTGGGACTAATTGAAGCCACTGATTGTCTATGAGGATTCAATCGCCTATAAAGGACGTCCATCAGAGATAGTGTGTACGATATCAATAAGAATTTTATTACCCTCGAGAAAGATTTTGGAAATGTATTATGAGAACGTTATCGTAACGCGAATACGCTTGACGACGTCATGAGTATACTTTTATATTAGTCCACAATGGTTCAACGTAGTGATCGAGAATATTGGAAATTAATGGCATGACTTTAATGAAGTTGCTTATGGTCACAACGAGGAATACGACGATCTCGGAACGTACCGGAAAGAAGGCCATTGAGTCTGGAATTGGATTCTTTCGATGCGACTCTTATTAGAGACTACGTGTATATTAACTACTAGACCTCCACCTTTGGTTGACATATTGATTCGACCGTGGGAGCTATAAATTTTGGATGACTATAAGGGAATGATAGATATATATTTATATATCTCCAACCTATTAAGTGAATTGAAACGATTATAAGGAATACTCTAGTGGGTACCTTGTGTTGTGAAGGTAAAGAGATGGGATTATTCTCGTACCGGTGATGTTAGAACTTTTGATGACCACTGACTTATTTTGGTATCTACTTGTTGGTGCACTACTCAATGAAAAACTTTTTTTTGTTTTATGTTACTTTAAATAGTTCATGTCAAGTAACCATTTCAACTTATATATTCATTTTATCTCTTTTCTTCCTTCGATTATTTCTTTATTTCAACTATCCAAGGAAGGTTCAATAAAAAATTCCTTAGTTATTTGACAAATATTCTTCGAAGATTTTCTGGATATTCGATCCCTTCCTTCATACGTTGACTCTATAGTCGAGCTCATAAATGTCTATCTATTTATTTAAACATAGACGATCTTTTGTTCAGAAATTCCTCGCAAATTCTTTTCTTCTATTCAAGACGAGACTTGTACATCTAGCGTTGAAATCAAAAAACGGATATCAATTTGATCTTGATATTCCAAATTTGATACTACTACAGAATTTGATAAAGTATCCATACTAAGACACCTTTGGGTGGACCGTTTCACTGACAAGAAATATTTGATGGAAGGATATAGATTGTTCCGATACCAAGAACTTTAATTCAAAAGTTATACTCACCTTGTTCGTTCAAAACGTCTTTACTGTTTTATTTCAACTCCTTATTCAAGTAGCCAACAATTTTGCTTTCTTCTATTCAGTGGCTATTATGTTAAGATTTTATACTAGCAGATTGAAACTGGCTAGTTATATATTTCTTATGAATCACTAGTTAATTGTTCTAACTCATTAGAATTTTAACATTTTGATGAAAAAGCTAGTTAACTTTTCTAGCTAGCTGTTATGTTTTGAACTAGTTACAACTAGTTGATTTGGTTTAACTAGTTCTTAATGTTTCTTGAAATGGACTAGTTATTGCTTCACTAGCCCAACTTCCAATCAAGTTGTTTTCACGAATTTAATGCATTTTATATGCAGTAATGTATAATGATAAAATTCCAAAGGATTTTTTTTGAGCCCTAATCAGGTCGCCCACAAAACTAGAATTCTTATCTAGTTTTGTCAAACTTGGTGTCGCCTGATAATTTTATTATTTCATTAATATAACGAAGATTCGTTCAAAATCATGAATTATTGAACAACAAACTGCTTCATTCATTATTTATCATGAAGTAAAATTCCTTTTTCAGATTCACATTATTGATGAGACCTTATTGGTTGACTTTTATTAGTGAAATTATTTGGGGATTTTCCTTTTATTGTTCAAGAGGATATGTATTCGTCCAATATGGGAATCTTATAAAGATTGTCCATATGATATTTGTGACGCCCTCAATCTCGGGGTTAGGAAATGAGGACTCACACAACTTTACTCTAATGATTAAATAAGCATAAACCCCGATTAACTACTAACAGGATCAACAGGATAAAGTATGAGACAAGATTACAACTACCAATCATAAGATATAACTTACAACCCCAATATATTATTAAATAAACAATATCGATTCCGGCTGGGAACCGACAGATAACCCATTGTATCTTTAAACATTTCCTTCTAGGTGCATGCTCACTCAAAAATACCACTACCTGCTCTGGCAACCGGAAGCCCTCAATACGGTAGGAACCACCAGGTACGCTCTTACGAGTAGTGCGCCTAAGCCTGGCCATCTTTTTGCTTAACTGCCATGGTTAGATTAAAACAAAACATATGAGTATAAAACTCAGCAAGTAACTATAAAGCAGTTCTACAATATTAAATCACAATATACTTTACCAAACTCAGGGCATTCTACTTTATTTGTTCTAGGTGGTAGATTTCCAGCTTTTGGGTTAAGGAAAGGTTTTGAAGGATCAATACGGAGCTTTTAAGGAATAAGGCTCAACGTAGGTCGAAAGCCGACATTCATCACAAATCATTAAAGGATCAGAATAGATCTTTAAAAAAAAGGAAAGCAACAGTATTTCATTATATAGAATCAATCTTATGATCAACAGGTTTAAGAATCAGGGTTCTCGAGCTTTAAGCTTCACATCAACTCTTTCAAAACAATATAAACCATTTTCATTTTCAAGAATCAATTTACTGAAGAAAATGTTTCAGTTCCCTTTTTAAATAATCATTTAAAACCCTTGATTGGATCACTTTATCTTTCCATTTCATTATAATACGGGTGATCAGTCCGTACCGACCTCCATCCGGTCTTTAAGGTACCAATCAGCATAATTTCAGCCTTAAGTTGGACTAGCCCCGCTAGCCTCTTACCATGACTGGACTAGTCCCACTAGCCTCTTATGTCCCAATCCAATCCATCAGGAATTCGTTTGGAAAACCTTAAGTTGGAAAAACAAATAGGTTTTCAAAAATCCATTTTATCGTTACCGAGAATATGAAATCATTCGGACTTTTTCAAGTCGAAACTCATTCTTAAGTCAGATTTTAAGATAAACAAAGTTCAGGAAGTGATTCAAAGATAATCAAGGATCAATTCTTAAGGATTCTGTATCAAGGATAGCAAGGTATTTAAGTTAGAAGGATCAACATCTGTCTAGGGATCAATAGGGTGATCAGGAATAAAGTATTATTAAACAGGGTTCATAATGATAATTATAAGGTTAAACACAATTCATGGCTTAATAAATAACTTGAATAGAAAGGAAAGATTATCAAAGGGTTGAATCAGTAAGCTTATCAATAACAGTTTATCAAGATCAAAGGCAGGGTATCTCAAACCAATATCAGGGTTTCACAAGTTAAACAATTCCATACTCTACATGGTATGAACAACATTCTCTTTATAACCGTTTACACAAGTAATCAGAGTTACTTAACTGAAATTGCTTTCCTGAAGGTTGAACTACTGCCACCAAGTATATCCTTTCCTTTCCTAGCCTGAATGCGCTCACGCTCTGAATCTACAATAAAACCAAAACCTTAATCAGTTTCTCAACTCTCGTTCCCAGAACGATCACTCAATACGATAACTCGATTATATCCTTGACTCGAGTATACGAATATAGCTTATACACATAAGCACATTACACATAGCACATAGCACATTCCTTTCTCATAACTTTTATATCCTTATATACTTAATACTCGAAGCGTACTTGCTTAACCTTAGCTATTTCTCAAATCACGGTAATATAACTCTTACGAGTACATGATTTATTCACAACCAAACCTTTACGATCATAACTATCACTTATAGCTCTTTTTAATACCAAACGATTTAATTCCCTTTTTCTTTTATTCCTTAATTCGAACCATACACATAAAACACAACCATGTATATTCAATTTCAATCTCATATAATCAAACACAACTAATGCAAATCACAAGAGACATTTACGCACTTAAACTTCATCCTTTTTAATCAAAAATACGAATCATAATTACATTAAGAATTAAAATCAACACTTTCTTTTAATTATCAAAATTCGAACATAAACACCACCCAATCTTTGTCATGCAATCAAGTTCTCACTAGCCATTAAGATAATTGGAAAAACCAACTTAATTCCTCTTTTTAATCCTAAGACCCATTCGGGTTTTTCAATAAATCATACATGCAAGGATCAATTTTGACATGCAAGATTATATATCACATTTCCCACTT
Organism: Apium graveolens; assembly: GCF_009905375.1. NCBI lineage: Eukaryota > Viridiplantae > Streptophyta > Magnoliopsida > Apiales > Apiaceae > Apium > Apium graveolens. The sequence goes on along the minus strand of NC_133648.1, from coordinate 307,533,721 downwards.
GTTTTAGTCCTTAATTTAGTCATTCAATCCATTAAACACCAAAACCAAGCATCACCTAGTGATTCCTACTTTAATAAATCATCATGCATTCACTTAATCATCAAGCAAATCTCTTCTAAATCCACTTTCTATTCGGCAAAAACATAATTTACAATTTCAAGGATCCAACAATGACATGCACTACTTGTTTTTCTCTAAAACTAACATGCAATCACTTTTTATGCTAAATAAGCTTAGTGTTCACTAAGATCAACTCATCAAATCAAATTTCTCTTTTTAATTAGCACAAAGCCGAATTATAAACTCAACATACAACCTTAAATTTTAATCTCCTAATCATGAAACAACTTATACACACATCAATAATCAAAACAATCCATTTTCAATCACATACTCAAGTTTTAAAGGAAATACCAAAAACTCTTTTGAACTTTTCAAAAATCAAACATGCAAGGCTTTAAAATTCAAATCAAAATATCGTAAAAACTCCACTGGCTCTCCTTGGATCATAGCCGGTGGTGGTCGAACTTAAGAGAGCCCACAACGGGTCTTCTCTCGAGTTTTTGACCCCAAAAATCTCATTGAATTCACTCTTATAGTTTTGTAGCAAGAAATCAATTTTCTTGAACACAACCATAGAGATCAACATCAAAAAACTTACACAACACTTACATGCAAATGGCAATTGAGATGTATACCGAAAATAGAGACTAAAGAGAGCAATATCTTTGAGTTTGAGTGAGGTTTGAGTGTTGCATGCAAGAGAGAAAGATGAGAGATGAGAGAGCCGAGAGAGAGAGAGAGAGAGAGAGAGAGAGAGTGTAGCCGAGAGAGAGTGAAGGAAAGAAGGAAAAGAAAGAGAGAAGGGGAAATGGGGTGCTCGAGAAAAGAAAGGAAAAAGGGGGGGGGAGAGAATGAATTTATACACCACCAAAACAAGGGCAAATTTGTACTTTACTAAATCTCTTTTTATGCTTATTTGTTCCTTTCTTTTTACTCAAATATAACAAAAATCAAATATAAAATATATCTCTCTCGGAAAATCGAAAATTATTGCAAATGACAATTTTAACACGTAGATCTCGAAATTAGCTTTTCAACCATTACTCATAATAGATTTTTGAGCGGACGGTTGATTTTATATGAATTTCGCAAGCTCGTCTTAATAATATCATTTTCTCACATAAAAATCACTTTAAAATGCAAGGACCTTCAAATAAATCCACTCATCATTTTTAAAAAGTCTCTAGGACTACTATAAAGATAACAAAACAAATTCCATGCTTTTATCGTACTCGGATAATTTTATAATAATGCGCAAAGGTTAAATAAACCTTTATTTAAATCACATAATTCCTTTAAATTCATAAAAATGTCACAAGGCACACAGTCATGCACACAGACAAGCAATCACACATATACAATCACATAACGACTCAGGTCTGATCATAGAATTTATCCCTTTTTAATCTTTATCCTTTTCTACGCGTACCGGGTCACGTTCAGCCTGACGGCCCGACGCTCAGCGTTTCGATTACGCTTCTCATTATCTTTACCAATTGACACATCACTTAGGACGAAATACTTTATTTAAACGTTCATTTCATTCAATTACACATAATTCACATTTTATATTCTGTAATTCCTTATTAGGACGGGTTCTGTTCTACCTGACGGCCCGACAACACAGCTTAACTCCTAAGCTGACTCTTTAAATTGAAATGTTTTTATTTACGCTCCTATATTCTTATATACAGAAAAGACAATTAATCAGCACTTAGTCACATAATTATAATCATATCACATAAAATATACTTATTCACTTAATTACGTCGCAAAATTCTCAGTCGTCACAATCTACCCTCCTTAAAAGGATTCTGTCCCCAGAATCTAAACAAATAGATGGGGATACTTTTCTTTCATTTCGCTTTCTAATTCCCAAGTCGATTCTTCGACTAATGGATTTCTCTATAACACTCTAACTAGAGGTACAACTTTATTTCTAAGCATCCTCTCTTTTCGGTCCAAAATTCGAACTAGCTGTTCCACATAGGACAAATCTGTTTGGATTTCCACTGGTTTCAACTCGATCACATGGCTCGCATCAGCATTATACTTCTTCAGAAGAGATACATGAAATATATTGTGCAGATGTTGCATTTGCGGAGGTAGCGTTAGCTCATATGCCGCTTTCCCAACTCGACGCAATACTTCAAATGGTCCAATGTACCTAGGACTCAACTTTCCTTTCTTTCCGAATCGGGTTAAACCTTTCCAAGGAGATATCTTTAATAAGACTTTGTCTCCAGTTTCGAATTGCACATCTTTACGTTCTTGATTTGCGTACTTTGCTTGTCGATCTTGAGCTGCAATTAATCTCTTTTGAATCAGTTCGACCTTTTCCTTCGTTTGTTGAACTAGCTCTGGGCCAATTAATTTGCGCTCATCAACTTCGTCCGAATAGGTAGGGGATCTACACTTTCTTTCATACAACGCTTCATAAGGCGGCATGCCAATACTCCCGTGATAACTGTTGTTGTAGGAAAACTCAATTAAGGGCAAATGATCGTCCCAATTTCCTTTGAAATCTATTGCACAGGTTCGCAACATATCTTCAATTGTCTGAATTGTCCTTTCACTTTGTCCGTCTGTCTGCGGATGATATGCCGTACTCATTTTCAACTTAGTTCCCAAATGATCATGGAATTGTCGCCAAAATCTCGAGTTAAACCTCGGGTCTCTATCAGACACGATAGACACAGGAACTCCATGACGCATCACAATCTCATCCAAATACAATTTGACCAACTTTTCCAACGAAAACCTTTCATTTATCGGCAAGAAATATGCTTCCTTGGTCAACCGATCGATTACCACCCAAATCGCATCATGATTTAACTTGGTTTTAGGTAATCCTACCACGAAATCCATCGCTATATGTTCCCATTTCCATTCGGGTATATCCAGTGGATGAAGCAATCCGCTCGGCCTTTGATGTTCCGCTTTGACTCTTTGGCATGTATAACATCTACTTATCCATTCCGCAATTTCCTTCTTCATGTTTGGCCACCAATAACTTCCTTTTAAATCCTGGTACATTTTCGTACTTCCAGGGTGAATTGAAAATCTCGAGTTATGCGCTTCTTGCAAAATCTCGTGCTTTAGTTCCACGACATTAGGTATCCAAATACGTGAGTTAACACGGTATATTCCTTTCCCATCTTTTTGAGCTTTAATTTCTTCTCCCGTCAACTTATCCCTTTCGCGATTCATTACTTGCACTTGACAGCATCGAATCTTTTCCAAAATTTCGGTTGAAACGACATTGCATATATAGCTTCACCTCCAAATTCTGGAGTCTGCACCTCTATTTCCATCTTTTCAAAGTCCTTGATCAATACTTCCGATGACGTTAACATATTCAACCTTTCCTTGCGACTTAAAGCATCTGCTACCACATTTGCCTTTCCAGGATGATAATTTATCGCACAGTCATAATCTTTGATCAATTCCAACCACCTTCTTTGTCGCATATTCAATTCTTTCTGAGTAAAGATATATTTTAAACTCTTATGATCCGTGTAAATCTCGCACTTTTCCCCGTACAAATAATGCCTCCAAATTTTAAGGGCAAACACAATTGCTTCCAATTCCAAATCGTGCGTTGGATACTTTTGCTCATGCGGCTTGAGTTGCCTTGACGCATATGTTATTACCTTCCCGTGTTGCATTAACACACATCCGAGTCCTTTATATGAAGTATCACTGAATATCATAAATTCCCCTTTGTCATCTGGTAATACCAACACTGGGGCGGTTACCAACCTCTTCTTTAACTCTTGAAAACTATCCTCACACTTTTCTGTCCAAACAAACTTCTCATTCTTTCTTGTCAACTTCGTTAACGGAACGACAATCTTAGAGAAATCTTGCACAAATCTCCTGTAATATCCGGCTAATCCCAGAAAACTTCTGACTTCCGTAGGAGTCTTGGGTCTTTCCCAATTCATTACAGCTTCTATCTTGGCTGGGTCCACTTTGATTCCTTCTTTATTAACTACATGAACAAGAAATTGCACTTCCTGTAGCCAAAATTCGCACTTTGAAAACTTAGCATACAACTTCTCTTTCCTCAGAATTTCCAAGGAAATCCTCAAATGCTCCTTATGATCTTCTTTCGTCTTGGAGTAAATCAGTATATCGTCGATAAATACAATAACGAACTTATCCAAATATTGGTTGAACACTCTGTTCATAAGATCCATAAATGCGGCTGGCGCATTCGTCAAGCCAAATGCCATTACCAAAAACTCATAGTGTCCATATCTCGTTCGAAACGCTGTCTTGGGTATATCTTCTGCTTTAATCTTTAACTGATGATACCCAGATCTTAAATCAATCTTGGAGAAACACGAAGCTCCTTTCAGCTGATCAAACAAGTCATCGATTCGCGGTAGAGGGTACTTATTCTTGATTGTCAATTTATTCAGTTCGCGATAATCAATGCATAACCTCAAACTTCCATCCTTTTTCTTTACAAATAACACCGGTGCGCCCCACGGGGATACACTCGGTCGGATCACTCCTTTGTCTAACAATTCTTGCAACTGAGCTGCCAATTCCTTCATCTCAACTGGCGCCATGCGATAAGGAGCTTTTGATACTGGTTCCGATCCAGGAGCCAAATCAATCGTAAACTCGATCTCTCTGTCTGGAGGTAGTCCAGACAATTCATCAGGAAACACATCCGGAAAATCTCTTACTATCAAAATATCCTCGATCCTTGAAGATTCCTTCCCCAAATCCATGACATGAGCCAAATATACTTTGCATCCTTGACGTATTAATCTTCTCGCCTCAATAGCCGTTAGGAATTTCTTCTCTTGCCTCTTTCCTTTAAATATCACCTCTTCACCATTCTTGGTTCTTAACTTCACCTTTTTACTTTTACATTCTATTTGCGCTTCATGGTTTGACAACCAATCCATTCCTAGTATAACCTCAAATTCTCCTAACTTAAAGGGAATTAAGTCAGCAGAAAAGTGCCGACCTTCTATACTCACCTCACAATCGGGATAAATCTCGCTAGCAATAGCTTTCTCTTGATTTTCTACCTCTATAATCAAATTAGGTTCTAGAGGGTACGCAACACAATTTAACTTATCAAGAATACTTTCAGAGAAAAAGGATCTAGTTGCTCCAGAATCCATCAAAACTTTTACTTCTACTGAGTTAATAACGAGCATACCTGCTACCACGTCCACATCCTGCACCGCATCTTTCATCGACATGTTAAAGGTTCTAGCTCTGGGTTGAGCTGATGGTGCTGGGAGAGACAGCGGTCCAGCAATCCTGAGAACATTATCCTTCTGAATAGGCTCTTTACAATTCCTGGCCATATGGCCCACTTTACCACACTTGAAACAAGCCAAATCAGGCTTCCTCGCTCCGCTTGGGCATTCTGAAGAGTAATGCCCCTTCTGGTTGCACTTGAAACATGTTACATCCAACTTATTACACCTTCCCGGGTGTCTCGTTCCACAATTCTTGCATTCTTTAATCTGGGGTCTGTTGTCCTTCCCCGGTTGTCCTGCTTTCTGGAAACGGTTCTTCTGAGCTCCGTTACCGGGTTTAAACTTCTGGAACTTTTGGTTCTGACCTCCACCATTCTTTCCAAACCTTCCTCTAAACTTTGAGCTCCCTTGCTCTTGCTCAGAGCTTTCAAATTTCCTTTTTCTTCCTTCATTTTCTCTTCTTGCAGCTTCTCGCTCACCTTCCACTTTCATCGTCTTTTAAACTAAGGCAGCATAATTCTAAATCTCCAACATTGCTATTTGACTCCTAATCCACGGCTTAAGTCCCCGTTGGAACCTCTTGGCCTTCTTCGCTTCCGTATTCACGTACTCAGGTACGAATCTAGACAACTCCGAGAATTTCACTTCATACTCCGCTATGGACATATCCTCCTGTCTAAGGTCCAGAAATTTCATTTCCAACTGATCTTGCATATAGCTTGGCAAATACTTCTCCAGAAATATCTCAGTGAACTTTTCCCATGTTAAGTCTTTGCCTTCCAACAATGCCTTAGAAGACTCCCACCAGAAACTTGCTTCGTCTTTCAGGTAATAACTTGCATACTGAGCTTTCTTTTCATCCTTAACTTCTGCTAACTCAAAAGCTTTTTCCATTTCTCTCAACCACGACTGCGCTTTAATCGGGTCTGGAAAACCTAAGAAGTCTGGGGGATGAACAGATTGAAAGTGTTTGAAGTTTCCAACTTTGGGGGCCACAGGTTGTTGCAAAAGCTAAGCAAGTCTGCTCATCATGGTGGTTTCTGGGTTTATTTCTGGGTCTTGGGTGGGAATTTCTTCTTCTTGGTGATCTGGTGAGTTGGCCATTTTTTACAAACCTGATTGAGCAATTATTTAGCAATACGATGGCATGGCATATATATAACAACAGTTTCTATAAAATCTCTTTTGTGGGTTTTAAGTTTTACCCAATTTGCGCATGCAATCCTATTACTACATAATTCTCATATCAGTTTTGTTTTATCATGGCACAGAATAGGGTTTTACGATCTTTAAACATGGTTGTATAGAAACATGATACTGAGAAAAGTTTATGAGATATTTAAGGTACACAATGGAAAACAAGACAATGGATTCATTTAAACAAGGGTACATAAAGATAGTTCTGGCTATCACAGGTTCTGAAATAAGGTACAATAATGTAGCAGGGTTAAACAGAGGAAAAACTGGAAAATATCCCCCTATCTACCCCTAACTTCTAACAACTACTACTACAACACAGATCTGAAATACAACAAGATAAATGAAAAGGGATCCCGACATCTGACCAAGTATCCCAAAGCCTACCGGCGCTGAAAAATAACAATCTACGGGCTTAACCAACAGTCCCGTCTAATCGTCTAGAATCTCTCTCAACACAACCAACATCCAAAGAATGATCTTATGCAGCCTCCGGGCCTCAGCATCAGCATCACTAGTAGATGGTCCCTCATCCAATCTCCTCCTGGAAACCTGCTCTACCATTTTCACCCGAACTCGCCACTCATCATCCATAACTGAAACACTCTGCCTAGACTCTCTGGCTAGCCTATCCACCAAAGCTCCCAACTCAGGAATGCGGGAGTAAACAAAGTCTCGATCCTGGGCTAACTTGCCACCAACACCGACAGGTACAGTCTTAGGCATCTCGGACTCTGGCTCAGGGGCAGGGGTCTCTGAATCTGGCCTCAAGGGTGAAATCTGCATAGGGATCTCACTACTCTCAGAAGGGTCCTCCTCTAGGTCTGAACTAACATACACAGGCTCCTCTGGAGAGGGTGGAATGGGGTCCACTGGGGTACCGGTCAAACTAATCTCTGAGTCTGAGTCACTACCACTACTAGGATCCTGAGAGAAAACACAAAACAACAACCAAGAAACAATGTTGGGATTAAATAAAGCTTCCAGCTAACTCACACCCTAACTCTAGTTTCCACTTCACCAATAAACACTTTCCTTAGACTAAACCTAATAGTCTAACTCAACTGTATATGAGTCGAACTCTCTCGCGATATACATATATTCCCAAAATACCCTTTTTATTCCTAACTTGTCTCAGGGACTAGATCCTGTAGCTTTGATACCAACTTGTGACACCCTCAATCTCGGGGTTAGGAAATGAGGACTCACACACCTTTACTCTAATGATTAAATAAGCATAAACCCCGATTAACTACTAACAGGATCAACAGGATAAAGTATGAGACAAGATTACAACTACCAATCATAAGATATAACTTACAACCCCAATATATTATTAAATAAACAATATCGATTCCGGCTGAGAACCGACAGATAATCCATTGTATCTTTAAACATTTCCTTCTAGGCGCATGCTCAATCAAAAATACCATTACCTGCTCTGGCAACCGGAAGCCCTCAACACGGTAGGGACCACCAGGTACGCTCTTACGAGCAGTGCGCCTAAGCCTGGCCATCTTCTTGCTTAACTGCCATGGTTAGATTAAAACAAAACATATGGGTATAAAACTCAGCAAGTAACTATAAAGCAGTTCTACGATATCAAATCACAATATACTTTACCAAACTCAGGGCATTCTACTTTATTTGTTCTAGGTGGCAGATTTCCAGCTTTTGGGTTAAGGAAAGGTTTTGAAGGATCAATATGGATCTTTTAAGGAACAAGGCTCAACGTAGGTCGAAAGCCGACATTCATCACAAATCATTAAAGGATCAGAATAGATCTTCAAAAAAAAAGGAAAGCAACAGCATTTTATTATATGGAATCAATCTTATGATCAACAGGTTTAAGAATCAGGGTTCTCGAGCTTTAAGCTTCACATCAACTCTTTCAAAACAATATAAACCATTTTCATTTTCAAGAATCAATTTACTGAAGAAAATTTTCAGTTCCCTTTTTAAATAATCATTTAGAACCCTTGATTGGATCACTTTATCTTTCTATTTTATTATAATACGGGTGATCAGCCCGTACCGACCTCCATCCGGTCTTTAAGGTACCAATTGGCATAATTTCAGCCTTAAGTTGGACTAGCCCCGCTAGCCTCTTACCATGACTGGACTAGTCCCACTAGCCTCTTACGTCCCAATCCAATCTATCAGGAATTCGTTTGGAAAACCTTAAGTTGGAAAAACAAATAGGTTTTCAAAAATCCATTTTATCGTTACCAAGAACATGAAATCATTCGGACTCTTTCAAGTCGAAACTCATTCTTAAGTCAGATTTTAAGATAAACAAAGTTCAGGGAGTGATTCAAAGATAATCAAGGATCAATTCTTAAGGATTCTGTATCAAGGATAACAAGGTATTTAAGTTAGAAGGATCAACATCTGTCTAGGGATCAATAGGGTGATCAGGAATAAAGTATTATTAAACAGGGTTCACAAGGATAATTATAAGGTTCAATACAATTCATGGCTTAATAAATAACTTGAACAGAAAGGACAGATTAGCAAAGGGTTGAATCAGTAAGCTTATCAATAACAGTTTATCAAGATCAAAGGCAGGGTATCTCAAACCATTATCAGGGTTTCACAAGTTAAACAATTCCATACTCTACAAGGTATGAACAACATTCTCTTTATAATCGTTTACACAAGTAATCAGAGTTACTTGCCTGAAATTGCTTTCCTGAAGGTTGAACTACTGCCACCTAGTATATCCTTTCCTTTCCTAGCCTGAATGCCCTCACGCTCTGAATCTACAATAAAACCAAAACCTTAATCAGTTTCTCAACTCTCGTTCCCAGAACGATCACTCAATACGATAACTCGATTATATCCTTGACTCGAGTGTACGAATATAGCTTATACACATAAGCACATTGCACATAGCACATAGCACATTCCTTTCTCATAACTTTTATATCCCTATATACTTAATACTCGAAGCGTACTTTCTTAACCTTAGCTATTTCTCAAATCACAGTAATATAACTCTTACGAGTACATGATTTATTCACAACCAAACCTTTACGACCATAACTATCACTTATAGCTCTTTTTAATAACAAACGATTTAATTCCCTTTTTCTTTTATTCCTTAATTCGAACAATACACATAAAACACAACCATGTATATTCAATTTCAATCTCATATAATCAAACACAACTAATGCAAATCACAAGAGTCATTTACGCACTTAAACTTCATCCATTTTAATCAAAAATCCGAATCATAATTATATTAAGAATCAAAATCAACACTTTCTTTTAATTATCAAAATTCGAACATAAACACCACCCAATCTTTGTCATGCAATCAAGTTCTCACTAGCAATTAAGATAATTGGCAAAACCAACTTAATTCCTCTTTTTAATCCTAAGACCCATTCGGGTTTTTCAATAAATCATACATGCAAGGATCAATTTTGACATGCAAGATTATATATCACATTTCCCACTTGTTTTAGTCCTTAATTTAGTCATTCAATCCATTAAACACCAAAACCAAGCATCACCTAGTGACTCCAACTTTAATTAACTCATTTAATCAACATGCATTCACTTAATCATCAAGAAAATCTCTTCTAAATCCACTTTCTATTCGGCAAAAACATAATTTACAATTTTAAGGATCCAACAATGACATGCACTAGTTTTTCTCTAAAACTAACATGCAATCACTTTTTATGCTAAATAAGCTTAGTGTTCACTAAGATCAACTCATCAAATCAAATTCCTCTTTTTAATTAGCACATAGCTGAAATATAAACTCAACATGCACCCTTAAATTTTAATCTCCTAATCATCAAACAACTTATACACACATCAATAATCAAAACAATCCATTTTCAATCACATACTCAAGTTTTAAAGGAAATACCAAAAACTCTTTTCATCTTTTCAAAAACCAAACATGCAAGGCTTTAAAATTCAAATCAACATATCGTAAAAACTCCACCGGCTCTCCTTGGATCATAGTCAGTGGTGGTCGAACTTAAGAGAGCCCACAACGGGTCTTCTCTCGAGTTTTTAACCCCAAAAATCTCCTTAAATTCACTCTTATAGTTTTGTAGCAAGGAATCAATTTTCTTGAACACAACCATAGAGATCAACATCAAAACACTTACACAACACTTACATGCAAATGGCAATTGAGATGTATAACAAAAATAGAGACTAAAGAGAGCAATATCTTTGAGTTTAAGTGAGGTTTGAGTGTTGCATGCAAGAGAGAGATGGGAGAGATGAGAGAGCCGAGAGAGAGAGAGAGAGAGAGAGAGAGAGAGAGAGAGAGAGAGAGAGTGTAGCCGAGAGAGTGTGAAGGAAAGAAAGAACAGAAAGAGAGAAGGAGAAATGGGGTGCTCGGGAAAAGAAAGGAAAAAGGGGGGGGAGAATGAATTTATACACCACCAAAACAAGGGCAAATTTGTACTTTACTAAATCCCTTTTTATGCTTATTTGTTCCTTTCTTTTTACTGAAATGTAACAAAAATCAAATATAAAATATATCTCTCTCGAAAAATCAAAAATTATTGCAAATGACAATTTTAACACGTAGATCTCAAAATTAGCTTTTCAACCATTACTCATAATAGATTTTTGAGCAGACGGTTGATTTTATATGAATTTCGCAAGCTCGTCTTAATAATATCATTTTCTCACATAAAAATCACTTTAAAATGCAAGGACCGTCAAATAAATCCACTCATCATTTTTAAAAAGTCTCGAGGACTACTATGAAGATAACAAAACAAATCCCATGCTTTTATCGTACTCGGATAATTTTATAATAATGCGCGAAGGTTAAATAAACCTTTATTTAAATCACATAATTCCTTTAAATTCATAAAAATGTCACAAGGCACACAGTCATGCACACAGACAAGCAATCACACATATACAATCACATAACGACTCAGGTCTGATCATAGAATTTATCCCTTTTTAATCTTTATCCTTTTCTACGTGTACAGGGTCACGTTCAGCCTGACGGCCCGACGCTCAGCGTTTCGATTACGCTTCTCATTATCTTAACCACTCGACACGTCACTTAGGACGAAACACTTTATTTAAACGTTCATTTCATTCAATTACACATAATTCAGATTTTATATTTTGTAATTCCTTATTAGGACGAGTTCCGTTCTACCTGACGACCCGACAACACAGCTCAACTCCTAAGCTGACTCTTTAAATTGAAATGTTTTTATTTACGCTCCTATATTCTTATATACAGAAAAGATAATTAATCAACACTTAGTCACATAATTATAATCATATCACATAAAGCATACTTATTCACTTAATTACGTCGCAAAATTCTCAGTCGTCACAATATTTATATCCAGCCAGTGTTGCTTACATTCTCTATATTATCAAAATGTGAAATTATATGGACATGGAAGAATAAACCTTATTGTGTTCTTCTGTCGATCCTTGTATCTTTTGAGTATTAAGGCTCCTTGTATTCAGGGCTCATTATTATTCTTGAATCATTTGATGTTGAAATCCTACCAAGATTGTCTAAATGACATTGATCTTTTGAAATCATTTCTTCGAAGGTGATTATTTTTTGGTGAACGGGAGGTACAGTTATGACCCGTTGCACTAATATGAGGTTGAAAAACTAAGTGTTGTAATGGTGCAGCCAGAATATTATATTATGTAGTTGTTCTTTTGTAGGAATAATCTATTTAAAATGCTTTAAGGACCTTTAATGTGGTTATAAAGACCGAGCAGAGGCATGACTTAGAGTTCTCAAATCAACAAGTAGAACGAGAGAATCGTCCATACCATTGAAGATACGTCAAGTGGATTTCCTTTTTATTTAAGCGTGGTTAAGAGAATCGCCATCGTCAATAGAAATTTCGTATATTTACGCTTACCATGCGAGCATACGCAAAATAGTCACTGATATCCCTTACGAAGGACAAAGTGAAAAGATGGAGGATGTCATTGTTAGAGCTGGTAGAAGGCAAGGAAGATCGTACACGCCCTTTTAAAGGCCACTGGTAATAGGTCCCAATGAATGCAGATACGTCTACGGCACTAGCGAGAATAATGAATATGACTTTTAAGGTATAGTAGTACTAGAAATAACATACCGGAAGGGGTTAAGGAAGATCGACAAATAGCGGAAGCTGAGCATTCCAAGATTCTAAAAAGTATCAACCAATTGCGTACAAAATGGTGCTTCCTTCGAGATGGCAATGGGACCACAATAGCATTTAACATATCTTTACACAGAAACAAATAGGATGGGAAGATGAAGAAAGTATGGTTGGAACTGACCATAGACATTAAGTGTGAAACGCACTACTGAACCAAAAAGGCCAATATGGTGGCCAACACTTGGAAAGGCTAATATTGTGGCCGACGCTTTAAGTAGGAAAGAATGATTAAAGATGCAAATTTCTTCGAGGACAACTAAGAAGAGAAAATGAGAGAATAGAGTTGAAGTTAAGCTTACCTAGAGATTTACAGAAATACTTTTAGGAGACCAGATATAAAGGAAGATATCATTGATAATTAAGTAACTGATAGACATGTCAGCAAATCAAAACAGAATGAAGAATTTGTGGATTATCACAGCTCATAGAGATTTCTGAATGGATATGTAAATTTTTGTAATGTATTTATGGTAGGATTATCGAGGACCAAATTAAACTATGACGTTAATTGGGTTACAATTGATTGATTAAAATAAGTCTACTCCTATTACCCACATCAATAGCTTTCATACAAACATATGAATGCCATAGTACGAGACCCTCTATAGGAGAAGATGCCGATCCCCCTTGTATTGGGATGAAGTTGGAGAATGAAAGATGCTCGGACCCAAGAGGTCCAATGGACTAAGGATATAATAGACGTTATCAGAGGACGGCTAATAACAGCCTAAGATTGACAAAAGAAGTATAGAGATTTTGCTCGAAAAGGTAAAAGTACGAAGTAGGGGACATGGTGTTGTTAAAGGTATCCCCTTGGAAATGATTGATGAGATTTCTGAAAAAAGGAAAGTTAAGCCCCAGGAATATAGGACCATTTGAGATTTTAAAACACATTGGGGAGTAACCTATGAGCTGGCCTTGCCCCCGACCTGCAACAAATTCACAACGTATTCCATGTGTCGATGTTGAGGAAGTATAATCTGGATGCCAGGAATGTAATACAAAATAAACATATGAAAGTATAACAAGGACTGTCTTATATAGAGCACCCGATAGAGATTATAGAACAGACTAAGTGAGTATTGTGATGGAACCAGAAGGTTGGAGAGTCATTTTAGTATTTGGATATTGTTATATTGGAGAAGTACCCTTGGATACTTTCTTAGATTCCGGGACGGAATCCTTTTAAGGAGGGGAGACTGTAATAACCTGAAATTTTGGACTAAATGAATTTTTTTTATGAATAGTGATTTTGCTTTAAAACCCTGATGATTGGTAACTTTGTTGATTGTGGAATATTATCAGACCACCTTATATAGGAGTTCTTTTATGGAAATTCGGAGTCCGTATTAGTGTTAACTGATGAAAATAAGTGTATGTAAAAGCCGTCAGAAATCGAAGATGGGCACTTATATTTTTCCCGAGATTCCACCAGACACTAAAGGAATTAAGTAGACAATGTTAAGATTGAAGGATTTAAACCCAAGGATTATAGAATAGGATTAATGAAGGAATAAAAGATACCAAGGAGTATCTAGTAAACCCCTAACAATAAAATCACGGATATATTCCCTCAAACGGTCAACGATATTGAGCGATAAACGAGCCGTAAAATAATTTAATGATCAAAGACGTATGCATGCAAGTAGTATGGGGATAAAGCTTCCAAGAGAAGCTAAAACAAGTGGTTAAGAGCTTAAGATACCATCCACCACAATTAGCCAACACTTGGCAAGGGAATGATGTCACTAAGATGATGTAATCACTTTAAACAAGTGGATTAGTATAGATATTATCAAACCACACATTTGGACACATTATTCAAAATCAACCAAGCAAGCCAAAGACTACTTCATCCTTTTTTTCATGAAAAACCCGAGAGGAAAGGAGAGTAAAAATGGAGGAGAAAGAAAAGCTTGTATCTTGAATTTCCCTTAGCCGATTCGCGCGTTCTACTAGTAAAATCGAAGCCCTCGAGAAGCTCTATGCATATAGGGTAACCACTCTCCTCGCCTTCTTGATTTTCAAACTTGTTTTTCATGATTTACAGTTAGGTATAATAGTAACCATATTGTGTTCTTGGTTTTGTATTGAAGTTTATAGCATATTAAGATTGTTTAAGGATCATCCAAGGGTACTTAGGCCTTTGTAAAAGTATTAAAAGCTCCAAGGAAGGTATAAGCACCTCTCCCTATTAGTTTACTTTGATGTTTATGATTGGGTTTGATGATAGTTATGTTTTAGTACATGTATGCTAAGGACTATTACCTTGAACCATGATTAAGCATGTTTTAATGGTGGAAACCTTGAGTTGATGAAAATTGAGTTTTAGATTATGTTCTTGAGATTGTTTTAAGGATAAAGTAGAGTTGTTGATTCTTGGGTTGATTATTGAATGGATGTCAAAGATTGAAACTCTTGGAATGACAGTAAACATAAAGTTATAATGTCCGATTTTTTAATCCCCTGTTGTGTGTGTAACATTCGGACTCAAAACCCCCACTGGTTATACTCATTACTGCCACGTTAAGATAGAACATATTTTCATCTTCGTTTTGGAATATGGATCGCTTAAATCGAATTTACGGTTTAGGAGAAACGATCGTTTTAGTAAACGGCATTTCGTGACGCCACGCTTACCAAACGCCCAACTTTAAACTGTTTTCGAAAACCGTAAAAGACTTGGTTGATCATGAAAGTTTTTAGTATAATGTTAAAGTCAGTTAGTAAGTACCTCGTGAAGTTTTCACGTTAAAAATTTTATTTTTCTATTTTATGAAAATGTAGAAGTCAAGACTGCGCAAAGTGGGATTACCTAAAACGTCTACTGCCCAAAAACTGCTAATTCGGGAAAATTGACCCCTCTGCCCAGAATTTTTTTTTTGAAATTTTGTTCTAGATGATCTATAGATCATCCACGCAAAAACGGTGCATCCTTTCGATTAACGGTTTGGGAGAAAATGAAGTTTTAGTGAAAGTGGCGTGAATAGTAAAACTCTGTAAAAGACAACTTCTAAAATACCTTTCATCGAGTTAAACTCTTATTTTCGAAACGAAACTTTTTTGATAAATATTAAAAATACCCAAAAAGATTTTGGAAGTGGTTTCATATTTAAATATAAATTCTTTGATTTATTAAAATAGTCAGAGTGCGAGTCGCGTAATAGTAACTCTGAGGAAAGTCAACTCTAGATGCACTACTTTGACCATCCGCTCTGACCAAGATAAAAGGTTAGTTTCAAATCGATTAAAACATGAAATTTTTTGAGGATTATCATGACTACCTAGTAGTATAGAGTATGAGAGTAAAGACCATAGATTAAGTATAAGTCGTACTTGTCTTGATGGACTCAATATAGGTTTGTGGATTAGTATCGAGGTCTTGGAAAGTAATAAGTTAATGGAGTTGATTATATTTCTTAGTTGTTTATTAGATATTGAAGCTAATTAAGATTATTACATCAGTTGATAGAACCATTTAGAGCCAGTGGAGCTCTGAGGACATTAAGGACTGTAAGAAGCCTTGAAACGTATTTTGGACTCCAGGCAAGTTTTCTAACCCTATGTTTTACATATTAAAACATACTACTGTTGTTCATGCACAACAAGTTTCTTAAAACTAAACCTTGATTATCAAAGTATAATTGATTCTTATGAAGCAAATTTTCAAAACCAATTACTGTTGTTGTGATGCTACTGTTTACAAGTATAGTATAATCTGGATGCATGCATGTTTTGAAAATGATTACTCATAGTGTTTTGAGTATAGTGAAATGATAAAAATATATGTTAAGAATGCTTATGACGATTATAAGCTAGTTTCTGCAAATACCCTTAGTATTGGGGGAAAATGATTTGAGCATAGTACTTTGAACCGGGAGACGATGTTCCCGAAAAAGTTATGAATAGCTTTCAAACTTTATATTCGAATAAGAGTTATTCGAGAGGTCACTTAGAGAGTGAACCCTATTTCAAACATCCAAATACGGTTATATTTCAAACGAGTACAGTTATTTATTTAGTGAAGTATTATTTCAAACTTTCAAATGAAATACTTTACTTACAAATAAATATTATTATTATTTAATGAATATTATTTCCAAATATTCATTTAAAAGGGAGGGTAACTCCAAACATTTTTTAAGTATTCCTTAATCAATATTTTTAATGGAGATTTAAAAGAGAAATATATTGTTCAAAGAATATTTTTCAAAACCCTAATATGGGAAATTTTATAAGTGAAGGAGAGGATCCCAAAATCTATTTTCAACTTAAATCTTAAGAAGCAGATTTAAGTATTCGCTCAAAACAGGGAGTCCTACTCAGAAAAAGTTTATGAACTCACAAGAGGGGTTGCTGAGGGATAAAGAGAAAAGATTTTACTACTCACCCAACACTCGGGGAGTAAGCTATGGAACAAGTTTAATCCATTAACAAGTATCGCTTGGGAAATATTGGTTAGTTCCCTCTTCCAAACTGATACGACTTCTGCGTGGAGTCCTATTAACGAGTTCTTACTCGGGGATTAGGGAGACGAACTTTACGTTATAGAGTCATGGATTTTATTTGAACTAGGAGAGGCGTAAGAGGCCGTAGTCGCGTACGGTCCAGCAATTTATATATTTGGCTCATGAGTGGCCTATACGTTCAGCGATCGCTGTTATGTCCTGTTGGAGATTCAACGATCGGTCGACAAATAAATCCGACTATTCTCCACTACTAGTAGAAGAATGTTGGTTGTATTGAATACGATTGATCATCGTACGTCGTACAACCGGGTGCGTGATTGCTCCAGAATTAGTTCATCATCCGGAATGGATATTTTCTGCGACATTATCAAGAACACCCGACAAGGGTGACTGATAAGGGTTGGTAGGGTCGAACATTCAAAATAGATGTTTTGAAATGAAGTAACTCGTAACTTCAGTTGTAAAAGATGTTTTTGAGAAATATAATTATAATGAGATAACAAAGGTTTCTCAGTGGTTTTCCGAAAAAGGAAATATTTTGAAGTATTGTGTAACATTATTTTTATGTTAGAAAAGAAAAATTGAGCTATACCTTATCAAGGGATTTCTAAATACTATTAAGACAAGGTTAGGTATATTAACCCGCCTTGTGAAGTTGTCTTATAAATTACAAAACTCTATTTACAATTGCTTAACAATAGTTTGCAATGACTATGAAAAGTCCATTTAATGAAGTACCTTGTAACTTCATCTTTTAGAATATATTGAAACTTTATTCATATTTGCATGGGAAAGGTTTTCAGAAATATAATGAGAATGTTATATACATCGCTGATCAGATATATATTATTTTGGGCTTTATTGCTCCCTTTATACAGTATTTTGGAACTGTATGTTATTCTCAAAAATTGGGGAATGTTACTATCCCTCATATAGTATTTTGAACCTTATGGTATTTTGAAATCAAAAGATATGCCTAACACATTTTGGTTGTTATACCAATAAAGGTTTTTAAATTTGTAAACTTTACAAGTTGTGAAAATATTTATTTTGTGGGGGATTACTTGCTGAGCATTCTTTTGGTCACCCTTGCTTTATTATATTAAATCTTTCAGTGCCTAGAGAATATAGTCTTTTTTTACCATACTACGAGGAACAGAAGTGGAAGATTAAACTCTGAGGTGGTCCAGTTCAGACTAGTTAAGGCAGAAGCAAGTTGCGTAAGTGCAACTAGTGATAGAAAGACTTATGTATAAATATTTTTTTTTTTTGTAAATATAACTTCAGGTAGATGTTGTGTTATAGTATAAGATCTTGATTAGTACATTGGGTTGTAATAACTAATGCTTTTTTTGTGAATCGTTTCTAAGGCTATAACTTGTGTGTGTAAGAGATTGGGGTCAATTGGTTTTGTATTATTTGCATGGTTGAGTTAATGCAGGTATTATATGATTGGATGGTAGTGTAACGACCCAGATCCCTGACCCTGGATTTGGGGGTGTTACATCAAGTACCACTTCGTGGTACATCTCAAATATTATGTGATTATATGGGTGCTACACACCTGTCTCTCCATATGATTTATCATTCACGCATGAAACACATTGCCATTGATCTTCACTTTGTTCGTGATTTGGTTTCAAAAGGGTTGGTTACTATCTTTCGTATTAATACGAAGGATCAACTAGAAGACTTCCTCAAAAAGCCACTTCATCGTACTCGGTTTAACTTGCTTCGATTCAAAATCGTCGTTGCTGATGGAACGCCAATTTTGAGGGGGCGCGTTACAGAACCTGATTTGCCTGCTGTCAATGTGACCAAGTCAGACTAAAGAAAGTTTAAGCTGAAACAAACTCTCCAGATACGAGTTTATATGTTGTTGTGTTGTGCATATCCAAAAGTCAAAATTGTTACATTTATAGTTTATCTCTTAGTTTTCTAAACTATTTAAAAAGGGTTGTAGATCTGCAAATGCCTTTTAATAAAAATCAGAGAGTTGTTTCTCTTTAATTATTATATGACAGGTTATATAAAATCTGATATTATTAGAAAGTTGAATTGCTGCAAAACCAAAGTTTAGCAAACTTTATTGCTTCAATACAAGTGTTGGCTATGGGCCCAATACGGGCCACCGACCGAAGGCCCATTAGATATTGGGCCGATGACCCGACCGGAATATAAATCAGAGACCCAGTCAGCCAAGCAGATCGTGACCCACTTTTATCACAACCGTTGGGATCACTCAATCAAAATGCCCCCTTATTCGCTCATCTTAATGATAAAGGTGTAATGGACGAGACATTAATGAAGGAATCGGGTATAAAACTCCTTGGAAAGTAAGAAATAGATAATTACACACTCATTCTCTCAAACACTCTCTACTTTTCTTGTATTCCATTAAACCACTTTACATCCAGATTCCTATTCTCACACCGGAGGTGATTCGGGGGGACAATCCCTCCCATTCTCTTCCCTTTCAGGTGGCAGTCGAAGGCAGTTCCTGAGGGGCCGAAGCCTGTTCATTCATCCCCAAGAAGATCTGGGCGTAACATTTGGCGCCGTCTGTGGGACACAACAATCACTAACGAGGTATTGATACAATGACAAATATAATTTCTCAGCAAACACCACCATCTGGTTTTCCTCTTCACGACGGAGGATAGACGTCCACCCTTGTGGATGCTGACGAAGTCATCAAGCTGACTCCCGAAGAAGAGGCCCTGCTCATAAAGATCCGTGCAGAGAAGTTAGGCTCGGAGAAGGGGCAAGGAAAAAGATGACCAAGTAGAGAAAGAAGCAGAGGCCCGAGCAAAGCAAAGAGAGGTCGATGCATTACGACTGAAAGCTCTCTAGCTCCAGAGAGAGGAAATTAGGTTATAAGAGAAAGCACTGCGAGAAGCAATGCATGCTGATGAACCAAAGAAAACCGCCAAGCACAGGAAAGACCGTAGGGGGTATGATGAAGAAGATGAGTCTGACTCTAATTCGCACCCCAGAAGAAAGTGAACGAAGCAACACTTTTCATTTGATTCGGACGAAGAGCCTAATGGGTCCCGAATCCGACTCACTCGCCTGGAAAAACGCTATGTTTAGCGATAGACGGGTCGATCGAGAGTCGATTGTGACCGAAGAACTTGAACAGTATCGACCCCCCAAGCGAGGAAAGGCAGTTCACATATATTAGTGAGTTTAATGGGAAGGGTGACCCAGAGGACCATTGTGAAAAATACGGGTTGCTGATGATTGGGATGGGGCATAGACATCATGCTCTGCAAAATATTCAAGAGCTATCTGAAGGGACCAGCCTCGATGTGGTACAAATCCCTCAAGCCCAGGTCCATCGGGTCGTATGAGCAACTGCAGAGAAAGTTTCTAAAGTATTACTCCCATTTATGCTGAAAAGCGAAGGACACTGAAGCCTTGGTCCACTGTCGACAGAGGGCGAACGAAGAGCTAGGTAATTTTTTGGCTCGGTTCAAGGAATAAGTTGTAATGGTCATGAATCTAGACAAATTTAAGGCTATGGGCTTCCTAACGGTGGGGCTGAACCCCTACAAAGGTAAAAAGATTTGCTCCTCTCTTTACAATTCCCCCCCCCAAATCCCTAATTGATATATGTGAGGGGCAAGAACATTCGCCGAAAGATGGAAAGTATTGGGGGGATAAAAAGACTCCTGAAGGGATGACCGATCGAAGTGAGTAAAAAGATACGAAACTCAAGATCAGGGAATGACCGAAGAGATACTAGAAAAGAAGAAAGTAAGGAAACTAACTCAGGAGCCGAACAACGCCGAGACAGAGATTCGGTTGTATTCAGCACCCTAAATGCACCAATCTCCAAGATCTCCATGAGATGAAAGGCAAGCCTGGGTTCGTTCAGCCTGATAAGTACCAAACCATAAGAGGAACCCTGAATGCGCCAATCTCCAAGATTCTCCATGAGCTAGCTAAAATGAAAGTACCAAACCATAAGAGGAACCCTGATAAGTACTGCAATTATCACAGAGACAAGGGGCATAACACTGACGAATGCTATTATCTCAAAAAGCTAATCCAGCGAATGATCAAAGAAGGTGAACTTAATCAGTTCATCCAAGATCTGAGACACAGACTGGGGCCGAAGGATAATTAAGAAGAATCAGAATGTGTAGAGCCCGAGCGCATAGACAGGATTACGGGCGAAATGAAGACAATATCTGGAGGCAGTGTGCTGGACATGGATAGTAAGACAACAAAGAAGAAGTACGTTATACAAGTGTAAAACCTCTATCAGTTCGGCCAGGTTAAGCCCCACATGGCCATGACTTTCAGTACAGAAGATTATGAGTACGTCATTCGCCCACATGGGGACCCTCTTATCATCAACCCTCTAATTGGGCAGAACAAAATTTTGAAAGTGCTGGTGAATACGGGAAGTTCGGCCAATATACTGTTCCACAAGACTTATTACAAGGTGAATCTGGCGGGAGAACAGTTAGAACCCTGCAACGAAATACATCTCTACGCCTTCAAAGGGTACCCAATACAGTTTAAAGGTATGATAACACTTCCCGTCCTTTTGGGAAAATTGCCATATACTGTTGAAAAGCCTGTAAAGTTCTATGTGGTTCGGATCGAGAGCCAATATAATGCTATCCAGGGAAGACCATTCATGTCAACCTTCGAAGCTATAGAATCTATACCCCATATTGTAACACCACCAAATCCGGGGTCGAGGATCCGGGTTGTCACGAGTTCCATTTCCCTTAATAACACCCAATCTTAATAAATAATCAACTACTCTGTACTGTGTCCCCACAATAAACACACACACCACAAGTTATAGTCTCAGAGATGAATATCCAAAAATAATCACAAGTCATTTTATTCCACAATTATCTGCCAATACACCTTAAAAGGGTTTCTGAATAATTTACATTTCTTTGCCATTATTACAATTCATAAATATACATAAATCTGGTACTTCAAAAGTTGAAGCCTAGCCTATTGGTAGTTCCTACCTCAGCTACAGCGACATCAATGCCTATAGGAAACTGCGGAACGTTTCCTATCCGCTCGCGAATTGGGAGCTTGGTCATGTTCATTTTTTCTATCTGTTGTTGTGTGATGAAAGAAGAAAGCAAGTGTGAGCAGCAAGCCCACCAAAATAATATGTATAATGATTAACAATATATGAGCCTTCCCAAAGTACTCATGAAAGTCTTGGTCAAAAGAAATGAACAAAGTTTGATATCTTAATGCGATGAAGTCGCAAAATATTCAGTATATATACATATATACTTTTCACAATCTTTGAAATCCTCTGACATGTATAATATACACAGAGTTCCAGTTTATATCCGTATAAAAATATCGTTGCAAGGTGATCTCATATATCTAACCTTGTCTCAACGTTTTTCCGAAAATCTTTGACATGCACAAGAAAATCATTTACTAGATATAAATTTAAAAGATGAAGTTACAAGATACTCCAAAATACTTATATCTTTTCCAAATACTACTTGAACTACCACCGTTCAAGTTATAATTAGTTTCAAAAGTTCATCACATAGATGAGACTACAAGATAATACTTGAATAGATTCAATCTTTAAAATATTATTGAATGAAATGAAGTTATGAGATACTTCATTAAGTCCCGATATATATATACACCTATATATATCTCTCATACATTTCCTGAAAACCTCTGTCATGTAAAGTATGAACAAAGTTGCAATATCCAATGAATTTGGAAAGAAAAGAAATTTTGGCATAAACCTGATATCTTGCTGATCAGGCAAAGATACCAATAAGTAACCTTTTCTACTAGTAGATGGATGAATCCCCCACCGGTCATCACCCTGGCCACATAAGGACCTTGTGCTGGACCGCCACCCGACCTCTTACGCGTTGATGGACTGCCACCCAGCCACTTACACTTTGATAGACCGTACCCCGGCCTGTCGCTTATGCCGACTCAATTAGATGGACTTACTTCCCGAACGTTGGGTAAGTAATCAATTCATTTATCAAAACAGCAACCTTGTTGCGAATATAAAATACACCACAGAGCCGGATCCCTTAGATTTTTGAGCGAGTATTCAAGTCCCCTTCAAAAAGGAAGATCTTAAATTTGAAAATGAGTTTTGGGATCCGCTCTAACCTTTAAAAATCATTTTGAAGACTAGAAAACACTTTAAAGAGTGTTTGGAGTAATGCTGATTTAATAAAGTAAATCAGTCCCGGTATATTAGAAAATATCTGAATATTATTAAATAATATTCCCATAAGGATAATCTCTATATAAATAACTTGAAGTAGAAGTTGTGAAACTTATACTTGAAATGAGTATTAAATAACCAAAGATATACTTATACGAAAGTACTATCTTTATTTGAATAATCGAAAATAAGTTTGATTATCGAAACATTATTCTTTAATAAAATAAAGAATATTATTAAATAATAAGCGGAGTCATAATACCTCGAATGAATATTATAATTAATATTCATTAAATAAAATAAACGGAGTCATACATCCTCAAATGAATATTCAAATAATATTCATTAAATAATATAACTGAGTCACAAGCCCTCGAATGAATATTATAAATAATATTCATTAAATAAAATAAACGGAGTCATACATCCTCAAATGAATATTCAAATAATATTCATTAAATAATATAACTGAGTCACAAGCCCTCGAATGAATATTATAAATAATATTCATTAAATAAAATAAACGGAGTCATACATCCTCAAATGAATATTCAAATAATATTCATTAAATAATATAACTGAGTCACAAGCCCTCGAATGAATATTATAAATAATATTCATTAAATAAAATAAACAGAGTCATACATCCTCAAATGAATATTCAAATAATATTCATTAAAAAATATAACTGAGTCATAAGCCCTCGAATGAATATTATAAATAATATTCATTAAATAAAATAAAGTTAAAGTTATCGAATAAACCTTATTCGATTAATAGTTTTGAAAACTATAACCATATATATATGAAAATATATATATTATACTCGGGAACATCGACTCACAGTTTAGAAATATATTCACCTTTTGATCCCCTATACTAAGGGTAAACTCAAATACCGCTTATCTCTAGCATAGGTATTATGCAACTATAAGCATTGAACCAACAGATATATAAATCAAGAATATGAAACAGACATGCATATATACCATATCACATGCTACAATATATCGCAAGAATTTGCTAATAACAAATATGCATTTATCGCAAGATCATGCATATACACATATACATCACAACAACAGTTATACGGGTAGAAAACTTGCCTGAGTGCTCCCGGATAGACTTAAGCTTAGAGTGGGTCCAATAACCTATGAACAACAACATAAGTCAGAATTAAACCCCGGTCGCTTAAGAAACTAGACTTTAACCATTTAGAGTCCTAACGTTCGCTTTCGCGCTTAACTATTTACTTAAGTCGCTCGAGTACCCTCGGCTCCACCATTTTTAATAAATTAACCATTAAGGGTTTTAAGACGATTCTTTCGCGAGTGTATTACCAACTGCCTAATACACTTTACATAAATGTTTCATACCCCAATTAGTCATTTAAGTCCTTAACCAAGGTTTCAACGTAAGGCGAGGGGTAATGGTTCGGTCGCGAAACGCCGTTACTTAAAACAGTCGTTTCTCTTAAACCGTACATCAGATTCAAGCGTACCACATATCAAAAAGAAGCTCGTAACATGAACTATCTAAACATGCCAATGGTCAAAACCTAGCAGTGAGTTCACGGGTCCTAATGTTAAGAACAAAAACAGCCTAAAGTAAATCGGACATTACGACGGCTATGTTTACGCGATTTCCCAATTTTATACCATTCCAATTCAACCACCAATCAATCCCAATCCATCCATACAACCAAAATCCATCCTCACTACATCATAACAGCCCCAATCAACTTAACATTAACAATTTATACTTATTCTTAAACTTGAATTTAAACTATACTTAAGTCCTTTAACCAAACCATAAGATTTCAACCTTCAATTCACTACCTTTCCAACCCAAACTCTAAACCAACAAGCATCAAGCTACTCTTTACCATAATTATCAAAATCATCCTAATATACAAAGTAAATCTAGGGTTTGGAGATGTTATACCTTCCTTGAAGCTTTTAATCAATGAAAGATCCTTGGAATGCCCATGGAAGCCTTGATCTATGCTTAAGCTACCTTGAACTTTCCTAAAAAATCAAGAAAACCAAAGTTATTTCTTGAAGGTTACTATTCACCATCTTCTTCCTTGATTTATTGGAAGATATTGTGAAGGAATTAGAAGCTTAAACTTATAGGATATCCATATCTATTTACAAGGAACCTTAGATAATTACCTTGTGATTTAACAATGCTTTGAACTTGATTTTTGATTTTTCTTCCTTTGAAAAGAAGAAAAAGCCGAGAGCAATGTTGAAGAAATGAAATAATTTTGTGTTTGCTTTGATTTGTTTTGGCTAGCTTGGTTGTTTTTGTTTTGTTTTTGGGTAATTACCTTTCTAACCTTGACTTTGTTTGGTTTTAAATCAACCACATCTCCTTCCCCTTATGTCATGCTTATGTCATGCTTATGATGTCATCATCCCTTACTTGACCTCTTCTTATTGGTTGGATGACCTCATCATCCCTAACCTCCTTGATTAACTTCCTAATTGTTTGCCTAATGACCGCTCATCTGTTATACGGTTCGCTTAACTTTTGCTTTCGTTTATCGTTTGAGGGATCATACCCGGGATCTTATTACTTGGGTTTCCTTAACCTTTCTCAATACATTATAATCCTTTTATGATCCTCTCTTATAATCCTTTAATTTAAATCCTTTTTATCCTGTTACCTTATACTCAATTCTTTTCGTATCTAGTGGATTTCCGGGAAAAATCAAAGTGTTCGGAAATTGGATTCTGACGATCTTTACATACACTTATATACCATATAGAGTACTAATAAAATCTCAAAATATCCATAACAGAACCCCTACATAGTGTGGCATGAAAATTTTTCTCATTCAGCAAAAGCACTATTCATAAGGGTTACAAAAAGTTCAAAATTTTGGGGGTTATTACAGTCTCCCCTCCTTAAAATGATTCCGTCCCGGAATCAGATAGAAAATGAATAGGGATACTCTCTTAGCATTGCACTTTCTAACTCTCGAGTAAATTTTCCCACATTGTGGTCCTACTACCAAACTCTGCCTAGTTTGATAACCCTTCTCCTAAGCACTTGATCCTTTTCACTCTATAACCCTTCCTGGTTGCTCCATATAGGTTACGTCGGGTTGCTTGTCTATGCGCTCATATGCTCCTATTTATCTGGCATCCGAATTACACTTTCTTAACATTGATACGTGGAACACGTTATGAACTTGCTACAGGTTCGGGGGTAGGGCTAGCTCGTATTCTAACTTCCCAATATGTTTTAGTATATCCAAGGGTCCGACAAATTGTGGACTTAGCTTTTCTTTCTTTCTGAATCTCATCAATCCTTTCCAAGGGATACCTATAACATTACTAGGTCCCCTATTTCATACTCTTTGTCCTTTCGAGTCAAATCAGCATACCTCTTATGTCCATCTTGGGTTACTACCAGCCGTCCTCTGATTAGATCTATTATATCCCTGGTCCTTTGGACTACTGCGGGTTCGAGCATCTTGCGCTCTTATAACTTCATCCTAACATAAGGGAGATCGACATTGTCTTCCCTCAAGGATCTCATAAGGCGATATCTCAATACTGACATATGATCTATTGTTGTAAGAAAACTCAATCCGCGTTAAGTGATCATTCCAAATTCTTTCAAGTCTATTACACCGGCTCTCATCATAGCTTCTAGCATTATAGCTTTTAGCATTAGAGCTTTTCCTTCTCAATACCCTTTCTTTTCTAATTCGTAAGCGTTACTATCTTCCGTACATAATACTATACTGGTTACACTTTTGCTCGTTAGCGTTCTATAATCTTTTAATAACCATGTCAACCTTAGTATCACGAATTTGTTAGGATCGGAATACCACCGTACTGATACTACTTCATTTAGCTGCTTCCATCTTCGAAAGCTTAGTCCTTCATATAGAAGTAAAAGAATTTATTAAGAGATCACTATGATCATGAACACTTGTTACATTGCATAGTCAGTACAGAAGGTGGCCAGCCTTTAGTACTTGACAAGCAATTGAACAATAGCTAGTATCCTACTCGGCTTCTATCACACAGATAGATAGTCATTCGGAAATACCTCCCCTTCTGGAAGGGTTGTTCTTCTCAGTTTATATGAAATGAAAAGAAGAGAAAAGAACGAATTGAAGAGAATTGTATATATGAAAAAAATATACTGCCACAAAATATCTGGCTTGGAACCTACCTCTGAACTATAGAGGTTTGTCATAGGAGAACAAAACATATGTGTATATATATCAAGTATTATCGCATCACATTTCACATGCTTAAATATTTTTGCTATTCCGTCCATCATTCTATGGACCCTTGCTCTTCCTCGAGCTTATACAAAATCACCTTTGAAACTCCCTCGATATCGAAAATCGAATCTGGGATCTCATTCTAGACATCATCGTTACTAGAATTCTATGCTTGCACCGCAACCTTCCTCATATAGTAATATGACTCTCTTCTCATAAGAGGGAATAAATATTCAATAGGTAGATACTCTACTTAATTAGTCTATCAATGATAACTTATACACTACCACGACCCGATTAGTGGTACTCAATCTCAACATCCATTCCAATACAGCTCTCACGGTTGTAATCAGCTCATTACTCGCATAATCATTGTTGCATTACTATGGTCCACTACTGACCTACTGTCGTCATTCACGTTCCATCAAATATTAATATCTAACCATACGGAGTCCATACATGTCGTATAGAATACTTCTAAGGAGTTAACATAATCACCAATCATAATTCATGAAGAACACTCCAAACTCTGACGTACTTTCATGACATGAAGTAGATAAAATTGCAGAAGAGTTTCAGTCAAAGCAACGATATCAGGTTAATACCATTTTTAATCGTATGCCCTAAATAGAAGACTTAACTCAAGGGTTCATCTAGTCCTTTTTGAAACATGGTCTTGGCTTATCTCAAGATAGTATCTTCTGAGATAGATAGCCCGCTCATGGCGATTACACGAATTAAACCTTTACCAACTACTATTACGGTTGGGTATTGCACAGTCATCAGAAGGAATGTCAATCTTCCAAACCATAATACAACCCTCATAGCTTTAACCATCATCACTGTATTCCTTTGGCACAAGCGCCTATAATTATCCTCTTACCTTTAAAGTGTCGGCCACCTCTTTGGCCTTTCCTGATAGTAAAATTTCCTTACAGTCAATGTCATTTTAACCACCTCCAAATATATTTTCTACCTCATTTCAATCACAGCTTATGTGAAGATGTTTTCCTTAAAATCTAATGAGTAAAAAAAATATATCACCATTTTTCCATAAGTTATTGCCTCAGTCTTTAGAGGTTAATCACTGTCACGACTAACTCTCAATCATACTTAGAACATCTTTTATCTTAAGTCCTAATTGCCCTGAACAATTTCGACCATTACTGGTTCGATCCATACTTTCTCGTGGTTTAACACGTGCCCCACTTGGCATCGTTATAATTACGTCACATTTCCTTTATCAACATTTTTATTCTTGAGAATTTTGAATATTACCTTTCTCCTTGTAAAACCTCTAAGGTTATCCTTGAATCGTTCCTCCTGTATTCTCTAGATACAGGGCATATCAAAATACCATTTACTAATACCAGAATCATTGTCTATATACTTCTGAAAAATTTCTCGACTGATACTTAAAGGTTGTTATTACCTTAATCCTTTCCAATTCATACTGTCAAAACTCATACTATCCCTATTAAGGGTGAAATGCCAACCTTTATGCATTCCCCTAGGATTTGTTTTAAGTTACTGATGTTCTATCCTTAATTCCACCTTTAAAAAGGTACATGCATCCTTCCATGGATAAATCAAGTCATATATTCCTGATAAGGGTGTCTTATTCAATCATTTCCACCTCGATAGTATATGCCTAATTTCACAATAACATCTGTATTCAAAATGAGGTCAATCAATATGGCCTCCAAAAGATAACAACGGTTATCCGCTTTTCTTGCCTAATTTGGTAACGATAACGAGGATGTTCTGGAAGATATTGGTCGTGTTCAACGTGAACTTCTTCTTAATAATTCCTTATTTACTTTTGTTGTTTATCTCAACAGTCACCTCAATGCTGGGATATCTTTCATACCTGGCGTCTCCCTTTCTGGGTATCGAGCCACCGGTCTTACACTTCACATTCTTGAAGGTCACTTCCTTCATCCAATTTTCCTGATTTCTTACTTCCTTGTCTCCTCAATCTATCCGCGTCTCAATATTTATCCTTCGAACTATCTCAAGGTTTCCTCAAATCCTCGTAACTTATATGGGATAAAATATATGTATCTCTTATGCCTTCAACCATCAATTTAACTCATGGTGAATCACCCTCATCCTGACGATTACATACTTTTCTATTTCTATTGCTACGAGTCTTTAGGTTTTCCTCATACCCAACTCCCCTATCATTCCTCAAACTCTATTGCCTTCATATTCCTTTCCACTTCAGTTTCTTTTTATTTTCCTTTCTCTTATCAATATTTCATGAACCAACACAAC
Organism: Apium graveolens; assembly: GCF_009905375.1. Lineage (NCBI taxonomy): Eukaryota > Viridiplantae > Streptophyta > Magnoliopsida > Apiales > Apiaceae > Apium > Apium graveolens. Next base: position 307,503,857 of record NC_133648.1, on the reverse strand, counting down.
ATAAGCATTGATTTCAAACATCCCGTCATTCTGGATTCGTGTCCTCAGAACGAATCTTGACAACTTTTACAACTTAGATTCATAATTCATCATACTCATCTGCCTTTGTTTTGGCTCTAAAGCTTTTACACTATCTCCATAACCTTGGGAAGTACTTTCCTGAAAACAATTGACTAAACTTAAATCAGTTTATTACAATCTCTTGCTCCGTGCCTTCCTAGGCCTTTCACCAGCGGGTGGTCTCTCTCTTAGGAGGGTAAGTGACAAAAGAGTCTTTTGTGATTCGTCAATCATTCAGAATCTCAAATGATTCCTCTATTTCCTTTAGCCAGGCTCTTGCCTCGGCTAGGTCAGCTTGTTCCTTGGAACTCTGAGAGCTTAGCGACTTAAAGGTCATGAAAGAATTTCCTACCGCATTGTTTCCTCAAGGTGGTGGTTGGGGATAATAGTCTAAGTTCTTTTTAGACAGGTCCATGAATTGCCGTATAGGAGTACCATCTCGGGTCTCCTTTCCTTACTCGACTTTCTGTTTCCTTAGTATGAAATATTTCATCCTTCTCCCATACTTGGGGTTATCTTATACGTTAAAATCCTTGTTATCCACTTCATTATGTTATGGGCTCCTTCTTTCTTAATGGCAATCTCACTGACTATCACATTCGGGGTTTGCCCTAAATCTTATTCCTCGAGCTATGGATTTCATCTAAGATCCAGTCCTTAAGCTCTTAAACGTTTGGAACCCAAATTCTGTAGGAATACCTCATTATTCCCTTATCATCTTTCTCGGTATTAATCTCTTCTCTATTTATTGGCTCTCTGCCTTCATTCATCACTTTTTCTTGGCACAATATGATATTTTCCAATAATTCGGGTTGTATTTCAATCTCAAACAGCTTTTCAGTACCGGCTCCGGTTACCTTCACTTCTATTTCCATTTCCTCAAAATCTCTTATCAACTCTCCCAAAGACATTTTCATCTTAAGTCTCTCTTTTATAATAAGGGCATTAGGCACCATTTTGGCTTTCCCTGGATGATAAAGAATCTCATAATCGTAATCCTTGATTAACTCTAACCACCTCCTCTGGCGCATGTTGAGCTCTTATCTGCGTGAAAATGTACTAGAGCACTTATGGCTTAGGTAATTCTCGTAATTCTCTCCATACAAGTAGTGCCTCCAATCTTTAGGGAAAAACTATTGCCACGAGCCCAAGCTCATGGGTGGGGATATCGAATTTCATATTACCTTAATTGTCTTGACGTGTACGCGATTACCTTACCGTGCTGCATAAGCACGCACCCTAAGCCCTTGTGTGAAGCGTCACTACACTTCAAAAAATCTCCTTTTCCATCCGGCAACGCCAGCATAGGGGCCGTCACCAACCTTTGCTTCAGTTCTTGAAAGCTGTTCTCGCATTTCTCTGTCCATTCGAACTTCTCAGTCTTACGAGTAAGCCGCGTTAAAGGGGGCTACTATCTTTACAAACTTGAACGAACCTCCGGTAGTGACCGACCAATCCTACCTCTGGTAGTCGACCTAACCATGGTCATCAATTCATCAGTGGTCCTTTATTCATTCTTGTCAGGATCCTCCATGGGATCCTTTTCAGTAATAATCCTTTCTAGGACAACATCCTCAACCGCTACATCCTCAATATGAACATCATCCGGTCCCGTGTTAGGACGCTCTATCGGATCCACAATCCGATCTCCAATTAGTAATAAAACATCATCGCGCTGTTACTCCTCTACCTCAGGGTTCGGAGTCCCGCTACGATATACGATAACGAACTACGCTTCTATCACGATATTTATAAGGGTTCCCATAAGGGTTTTAACTGTCAGTACTACGTTTGGTAGCCCGACTATGAACTTGGCAATAGTTCTTATTATCTTAGTGAACTTATTATCTTAACGTCACATCATCTCTGAGGTTTATAACGCTTAGCTCTGATACCATTTCTGTAACACCCCCAAATCCGGGGTCGAGGATCCGGGTTGTCACGAGTTCCATTTCCCTTAATAACACCCAATCTTAATAAATAATCAACTACTCTGTACTGTGACCCCACAATAAACACACACACCACAAGTTATAGTCTCAGAGATGAATATCCAAAAATAATCACAAGTCATTTTATTCCACAATTATCTGCCAATACACCTTAAAAGGGTTTCTGAATAATTTACATTTCTTTGCCATTATTACAATTCATAAATATACATAAATCTGGTACATCAAAAGTTGAAGCCTAGCCTATTGGTAGTTCCTACCTCAGCTACAGCGACATCAATGCCTATAGGAAACTGCGGAACGTTTCCTATCCGCTCGCGAATTGGGAGCTTGGTCCTGTTCATCTTTTCTATCTGTTATTGTGTTATGAAAGAAGAAAGCAAGGGTGAGCAACAAGCCCACCAAAATAATATGTATAATGATTAACAATATATGAGCCTTCTCATAGTACTCATGAAAGTCTTGGTCAAAAGAAATGAACCAAGTTTGATATCTTAATGTGATGAAGTCGCAAAATATTCAGTATATATACATATATATATTTTTCACAATCTTTGAAATCCTCTGACATGTATAATATACACAGAGTTCCAGTTTATATCTGTATAAAAATATCGTTGCAAGGTGATCTCATATATCTAACCTTGTCTCAACGTTTTTCCGAAAATCTTTGACATGCAAAAGATAATCATTTACTAGATATAAGTTTAAAAGATAAAGTTACAAGATACTCCAATATACTTATATCTTTTCCAAATACTACTTGAACTACCACCGTTGAAGTTATAATTAGTTTCAAAAGTTCATCACATAGATGAGACTACAAGATAATACTTGAATAGATTCAATCTTTGAAATATTATTGAATGAAATGAAGTTACGAGATACTTCATTAAGTCCCGATATATATATACACCTATATATATCTCTCATACATTTCCTGAAAACCTCTGTCATGTAAAGTATGAACAGAGTTACAATATCCAATGAATTTGGAAAGAAAAGAAATTTTGGCATAAACCTGATATCTTGCTGATCAGGCAAATATACCAATAAGTAATCTTTTCTACTAGTAGATGGATGAATCCCTCACCGGTCATCACCTTGGCCACATAAGGACCTTGTGCTGGACCGCCACCCGGCCTCTCACGCGTTGATGGACTGCCACCCAACCACTTACACTTTGATAGACCGTACCCCGGCCTGTCGCTTATGCCGACTCAATTAGATGGACTTACTTCCCGAACGTTGGGTAAGTAATCAATTCATTTATCAAAACAGCAACCTTGTTGCGAATATAAAATACACCACAGAGCCGGATCCCTTAGATTTTTGAGCGAGTATTCAAGTCCCCTTCAAAAAGGAAGATCTTAAATTTGAAAACGAGTTTTGGGATCCGCTCTAACCTTTAAAAATCATTTTGAAGACTCGAAAACACTTTAAAGAGTGTTTGGAGTAATGCTGATTTAATAAAGTAAATCAGTCCCAATATATTAGAAAATATCTGAATATTATTAAATAATATTCCCATAAGGATAATCTCTATATAAATAACTTGAAGTAGAAGTTGTGAAACTTATACTTGAAATGAGTATTAAATAACCAAAGATATACTTATACGAAAGTACTATCTTTATTTGAATAATCGAAAATAAGTTTGATTATCGAAACATTATTCTTTAATAAAATAAAGAATATTATTAAATAATAAGCGGAGTCATAATACCTCGAATGAATATTATAATTAATATTCATTAAATAAAATAAACGGAGTCATACATCCTCAAATGAATATTCAAATAATATTCATTAAATAATATAACTGAGTCACAAGCCCTCGAATGAATATTATAAATAATATTCATTAAATAAAATAAACGGAGTCATACATCCTCAAATGAATATTCAAATAATATTCATTAAATAATATAACTGAGTCATAAGCCCTCGAATGAATATTATAAATAATATTCATTAAATAAAATAAACAGAGTCATACATCCTCAAATGAATATTCAAATAATATTCATTAAATAATATAACTGAGTCATAAGCCCTCAAATGAATATTATAAATAATATTCATTAAATAAAATAAAGTTAAAGTTATCGAATAAACCTTATTCGATTAATAGTTTTGAAAACTATAACCATATATATATGAAAATATATATATATATTATACTCGGGAACATCGACTCACGGTTTAGAAATATGTTCACCTTTTGATCCCCTATACTAAGGGTAAACTCAAATACCGCTTATCTCTAGCATATGTATTATGCAACTATAAGCATTGAACCAACAGATATATAAATCAAGAATATGAAACAGGCATGCATATATACCATATCACATGCTACAATATATCGCAAGAATTTGCTAATAACAAATATGCATTTATCGCAAGATCATGCATATACACATATACATCACAACAACAGTTATACGGGTAGAAAACTTGCCTGAGTGCTCCCGGATAGACTTAAGCTTAGAGTGGGTCCGATAACCTATGAACAACAACATAAGTCGGAATTAAACCCCGGTCGCTTAAGAAACTAGACTTTAACCATTTAGAGTCCTAACGTTCGCTTTCGCGCTTAACTATTTACTTAAGTCGCTCGAGTACCCTCGGCTCCACCATTTTTAATAAATTAACCATTAAGGGTTTTAAGACGATTCTTTTGCGAGTGTATTACCAACTGCCTAATACACTTTACATAAATGTTTCATACCCCAATTAGTCATTTAAGTCCTTAACCAAGGTTTCAACGTAAGGCGAGGGGTAATGGTTTGGTCGCGAAACGCCGTTACTTCATACGGTCGTTTCTCCTAAACCGTACATCGGATTCAAGCGTACCACATATCAAAAAGAAGCTCGTAACATGAACTATCTAAACATGGCAATGGTCAAAACCTAGCAGTGAGTTCACGGGTCCTAATGTTAAGAACAAAAACAGCCTAAAGTAAATCGGACATTACGACGGCTATGTTTACGCGATTTCCCAATTTTATACCATTCCAATTCAACCACCAATCAATCCCAATCCATCCATACAACCAAAATCCATCCTCACTACATCATAACAGCCCCAATCAACTTAACATTAACAATTTATACTTATTCTTAAACTTGAATTTAAACTATACTTAAGTCCTTTAACCAAACCATAAAATTTCAACCTTTAATTCACTACCTTTCCAACCCAAACTCTAAACCAACAAGCATCAAGCTACTCTTTACCATAATTATCAAAATCATCCTAATATACAAAGTAAATCTAGGGTTTGGAGATGTTATACCTTCCTTGAAGCTTTTAATCAATGAAAGATCCTTGGAATGCCCATGGAAGCCTTGATCTATGCTTAAGCTACCTTGAACTTTCCTAAAAAATCAAGAAAACCAAAGTTATTTCTTGAAGGTTACTATTAACCATCTTCTTCCTTGATTTATTGGAAGAGATTGTGAAGGAATTAGAAGCTTAAACTTATAGGATATCCATATCTATGTACAAGGAACCTTAGATAATTACCTTGTGATTTAACAATGCTTTGAACTTGATTTTTGATTTTTCTTCCTTTGAAAAGAAGAAAAAGCCGAGAGCAATGTTGAAGAAATGAAATAATTTTGTGTTTGCTTTGATTTGTTTTGGCTAGCTTGGTTGTTTTTGTTTTGTTTTTAGGTAATTACCTTTCTAACCTTGACTTTGTGTGGTTTTAAATCAACCACATCTCCTTCCCCTTATGTCATGCTTATGTCATGCTTATGATGTCATCATCCCTTACTTGCCCTCTTCTTATTGGTTGGATGACCTCATCATCCCTAACCTCCTTGATTAACTTCCTAATTGTTTGCCTAATGACCGCTCATCTGTTATACGGTTCGCTTAACTTTTGCTTTCGTTTATCGTTTGAGGGATAATACCCGGGATCTTATTACTTGGGTTTCCTTAACCTTTATCAATACATTATAATCCTTTTATGATCCTCTCTTATAATACTTTAATTTAAATCCTTTTTATCCTGTTACCTTATACTCAATTCTTTTCGTATCTAGTGGATTTCCGGGAAAAATCAAAGTGTTCGGAAATTGGATTCTGACGATCTTTACATACACTTATATACCATATAGAGTACTAATAAAATCTCAAAATATCCATAACAGAACCCCTACATAGTGTGGCATGAAAAGTTTTCTCATTCAGCAAAAGCACTATTCATAAGGGTTACAAAAAGTTCAAAATTTTGGGGGTTATTACACATATCAAGCTTAAATTCCTAACCGAGAAAAGGGGTAGGAGAGATGAGGGGCGATCAGAAAACTGCCTGAATTATAATCTTGGAAAACTTGGAGAAAGATCAGGCTTATGAGAAGCCAGATGAAACTGGAAAGAGAAAAAGAGCTGAAACAGAGCCTAGTGGGAATAGAGAGACACTGAACATTGAGTTGGAGAAGTTCGAAGTAGATTTTTCAAGTCCGATCTCCGAACCAGCGGCCGAGACCGAAAAAGTAGAACTCTACGCTGGTCATTCGGGAAAAATGGTTCGGATTGGGAGAAATATGGAGAAAGATCTGAAGAAAAAGGTAATTGCGGTAATTCGGCAGTACCATGATGTGTTCGCCTGGGGGCCGGAAGATATGTCTGGTTTATATCCCAAGATGGCTAAACATTGTCTGAATGTACAGCCCGAGGCCAAACCGGTGAAGCAAAAGAAGAGGACATTTGCAGTCGAACGACAGAAGGAAATCGAGGCTGAAGTGGAGAAGTTGTTGGAAGCTAAGTTCATTGAAGAGATTAAATGCCTCGAATGGTTAGCAAATGTGGTGGTCGTTAAGAAATCCAACGGAAAGTGGAGGATGTGCATGGACTACACGGATCTCAATAAGGCCTTCCCGAAGGATCACTACCCCCTACCTAGCATTGACCAACTAATAGATGCCACGGCTGGATACCAGGTACTTAGTTTTCTTGACGCTTTTTTTGGTTATCATCAAATTGCCATGAATGATAAGGATGTGCCTAAGACGGCGTTCATAACTCCAAAGGGAAGTTATGCTTATATTAAAATGCCATTCAGACTTAAAAACACTGGAGCCATATTCCAGCGAATGGCGAACAAGGGGTTCAAAGAACAGATCAGTCAGAATATGGAGGCTTATGTGGATGACATGATTGTAAAGTCCCTATTCCCAGACCACGCCGAAGACTTGAAGGAATGCTTCGAAACTCTCCAAAGAAATAATATGAGGATCAGTCTGAACAAATGCACCTTCAGAGTGTCCAGTGGGAAGTTCCTGGGCTACATAGTCAGTGCACATGGGATAGAGGCGAACCTGAGAAAATCGAAGCAGATATCAACATGGAAGCCCCTAAGTGCATCCGAGATATCCAAAAGCTGACCGGCCGATTGGCCGCCCTTTGGCGATTCATTTCCAGATCAGCCGAGAAGGCACTCCCTTTCTTCGTCATGCTTAAAGGGTTAAAGAATTTTGAGTGGGGGCCCGAGTGCCAAAAGGCTTTCGAGGAGGTAAAGGAATACCTCACCAAGGCACCACTATTAATGAGGCATGATCCGAAGGAAACACTTCAGCTTTACCAAGCCATGTCCGACAGAACACTGGGGGTAGTACTCGTAAAAAATCATGAAGGCAACCAGCATCCTATTTTCTACGTGTCTCATGTTCTTAAGGACACAGAAACGAGATATCCTAACGCCGAAAAGTTCGCATATGGGCTGGTTATGGCCTCCCGAAAATTACGACACTACTTCCAGAGCCAAACGGTTCAAGTTGTCACCGACCAGCCTCTAAAGAAAATTTTGACAAGCTCCGAAGCTTCGGGAAGTATCGTGGCCTGGTCCATCGAATTGGTGGAATTCGACCTCGAATACGTCCCCCGAACGATAATTAAAGCCCAAGCCTTGGCTGATTTCATGGTCGAATGCACGTTTTCTGGGCCGTAGGACCTTATGTCAGAAGAAAAGCTCATTCAGACCCTGGGAAAATAGAAGCTTTTTGTAGATGGTTCGATCGCCGGGAAGAAGTGTGGGGCCGGCTAAATACATTCCAGCCTTAAGGGGTTCGAGATATGTCAGGCTATAAGGTTTGATTTCCCCTCACCAATAACGAAGCAGAGTACAAAGGATTCCTAGCAGGAATGGAGTTGGCCTGAAGTCTCGAGGAGAAGCACTTAAGGGCGTTCAGTGACTCTATGTTAGTGGTTAAGCACTTCTCAGGAGAGTATGAGCAAAGGGATCCTCGGATAAAGGCTTATGCTACTAAGGTAAAAAAATGCTTCTTTGTCATTTGAAACTTGTTAGGTCACACACACTATAGAAGGGGGTTGAATACAGTGTTTACTACAATCAAATCGAATATAAGAACTCAAGTAACAGAACACAGATTTTTTTCAACATAATAAACTCTGTTACAAAGAACTGTTCTCTCTCAGTGATGAACAAATTATCACGAGAGCTGCTAGGGTTACAAAGAATAATAACTTCGATAATGATAACACATATAGTGTAAACCCTATATCTGTGTTTATATACTACACAGTTACAAGATAATGTTCTAATTGATATGGAATATAATTCTGCTTCCTAAAATATAACAACTAGTTATCTTTTCTTCCAAGTATTCTATTCTTCATAGAATTCCTTCTTCATGCATATTTCTTCTTGTATTTGTCTTGATCTTCTTTCCTTTTAATCAGCCGCCTGCCTTATCTGAAAGTTTCCTTAAGTCCTGATATTATCTTCTGATAAATATCTTCTGATATCTTAAGTTTTGATATATTAAGTCTTGACTTCAGTATAAGTACTGATTTCCAGTTAAGTACTGATTTGTCCTGTTAAGTAAGATCTGAAAACTTAAACACAAATCATATTAGCCATGACATCACAAATATATCTAACAATCTCCCCGAACTTGTAAATTAGCATAATATACAAATTCAACAGATATTTGATGATGTCAAAAATATTAAGTACAAATGCATGAGAATTTGACTAGATAACTACAACTTACAGTCCTTATAGCTTTACCATCCTCAAGGTCTGATAACAGCTTCAGTCTGTATACACTTCAGAATTTAAGCAGTTGTAGATCTTTGACTTGGCTTCAATTTCTGATCTCTTTGATATCAGGAGTTGTTCTGAGATAGTTCTTCACAAGACATCTCTCAGCATATTCAAGTTCATTGACCATCCTCCTTTTTGCATCTTTCAATTCAGCTGTATCTTCACCAGTTTGAAAAATAGCTGCTCTAAGATCATTTATCTTAGCTTTTCTTATCTCCTGGTATAGTCTAATCAGATATGCCTTGTCAGACTCTAGATTGAATTCTACAGCCTTATAACCCAGAAAAGTAGTTATAATCTTAGCAGAGTTAGGCTTCATATCGACAATATCACCTTTGTGATCACTGTACTTGGGACAGTATGTGCTGTCAGACTTTACAGAATAAAGCTTCTTCTGTCTTTGAATTTATGACTTTAAATAACCTGCAACACTATCTGTTAATCTGGTTTTCACTTGAAGTATAAATAGAACATGTTCCAGTTCCTCAAAATACTTCAGTGGTATAGCATTCTACCTGATATGGTGAAAGAGATGTGTCCTAAGTCCAATCATGTATAAGGATTTAGGAATAACTTTTATGTAATCTATTTTGATTTCATTGATATTAATAAAAGACTTGTTTTGTTTTTATTGCGGGCTTTATCTATTTTAAGTGTTTAAATAAGATATACCACAGTTTAGAGTAAAGCTTTTATGGATTGTGATGAGATCATAATAATGAGATCTAAAAGATGATAACTCTAAACTTAAATAGTTCCTGGCCGTAGGATTATTAACTGGTAATTAATAATCCGCAAAGATCATTACATACTATGCTTGCTTCATTATGAAGGCTGTCTGTTCTCATTGACATTTGTGTGGTGACACTAAAGCTAGTATGTAGGTGTTTATTATAGAATAAGTTCACTGAACATGACTCACACAGCTGAACAACTGATGGAGTTTACTCACGTGTCAGCCGTTGTTCACATAGTGATAGTTGTACAAGTATCCTTAGACTTGAGGTCATCATAGTCATCTTGTGTACACTGAACTATGCTTTGGTTTAGTTCTTAGTCTCCAGGGACAATTATAAGGACTCTACTGGGTATAGGAATCTGTACACGAAGATAATGTATGATCAATAAATGATCTACCCCTTCCAGTGAAGGAAGAGAATGTTCAATGCTGATCCACTTATGCTAGTTCAGGAATCTCTGGCCAGAGTGAATGAAATTAGAAAGGAGTTTCTAATTTACATTAATTAGAACTAAGCATAGTGAATGAGAAAGCATATAATTAAATAAGATAGGCTTGACACAAGTTCCATGCCTTGTATTTAATCGTGACATTGCAGGGTAGAAGGAATTGATTGTACGGTAACTATTCACTGAATGGGTTCTTGGTATTCTAAGCAGTGAATTCGTATTATCCGGATAGTCGCGATATGCTGAGAAGTATCCCTCACGATGTAGAATAAATATGATTAATTAATTAATCATATTTAATGAATTAGAGAATTTATATAAATAATGATAAAATAGTTTTATTATTATTTATTTCTACTACCGGCTTAATATTGAACCTACAGGGTCACACCATAAAAGAGAATGATTTAATGGTGGAGGAATTAATTAATAATGGCTGATAATTATTTATTTATGTAATAAATAATTAATTGGAAAATTTAATAACTGATTAAATGAGATTTAATTGATTATAAATTAATTAAAAAAAATTCTTAATATTATTAATTAAGAATTTAATTTTTGGAAATTAAATCAAGTGAGAGAATTATTTCTAAAGTGTTTAGAAAAAGGATTAATAATTAAAAAGTATTTTAATTATTAGTTAATTGGTTAATAAGAATAAACGGTTAATAATAATAATATTTTATGGGAAACTTTTCAGCTAAAAATTTTGTCTATAAATATACTATTATAAACCCTAATTTTGCTTTAACCTAAAAAGTAAGGAAAACCCTAATTCTCCCAGCCCTTCCTCCTCCATTACATTGATCTCTTGGTGGATACCGGTGGAGTGCTTCACACTTGAGGAGCAGCTGTTAGGGATCTCCGCTCTTCGTTCTTGAATCGCTTTTAAAGGTTAGAAATCGATCCCATATGATTTAATCACGATTTGTATGCCTTTATTTGGATTTTATATCAAGAAAATTGTTTTACCATGCTTCCTTGATGTTTAAAATCCTACATATGGTATACCCTTCCATCTGTCATAAAATATAACAAGATATGTTCTTTCAAAAAGGTATGGTAAACCATTTGTACAGATTCAAGTCGATTCAATCTTTCAGGAGTTGCTCCAACACCTGGTTCACTTAAGGAAGTTGGATCGTTGGTAGTGTTATGTACTCTTTTTTCATCAGAACTACCCAATCCAGATTTATCTCTTGCTTCCTTTCCTGTAACAACTCTTGCTTCAAAACTACTTGTTGCAGTCTTCAAAGGTTGAGTGTGTTTAGCTTTGGTGAATCCTGGTAGGAGTATCTTTGAAGGTTTAACATGAGCAATGTCAGAGGTTTCTTTTTCCTTATCTTCTGATATAAAGCCAACTTGAGCTATGTCAGAGGTTGCCTGCTTCACTGTCATATCAGAACTTACTACATCTTGACTCTGAATAACATGAGCCGTGTCAGAGGTTGTTTGAAAAATCTTCTTTGAAATCAGAGTAATACTAGCATCTTCTTCATCATTAGTTATTTCTTCATCCATGACTGGCATATAAACCTTTACAGGTTCATCAACTTTTTCTTTGCCCTTGGACCTTCGATCAATTTCCACTTGTGATTTGGCTTTGGTTGCCTCATAATTTGTTCTTTCCTTTATCACAATACCCTTAGGCTTTGGAAATTTATTTTCAACAACAGAATCTTTAGATTTTGTCTTGAAACCTTCTGCTTTGTGTCTAGCTTCTTCTTCCTTTAGACTCTCAAAGTCCATTCCTGTATTTTCTTTAAGAAATAATTTCTTTGAAATTTCTTCATCAAGTTCCAGATGTTCACCAGAACTTATCCTTTTACCAGTATCAGAACTTATTCTTCTCCCAGTATCAGAACTTGTTCCTTGACTTGTAATTCTAGCTTTACTTGATGAAAATCCTTTACCTTGACCTTGACATCTACCCTTATCAGAGTTTCTATGGTCATCATTTCCATCATCCTTTCCCTTCAGTGTCTGAATAGATTTGCATTTGGACTTAATCACTTTCTCCCCCTTTTTGGCATCAGCAGGTAAAAGAAGAGAGACAAGCAATTCCACTGAGGATTGGATCTCATTGAGTTGAGTTTGCTGAGAAGCTTGATTCTTTAGAATTTCATCAATCTGAGTTTGTTGCTTCTCCTGAGTTTTCTCAATGTAGGCAATTCTTTCGAAGGCTGGCCTGAAAAATCTGTTCTTTTCAAGTTTCATATTCATATCTTGCTGGATCAAGATTTCTTGAATTTTATTCACCTTGGCATGAGTTGTTGAGTGTTGACCTTGAAGGTGCCTAGTACTCAATGCAGTAACTCTCAGATGTGCCTTGAAATTATCATTTAACAGCATTTCATCAGCTTTTGCTAGATGCTCAGCAAGAATCTTTTCAGAAGGAACAAAACTAACTGTGTTCCATTTCTTAGTCCACTCCTTTCCTCTAGGAGTTTCACTCCAAGGTACTGGTGCTTCCTTAACAAACTTCTTGATTAGATCAGTTTTATTAACTGTTTGTTGAGGTGCATGTCCTGATGGACCAGCTGCAGCAGCATTTAGATTGGTAGCAGCTTCACCAATAGTTTCCTCATTGGCAGCAGATCCTGTAGTATCAGCATCCTCTGATGAAATAGCAGTATGTGAGGCTATAGAGGCTTCAACATCATCCTCTAAATTCTGCTCTGCAGCCAGGTTCTGATCAACATCCAAAATTGGTGTTGGTGGTGGAGTGAGTTGTGTTGGTGGAGCTTCCAAGTACAGAACCTCAGACAGAATCAAGTTATGAATATCAATTTCAGCACTTGTACCTGGGTCTTCAGTATGTACTTGTTCAATTATAGGTGACACAGGAGGTGTAGGCACTCTGTCTTGAGCAGTTTCTGGTTGTGCAGAAGGAAGTGATTCAATAACAATTGGTTCTTTTGAGATCAGAGATTGCTGACTCACTTCCTTAGCTGCTTCCACTACATCCTCTGAATCTGACTCAACTATGTCCTTGTGAGCTCTCTGTTTCTTTAATTTCTTCAAAGGTGGAGACACTATAGGAGCTTTATCATCAGAATTGAACTTTCTAAGCCTTTTGAGAGGCCTAGAACTCCCAGTTACAGAATCTTTCTGAGAAGAGACCTTCTCAGCTTCTACAACAACAGGTTTAGATATGGGAACCTGTTCCTCAGTTTTTTCCTCAAATCAACAGAATTTAATCAAAATATTTATCATAAAATAAAAGTAAAAATCGATGAAGTAAAGATTAATAAATTGTAATTAAACATGCACAGTCACATAATTTGAGAAACAAAGATCAAATCATGCAATTAAAGAAAATTTCATTGATATATCAGATGAGTACATTTCATGAAATTTATCAATTACATGCAAAAATTACAATATAGTCCTATTTTACGATTCTTAACATCAACATCATTAGTCCTAGTCTAAGAAGCCCTAACGACTACTTCTTCTGCTGCTGACGAAGAGCACTGCAAGACGAATGATTCGTTCTTGCTGGGGGAGAGCTTCTCTCCTTTCCTCTTCTAACCTATCAAGATGGAGGTGATACTTCATTGATAAGAACAAGAGTTCTGTGTGAACCTCTTGTGGAACTGAGTTCCAAAGCTCTTCAGGAATGGCAGTGACATGCCACTCGTGTTGCCATTCATCACAACCCAAATCGATGTTAAAGGTTTCATAGTTCAGGAACAAGTTGAAACAGACCATTTTTGTTGATGTGAATAAAAAGAGAGTGAGTTTGTGAGAGAATGAAAGATGTGTTGGCTGGAATGAATAGTCGGTTTAAATAGCCAATAGAATACCAAGGGACGCGAGGACTGGTTAAAAAATTACAAGTAAAAATAATGACCCCTCGACTCCCTAGACTGATGTGTAAGAATAACAGTCAGTAAAAGATCTAAAGCCAGAATTAATTGGCACGGGATATAATAACAATTACTGTGCGCATGCAGTTTTTCAAGACATACACACTAACCACTAACCCATAATGATTATGACTGTTTTATCTCACATTAACCAATATTCTGTAAAAATATTATCGTTCAAGTAATGACCATAAATAAACCAAATAAATAAATACTGCCACGTCAGCATCAGAACTTGATTATTATCAGGATTTAAAAGTCATCAGAATATGGCTCCTTAACTCGAAAAGTGAATGTTTATTCCTGTAATTCTTCACACAAATACTGATATGGTTTCCTCAGAACTTAATCATCGGAACTTCCATCGGAACTTGTCCTCATAATTTATGCAACTGACACTTAAACTGTTCATCTAAAATAACATTTATCACCACAGTAATTTTTATCATTCATATGGAGTGTAAGTGTGTGCAATAAGCTAAATATCAGACAAAGAGTAAAGTATGATTAACTTTAGTACATCTTAGAAATAAGGCATAACTAAGAACTTTGCTTAAAATCTGTCATTATTCTGAAGTTTACTGTAGAATGAGTTCATGCATGAGTCCACCTCAACTGTTTTGTGCTCATTTTATGCATCTTTTGAAATTCCATTTTACAGTGGCTTCTCAGTGTAAGTGAGTCAAGACTGCTTACCAGAATTTATGATATTATCAGAGTATTTCTCCATTAATCATAGAGTATGAAAAGTCACCAAGAAAATTTTAGTTTGCTTTTCTAATCCATATTACTTAAAACCAGCAATGCACTTGGGTCTTCCCTTCCACATTTTTACTCTAGATCTCAAAGGAGTACCTGATATTTATTTCTTTTCTTTTCCTTTTTCTTTTTCTTTTAATAAGTGAGGCTTATCAGCACTTAGTACATCCATCAGATTTACTAACATCAGAACTTAACAGATAAGAAGCACTATACTAGTTTTTGACTTAGTAATAATGTAATATATAATAGATGATGTCAAAGATTACTGGAGCTAACAATGTCATTAATCTTTAATGATCTGATGTCAAAGATTACTGAAGCTAACAATGTCATTAATCTTCAATGATCTAATGTCAAAGATTACTGGAGCTAACAATGTCATTAATCTTCAATGATCTGATGTCAAAGATTACTGTAGCTAACAATGTCATTAATCTTCAATGATCTGATGACAAAGATTACTGGAGCTAACAATGTCATTAACATGATGATGTCAAAGATTACTGATACTGACAATGTCATTATCAATCAGTCAAGCTTGGGGCCAACCCTAAGATTAGTTGTATTGTAACCTTAATCTGTAATTCATACTTGTAACACTTAATGTCTGTAAAATGTAAATGGAGCAGACTGGAGCATTTTTCCCTAAACAGTGTCAAGCCTAAGAATTCTATCTGGAAGAAGATCAAGAAGGTCATGCCTCAGAAGAATTATGAAGAAGCTTGGAGTTGAATAATTATGTTTGGTGAAAAACATTTTAATTCAAGATCTCTACAAGTCACAGAATTAGTATTATAGAGAAGTCATTCGAGAACTCAGAAAGACCTATCGAGAACTCAGGAGTTGTCTATCGAGAACTCAGGAAATGCTATTGGAGACATCGACAAGTCAGATAACCATTCGAGAACTCAGAGATATAGAAACATATACATTCATTAGAGAACTCTGAGTTATCGATAAGCCAAAGTCCATTAGTGAACAATGAGTTATCGATAAACCAAAATTCACTATATAACTCAGAGTTATCGATAAGTCAAGTCAATAATGAAGTTTCAGAGATATCGACAAGCCAACATGCCTATCGAGATGTCGAGTTCTCTACAGCTTAATTGGAGATCTCGAAGTGAAGAAATTTCTCTAAGTACAAAATTGCAGAACAGTTCAATATCCAAGGTTGCAAATCAACAAACAATTCACACAGCTGGATTGACAAGTCTACAAAAAGCAGCTTGAGAGATGTGAAAGATTAATGGTAAAGATTAACTGACAGAGGAAGATTAAAGTAAACATGGGATGCTAAAGATATGCTAAGCCGGAAATGGAAGATTTGCTTTTCTATAAATAGAAATGACAAGTGACAGTTTAGAAAAGCTAATAGCATGTTTATTATCCACTGTGTAAACTAGCAGTTAACTGAGTTATAAAGTTAACACTGGTCCTTAGTCAGTTGCAACAATCTAGATAGAAAATCTTGTATTCTCTCTTAAGAAAGAAGCTAAGTTATAAACCAAGTACTTAGAGATTTTGTAGCAAAACACTGCTTGATTTCTAATATAAAATTAAGTGAGTTTTGAAGATCTTTGTTTTACATATTTGCATTGTTATTTATGTTCAACATTTATTCTACAAAATCATTGATAACAACCAACTGTTAAACCCAAAGTCGATCAAAAAGTAACCATTTAAGCCGAAACACATTCAGCCCCCCCTGTGTCGTATTCATATCTAACAAGTGGTATCAGAGTAAAATTTGAAAGTAAACAGATTAGATCTTGGAAAAATGAATACACAGAAAATCAGTAGGATCAAGATTCCTCCCTTCGATAAGGCCAACTACACTTTATGGAAAAAGAAAATGTTGCTATTTATAAGAATGGCCAATCACCTTTACATTCAGATCCTCAAGAATGGGCCCTTCACTCCTATGGTTAGAGTTGATGAAACCACAGATGGTGACATGGTTATTCCAGCTCATTTTGTTCACAAGGATCCCTCTGAGTATACTGATATTGAAAGAGAGAAAGTTTCCCTAGACAGTGCTTTGCAACTGATACTAATTGAGTCACTTGACAATGTAATGTATAATAACATTGTCAACTGTGACACTGCTAAACAGATCTGGGAAAAGATTGAGATACTCTGTGAAGGAACTAAGGAGGTTAGGTCAAATCAAAGAAGGATATTGATTTCTCAGCATGAGGGTTTTATGGCTAAACCAAAGGAGGGTATTACTGATGTGTTTGAAAGGTTTAATAAACTGATAAATGACTTGCAGCTTCATGATAAATTTTATAATATTGAAGAAGTGAATTTGAAGTTCTTGCTTACTCTCCCTGATCATTTGGAACAAAAGATCTCTGCAATCAGAGAAGGAAGGGATTTGAGTAGAATCACACTGGAAGTGCTCTATGGGGTTCTGAAAACTTATGAACTTGAAATGATTCAAAAGAAATCATTAAGGGCTGGTCAAGGATATGTAATGGATGGCTCAAGTGCATTGATTGTGAATGATGGCCAGACCTCTAATGATGAGCAAAGATCCCAAACTCCAGAAATTTCTACAAGTGAGAAAAGAGTCAATAACACTAAAGAGCAAGTCATACTGGAATTGGATGAAGAAGATGAGTTCTACACTCTTGATGAGCTTGATGAGCTAGACAAATCAATGGCTTACTTGGATAGAAAATTCTCTAACATTAGATTGAAGAAACCAAGATATTTCAAGAGCAAAGCACAGTCCTTCAACAAAGACAGCAGCTGGAAAGGAAAAGGGAAGTACACTCTTGATAGCAAAACTGGCTACAAAACTGGAATCGTTGATAGATCAAACATAAGGTGCTTTAACTGTGATGAGTTGAGCCATTTTGCTATAGAATGTAGGAAACATAAGAAGGCAAAGAAAGACAAAGCCTATATTGAATTGGAAGCAAAGTATGATGCTCTTCTAAAGAAGCAACAAGGGAAAGCTTATATTGCTAAGGGCAAGAGCTGGGATGATTCAGATAATGATGAAGATGAAGAAGTTGGAAACTATGCACTCAAGGCCTTGGAGCAAGAGACTCTTCATCATCTAAATCACAGGTACCAACTCTTACCACAATTGATTTAAATGTGAGTCAATATAAGGAAACTGTTGAAAAGATGAGCACAGAAATGTTCCACATTCATACAAGCATGGTTGCTGCAAATGAGGAAGTTAGTAAATTGAAAAAGATCATGAAAAACTTGAGAGTGAAAAACAAGAGACTGAATTGTTGTTGGTTGAGCTTGATACTGCTAAGCAAGAAAATGCATAGTTAAAGAACAAATTAAAGTGTGCAAGTGAAATTGAAGCAGTATTGAGAGAAAGGCTGGAGAAGAATGAAGTGAAGCTGAAATCCTTCAAAAATGCTTCCGAGTTGATTGGGAAATATCATGAAAAGAATAAGCCATGTGCAAAAATTTACATTGGTCTTGATTATGAAGGTTTGAACAACAAAAAGAAGTTTGTCAGTGACAAAGGAAAATCAACTGAAATTGAGGATGTTCCAATTATTTTGAAGAAAGTTGAATCACCTTTGTTCAAGGCATGTGAGGTGAACTACAGTAAAGAAGAGTTGATCATCAAACAGGAGATAGCTGATGAGGGCAAGGAAAAGAAAAATGATGAGACAACTCAGTCTTCCATCTCTGTTGAAACACCAAAAGCCAATCAAGAAACTAAGGAGCCTGTGAAGGAGATTAAAGCTAAACAGGTCAAAAAGAAAAAGAAGAATAGAAATGGAAAGATTGGGATAAACAAAAGCAATAATTTTGCTTATGTTGCAGATGCTCCTAGAAAGAGGTGTGAGAACTGTGGATCAATGAATCACCTAACTCAACTTTGTAAAAAGATTGTTAGCAATCCACCTGAAGGAGTCTGCAAGTATAATGAAGCTAAGGTTAATGATCCCTATTCATTCTGTGACAAGTTTGACTGCATTCCCTGCAACATGAAAGTGATGAAGAGTTGCCACAAATTGAGAATTCATCTCATAGAATCAAAAGTTGGTTCTATTTGAAAGGGAAAATGCTCAACAGTCTATGAATTTCATTTTATCTCAAAATTCACATTCTAGTTCTGCAAAATCAGTTAACAAGAAGAAAGTGCCCAACACAGTTTGGGTAGCTAAACACACTTAATCCGCATTGTGCGTAGGGCAAAGGAAAGTAGGTCATATGGATCATTGATAGTGGATGTTCCAGGCATATGACAGGTGATAAGGCCCTGCTATCACAATTTGAGGAGATGGCTGGCCCTTTGGTGACCTTTGGAGACAACATCAAAGGATTCACAATGGGGTATGACAAGATTGTTTCTGGAAATATTGTCATTGAAGATGTAGCACAGTTGCTAGATTATAAGTAAATCTTCTAAGTGTTAGTCAATTTGCAGACAGAGATTTTCAAGTTATTTTCAACAAGGAAGATTGTGCTTTTATTAGCAAAAAAACTGGTGAAATTGCTCTTAAAGGAGTAAGAAAGGGAACTTGTTTGTTGCAGACTTAGACTCAACAAATAAGGATGGAGTATGTTATTTCTACACCAAGGCATCAGAAGAGCAAAGCAAATTGTGGCATAAGAAGCTATCTCACTTGAATTTCAAAGCAATCAACAACTTAGTCAAAAAGGAGCTTGTGAGAGACATGCCTAGTCTGGAATTTGCTCAACTGGAAGTTTGTGAAGCTTGTCAGAAAGGAAAAATGAAAAGATCAAGTCACAAGTCAAAATCTGTGAATTCTATAAGTGCACCTCTGCAACTCATTCACTTGGACTTGTTTGGACCAGTAAATGTCTTGTCCATTTCAAGGAACAAATATGCCCTTGTCATGGTTGATGATTTTTCAAGATACACTTGGGTTGAGTTCATGTACTCTAAAGATGAAACTCCAAACATTATAATTGAGCACACCAAGAAAATTGAGAAGCAAGCTGAAGGAAAAGTTAGTGTGAAAAGATTGAGGAGTGATATTGGAACAGAATTCAGAAACTCAACATTAAGTGAATTCTGCAAAAGCAAAGGCATTGTTCAAGAATTTTCAGCAGCTAGAACACCTCAACAGAATGGAGTAGTTGAGAGGAAAAATAGAACATTGGTTGAAGCTGCTAGAACCTTGCTACAAGATGCTCAGTTGCCAACTAGTTTTTGGGAAGAGGCTGTTAATATTGCATTCTACACTCAAAACAGATATCTCATCAACAAAGCTCATGGCAAATCAGCTTACTCAATCATGTCTAACAGGAATCCTACAGTGAAGCATCTACATGTGTTTGGAAGCAAGTGTTATATTCTAAAAGATAACTCTGAATATGTGGAAAAATTTGACTCTGAAGTTTTTGAAGCAATTTTTCTGGGATATTCATTGAAAAAAACAGCCTACAAAGATTATGTTATTGATCAAAAGAAAATTATGGAAAGCACAGATGTGACTTTCGATGATGATAAGTGTCCAGGCTTGGAATGCCTTGATGTAAATGATGTTGAAGCCCTTGCAATTGAGAATCTAACCATTGATAGTGATTCTGATGAGGAAGATGAAGTTGTGGCACAACAAATGACAAATGAAGAGACCTCTGAAAAAAATCATGAGAATGAAAGCTCTCTTCAGACACCTGAATTTGGTGGCACAAACTCAGGGGGAGAAGGAGAGAATGGAAATGACAGTGCACAAGTCAACAGACACACACTAGAAAGTGGGATAGAAGTCATACAGTAGAAGATATTATTGGTGATCCCTCAGCTGGTGTGAGAACTAGAAGTGCAACTGCTAATGAATGCCTACATGCATGTTTCCTATCTCAAGTAGAGCCCAAGAAAACTAAAGAAGCCCTATTGGATCCTGATTGGATATGTGCTATGCAGGAGGAGATGAATCAGTTTGAGAGAAACAAAGTTTAGAAATTAGTCCCTGTACCAAAGAACAGAAGCATAATTGGAACTAAGTGGGTGTATAGGAACAAAATGGATGAAAATGGAATTGTTACTAGAAACAAAGCAAGCCTGGTTGTTAAAGGCTACTCACAAGAAGAGGGAATTGACTATGATGAGACTTTTGCTCATGTTGCAAGACTAGAAGCAATAAGAATTTTTCTAGCATTTGCTGCACACTCAAATTTCAAGGTGTATCAAATGGATGTCAAGAGTGCTTTTCTTAATGGTGAAATAGAAGAAGAAGTTTATGTACAACAGCCACCTGGCTTTGAAGATCCAGAATTTCCTAACTTTGTTTACAAATTACTCAAGGCTCTATATGGATTAAAACAGGCACCTAGAGCCTGGTATGACACTGTCAGAATTTCTACTCAAACATTGTTTTACCAGAGGTACTATTGATAAGACTCTCTTCTACAAGAAGCATGGTGAAGATATGATCCTAGTTCAAATCTATGTGGATGATATCATCTTTGGATCTACAAATGAAAAGCTTTGTCAAAGATTCTCTAGGCTAATGCAGAGTGAGTATGAAATGAGCATGATGGGAGAATTGAGTTACTTTATTGGCCTCAAGTTAGTCAAAGAAGTGATGGTATTTTCATCAGCCAAACCAAATATGTGAAAGACTTATTGAAGAAATTTGGTATGGTGGATAGCTCACCTGCATCTACACAAATGTCTACTGCAACCAAGTTGGATAAAGACAAGAAAGGCAAGAGTGTGAATATTTCAAGCTACAGAGGGATGATTGGATCATTGCTTTATTTGACTGCTAGTAGACCAGACATCATGTTTTCTACTTGTCTATGTGCTAGATTTCAAGCCAATCCAAAGGAATCACATTTGATGGCTGTGAAAAGGATTTTCAGATACTTAAAGGGAACTCCGAACTTGGGATTATGGTATCCTAAGGGAACTGGTTTTGAAGCTGTTGGATACACAGATGCAGATTTTGCTGGATGCAGGGTTGATAGGAAAAGTACTAGTGGAAGTTGTCAATTTCTTGGTCAAAGACTTGTATCCTAGTATAGTAAGAAAC
This sequence comes from Apium graveolens, assembly GCF_009905375.1. NCBI lineage: Eukaryota > Viridiplantae > Streptophyta > Magnoliopsida > Apiales > Apiaceae > Apium > Apium graveolens. The sequence goes on along the minus strand of NC_133648.1, from coordinate 307,481,946 downwards.
AACAATATGTGTCAACTTCCACAGCTGAGGCTGAATATATAGCTGTTGGAAGTTGTTGTGCTCAGGTGCTTTGGATTAGAAATCAGCTAATGGACTATGGTCTAGTGTTACACAAAATTCCTATTATGTGTGACAATACTAGTGCCATATTTATAGTAGCTAATCCAGTTAATCATTCTAGAACAAAACACATTGATGTTAGGTACCATTTTATCAGGGAACATGCTGCAAATGGTACCATTGAGCTCATTTTTGTTCCAATAGAGACACAATTAGCTGACATTTTTACTAAACCTTTGGATGAAGCAACCTTCACTAGACTTGTGAGTGAAATTGGAATGCTCAATTCTTCATCCTAAGGTAAGAACTCAGCTAATGTGTTGTAGCAGATTAGTTTCTAATAAATCAACCTAGTTTGATTTAATTGGAAATTAACTGAAATATGAATTATAAATATTTCAGAATCTCTGTATATTTATTTTTCTTAAAAACTCAAAAATTAACTTAGAATATTTTAAATTCTAACTAAACTGCTTAGTTGTTAATTTACATCTTAAATGTGTAAAATTAACACAAGGCAGAATAACATTACTCAAAGGTATAGAGAACTGAGTTCTCGATAAGTCAAAATGACTTATCGACAAGTCATTCTAGAGTTCTCGAGTGAGTCCTTGATAAGTTTATTTACAGACTTCTCGAATGACTTCTCGATAAGCTCTATTATGACTTATCGATAAGACCATGTAGAGTTCTCTAATAGTGTTAATTCACAGAGTTCTCGGCAAGGATATTTTGAGACTTATCAATAACTCAGGACTAAAATAATTTAATTCAATGAATTATTTTAGATGAATACTTTTAGAAAATTTATTCTGATTTTAATTTGATTCAATTCAAATAAATTAGAATCACTTTTTAGTCCATTTTCGGACAAACTGGGCATTTATCAGAGTTCTCGATAAATCATTTCTTAGTTCTCGAAAAGAATTAATAAAATGACTTATCGAATGTACCTTTCTCAAATTCAAAATTACTTATCGATAAGTTTAATATCAAACATTTATTTGACTTCTCGATAAGTATTTTACTTTTTCTATAAATACCCAGACTTCTCGATTCAATTTGAACTTGGAATTTTTCTAAATTATAAGTAAACTGAATATTTATTACTTCATATCTTCAGTATATGAATTTAATAAATAACAGATCAAAAGAAGCAAAAAGTATGAAAAACTGAACAAATTTAATTCATAAATTCTGTTCATAAAAATACTTTTGACATACTTTGTCCCTAATTTCTCTGACTTATTGACATATTTACATGCTTATATGATCTCTTGTTTATGTGAAAATAGGTTAGTCCAATGTTAGTAGACTAGTACATTATTTGTGTTGTTTTGAGTATGCTGATAGTGGTTAAATTATTTGACTATATGCTGATAAGAGTAGTTACTTTTATGTAGGGAGTATGTGCTTATTTGCATGGGGAATAGTCATTCTTTAAAGTAAACTAATATTCTTGAGTACTTGCATGGGGAATAGTAACTAGTCATTTCTAGCTGTCAAGTATGTTTATGTGATTATTACTCTTATTATCCGGACAACTCAAGAGTCTCTTGGTTTCTATCTTTACTCCCTCTATAAATTAAAACGCTTCACTCTTTATCATTTATCACTACTCTTATTCTCAACAAACATCCACTTTCAAACTCATCTCCTGTTCATCTCTCTCTTTCTCACTCAAATGGATGTCCTAGTCTTTTACAGACTTATTCATGGAGTTTTCCAACCGGTCCATCATTTGAATGATGACCAAGTTTATTTTGATCCTATCGGACTTTGTGTCCGTCTCAAGGGGGTTGTTTACAGTCCCTTTGATATTCCACTTGAGGTCTTTTACGAACTCTCGTGGAATGATCAAATCAACATTCTTTTCTTTGAAGAGGAAGTCTCTCTGGAGATGGAGAGACGTGCAAGGGTGGCTGAGCAGCAACGCCTTGCTGCTTTGGAGTTGCAGGAGAGGATCATCTCTCTTGCACACTCCATGTCCATAGTTTACCAGCGTAGGGCAAGGAGGTTGGAGGCCGAGAAGAAGGAGTCTGAATTAGAGTAGTTAGGATTAGGATTTACTTGTTAAATCTATGTCTTAATGTACAATGTTTCCATTTTTAATGAAAGTTCTGATTCTTGTCTTGCAATCTCTTGTTTGTGTAGTAATTATATGTCCTCATATCTATATTAAAGTTTGTCTTCTCTGCAATACTGTGTGCAACTAAAATATCTTACAATGTATTTGTCTAATGAAACTCCAAAAAGATACATTTGTTCAATGTATTACAGGTCTAATACAAGACATCAACAGGGAATTCAAATAATCAATTCACGGGTATTAGTGCTAAAACTGCAGCTAAAACATTTCAAAACCAAACTGCGGTTTACCCAGGCACAGTAACACAAACACAAACTCAAACACAATCCCATTCAGGTGACTCTCAAAAACCACCTGTTTTACAAAAAGGACAACAATTTCATGATGTTCTTCAGATTGTTCTGTTGTTTGAGAAAAGAATCCACCAAACATAAAAATTTATCAGTTTATTGAATATTTCATGAGTATTCCTTATGCACCTTCATGTGCAAAATAGTCTTCACAGACTCAAAGGTTTGAGGGTAGTACTCCTGAGGGAGAGCTATCTAAATCCTCTCCAATTCAATTGGAGGTTCCTCAAGAAGGAACAACTCCCCTCATAACTCTAGCAGAAGCTGTCTTAGCAGTCAAAGCTAGAAGAACAATTGCCTATGACAATGTCATAAGAAGGGCAATCCTAGCACATTCAAGTGCAAGTGTGTTGCAAGACACACAAGGGTTTGAGGCTGGTGCACATGGAAGTAACCCAGTCAAATCCCCTCCAATTCAATTGGAGGTTCCCACTACATATGGAGGACAACACACTGTCACAACCACAGAGCAATCTGTGAGACAAACTGTGACCCCAATCATAGATGCTTATGCACTCATTTTTCTGGTGAAATGAGTATGATTAGCCCTATATGGTCTTCCTCTAATCATATGATCACAGATTAACTCTTCTCAGCCACCTCTTATTTCTGTAGGTCAAACAACATTTGAACCTTTTATGTGAGGATAAGAGAAAAGATTGAGTGAAAAATAAAAAATAAGAGAGGCAGGATCCTTCCTGGCAAAAGGAGAGGTAGATGAGTGTATGGATTTAGTAATCCTTGTGAGGGAACTTTAACTCTCAAAAGTCATGAGACTAGTGAAGTGAGAATTGGTGAGACTACTTATTCAAAAGAACGGAGAGCTTAGGACTTTTATCACTAACAGACTTTTTCTGCAGATCTAAGTGAAACCTCTATTCTTTTTGATAAACTCATCACCATGAATCTCAATATAGCTTGAAGCTGCAGATAAGGTTCCAAATGGACAATGACAGCAGCTTGAACAATGTGCATTTAGCTGGATCTTTCTTCCTGAAGATAATGTCAAAAAGGGGGAGAATATATATCTAAATGCTAAAACAACTAATGGATGTTGAATAAATCTAAATGCAACTCAACAAAAGAAGACCTGATGGGAAGATTGGTTTTGGTTTCTGCATTTAGTTAAAGTTTTGACATCATCAATTAGAACTTGTGCATAATTTCATAATGAACAAGTTGGGAGAAATTGTAATATATAATAGATGATGTCAAAGATTACTGGAGCATACAATGTCATTAATCTTCAATGATCTGATGTCAAAGATTACTGGAGCTAACAATGTCATTAATCTTCAATGATCTGATGTCAAAGATTACTGGAGCTAACAATGTCATTAATCTTCAATGATCTGATGACAAAGATTACTGGAGCTAACAATGTCATTAAAATGATGATGTCAAAGATTACAGATGCCGACAATGTCATTAGCAATCAGTTAACCTTGGGGCCAACCCTAAAATTAGTTGTATTGTAACCTTAATCTGTAATTCTTACTTGTAACACTTAATGTCTGTAAAATGTAAATGGAGCAGACTGGAGCATTTTTCCATAAACAGTGTCAAGACTAAGAATTCTATCTGGAAGAAGATCAAGAAGGTCTTGCCTCAGAAGAATTATGAAGAAGCTTGGAGTTGAATAATTTTGTTTGGTGAAAAACATTCTAAGTCAAGATCTCTACAAGTCATAGAATTAGTGTTATAGAGAAGTCAATCGAGAACTCAGAAAGACCTATCGAGAACTCAGGAGTTGTCTATCGAGAACTCAGGAAATGCTATTGGAGATATCGACAAGTCAGATACCCATTCGAGAACTCAGAGATATCGACAAGTATACATTCATTAGAGAACTCTGAGTTATCGACAAGCCAAAGTCCATTAGAGAACTCTGAGTTATCGATAAACCAAAATTCACTAGAGAACTCAGTGTTGTCTATAAGTCAAGTCAATAATGAAGTTTCAGAGATATCGACAAGCCAACATGCCTATCGAGATATCGAGTTCTCTACAGCTTAATTGGAGATCTCGAAGTGAAGAAATTTCTCTAAGTACAAAATTGAAGAACAGTTCAATATCCAAGGTTACAAATCAACAAACAATTCACACAGCTGGATTGACAAGTCTACAAAAAGCAGCTTGAGAGATGTGCAAGATTAATGGTAAAGATTAACTGACAGAGGAAGATTAAAGTAAACACGGGATGCTAAAGATATGCTAAGCCAGAAATGGAAGATTTGTTTTTCTATAAATAGAAATGACAAGTGACAGTTTAGAAAAGCTAATAGCATGTTTATTATCCACTGTGTAAACTAGCAGTTAACTGAGTTATAAAGTTAACACTGGTCCTTAGTCAGTTACAACAATCTAGATAGAAAATCTTGTATTCTCTCTCAAGAAAGAAGCTAAGTTCTAAACCAGGAACTTAGAGATTTTGTAACAAAACACTGCTTGATTTTTAATATAAAATTAAGTGAGTTTTGAAGATCTTTGTTTTACATATTTGCATTGTTATTTATGTTCAACATATATTCAACAAAATCATTGATAACAACCAACTGCTAAACCCAAAGTCGATCAAAAAGTAACCATTTAAGCCGAAACACATTCACCCCCCCCCCCGGTGTTGTATTCATATCTAATAAATAAGATACACAAAGTAAACTTAACTAAGCTCAATATCAGAATTTGCTTGTGTTAAAAGATTTCCACATAAACAATTACTTCATACATGGGATCTTTAGTATATTAAAGACTACTAGGTCAGCATCTAGCACAGTTATCCTCATTGGATTGAATAGTCACAGAAATATTCATATCACTATCAGAGTTTAGAATTCACATCAGACAACAATCATTACTTAAGCAAATTTCAATTGAAGCACAGAATACACAAAGATAGTAATATTTACAAATACTGATCATAAAGTCTGATGTATCAGAACATAAACTAGGTAGATTTAGAGAAAGAACCTGAAACCATTCCAAGTTCAATTACCAATCTTGTAAAAGTAGCTTCACACAGTGGTTTTGTGAAGATATCTGCTAGTTGTTGATCTGTTGGAACAAGATGCAATTCCACTGTACCTTCATCCACATGTTCCCTTATGAAGTGGTACCTAATGCTGATGTGCTTTGTCATTGAGTGTTGAACTGGATTACCTGTCATAGCAATAGCACTTTGATTATCACAGTAAATAGGGATTTTAGAAAATTCTAACCCATAATCCAGTAACTGATTCTTCATCCAAAGAATCTGTGCACAACAGCTTCCTGCAGCAATGTATTCTGCTTCTGCAGTTGATATGGAAATTGATTTCTGTTTCTTGCGAAACCAAGAAACCAATCTGCCTCCAAGAAATTGGCAGCTTCAACTTGTGCTTTTCCTGTCAATTTTGCATCCTGCAAAATCTGCATCTGAGTAACCTATTAGCTTAAAGTCTGATTCTCTAGGATACCACAATCCCATATCAGCTGTACCCTTAAGGTACTTGAAAATTCTTTTCACAGCTGTTAAGTGAGGTTCTCTTGGATCTGCTTGAAATCTTGCACAGAGACAGGTAGCATACATGATATCAGGTCTACTTGCAGTTAGATAGAGTAGAGAGCCAATCATACCTCTGTAATCAGTAATATCTACTGATTTACCAGTATCCTTATCCAGCTTTGTTGTAGTGGCCATAGGAGTGGATGCACTTGAACAATCTTACATTCCAAACCTTTTCAACAAATTTCTGGTGTACTTAGATTGACAAATAAAAGTTTCTTATTCATTCTGCTTGACTTGAAGGCCCAGAAAATAGTTAAGTTCTCCCATCATACTTATTTGATATCTTGACTGCATCAGCTTGGCAAACTTCTTACAAAATCTGTCATTTGTAGAACCAAAAATGATATCATCAACATATATCTGCACCCAAAGCAAGTCCTTTCCATGGTTGAGATAAAACGGTGTTTTATGGGTGATGGCCAAAAATACCTTTTTTTTTAAAAGTTGTAACAAGAATACCACTTTTTGGAGTTTATGGCCAAAAATACCCTTCTAATACGCATTTTAGAAATGGGTAATGTAAGTCATATGTCATAGCCTATTTGTATATTCGAGGATTCAACTCAACTCAAATAAGAATGTAATAAGTAAATAGTGGATCTACCGTCAAAGAGATCTCGCAAAGTAATATCTGTCAAAGGATTCAGAAACAAGGTTCATCTACAGACTTGAGGAGTTAATTCACTGGAAGAAGTTCAAGAAGTTGATCATGCCTCAGTGATATAAATCAAGATCGTGGATTTAATCAAGTGACAGAGATCTCGTCAGGGTATCAATTAATTACAAGGATTTAATCTGAAGAAAATCAAAGTGTCAAAGTCAAGACATGAAGAAACATCACGGAAGTTAGTCACTCATGAACCAGACAGTACATCGAGTGTCAACGTTGAAGTGGTGGAATTGATTCATAATTGACTGTGATTATCAGAAGATTTTCAGAAGAATGGTTGCTGCTTAAGATTAGTTTTAATTCTCTATTAATTAATTAAGTCATATAATTTAATTAAGAAAATAAATTATATCTGCAAAGATTAATTTATTGATTAATTGAATTAATTGATTAATTAATTCTGAATTAATATTAATGATTTTCAGAATTTTAATTGGATTAAAATCTGCATTAAATCAGCAAGACAATTGAAAATGAACTAGCATGACAATCAGGATTGTCATACCGATTGTCATGCTAGGCCATTTTCAATAGTCTCACCGAAAGTTACACTAGGAGGATGATTGTCTTGCTAGTTCATTCTGATTGTCATGCTAGTTCATTCAGATTGTCTTGCTAGTTCAATCCATTGTCCTACCGAAAGTCTTGCCAGCTATAGGATTGTCATGCCAGTTCAATTCTATTCGGCTGTTGATTAAAAAGAAGCAGAGCAGCAGCAACTCAATCATCCAGAAAAAATAGAAGCCAAGAACAAACAGAAAGAAAAAGCAGCCGCCTCTGAAACATTCAATTTTTTATCTGCTTAATTCAAGATCAATTTCTAGATTGCAAAGTTAAATCCAATCAACTAGAAATCATTCTCTTGTTCTTGTGTAACAATCTAGCGGATCAAAATCCCTAGAACTTAATCTCAAATCGCGTTTAGCATTTGATTCTAATTATTGCAAAAATAGAAAAAGTTCATGTCGAATTTATTCTAGATTTGTGATAATTGATTTGAGATTAATACCTTGTAATCGATACAGTTATTGTAACACCTTTCAAGTTTAATAATATTTTTATTTAACTTGAATTTTGTTTCACTTTTTTTATTCCGCATTTATTCGATTATTTGGTACTGTTTGTATTCAACCCCCCCTTCTACAAACACATTGGGACCTAACAATTGGTATCAGAGCCTTCTGATTAACGAACAAATCAAGATCCTAGACTTTTGTGATTTTTCAACTCCTTGAATTTTTATTTATTCAAAAATTCATAATGACTTCACATAAAGTTGGAACCGTTAAAATTCCACAATTTGATAAAGAGAATTATATCATGTGGAAGAAGAAGATGCTATTATTTTTACAAGTTGCAAATCCCAAATATTCAAACTTGTTAAAGAAGGGTATAAAAACTCCGATGGTTATTGAACCGGAGGTAATAATAGATGGTGTGGTTCTAGATTTGTGATAATTGATTTGAGATTAATACCTTGTAATCGATACATTTATTGTAACACCTTTCAAGTTTAATAATATTTTTATTTAACTTGAATTTTGTTTCACTTTTTTATTCCGCATTTATTCGATTATTTGGTACTGTTTGTATTCAACCCCCCCTCTACAAACACATTGGGACCTAACAATTGGTATCAGAGCCTTCTGATTAACGAACAAATCAAGATCCTAGACTTTTGTGATTTTTCAACTCCTTGAATTTTTATTTATTCAAAAATTCATAATGACTTCACATAAAATTGGAACCGTTAAAATTCCACAATTTGATAAAGAGAATTATATCATGTGGAAGAAGAAGATGCTATTATTTTTACAAGTTGCAAATCCCAAATATTCAAACTTGTTAAAGAAGGGTATAAAAACTCCGATGGTTATTGAACCGGAGGTAATAATAGATGGTGTGGTGACTACTAAAGCTAGAACCTATCCAAAAGAGCCCGAAGATTTTACTCCTGCTGAGAAGGAAGAAGCCTCCTTGGATGCCAGCCTTCAATTGATATTAATTGATTCCCTTGATCCCTTGATGAACAGACATGTGATGAACTGTAAAAATTCTAAACACATGTGGGAAACTATTGAGGTAATTAATGAAGGCACAGAGGAAGTTAGGGAGAACAAGTTGGAAATCCTAACCTCTGAATATGAACATTTCAAATCAAATCCAGGAGAAGGAAATACTGAAGTGTTTGAGAGGTACAATGCGTTGATCAACAACCTGAACATCAATGGAAAGTATTATTCAATCAGGGAGGTCAACAAAAAGTTCCTTTTAACACTGCCAGCTCATCTTGAACATAGAATCACTGCCATTAGAGAAGCTAGAGATCTGAGTGAGATTTCTTTGGACAGGCTCTATGGAGTGTTAAAAACTTATGAGTTGGAGCAGATTCAACAGAAGGAAGTCTACGGGAAGGATAGAATGGTCAGCACATCTAATGCACTTGTAGCTGAAGGTCAACAACAACAACAATCTCAACAGTTAGAAAGAATGGTACAGTTTTCCAAGGGTGAGGAAAATGAGTTAGTAGCAGAATATGATCCTCCTACTACAAATCAATCAAGTGATGATTTTTATTCCTTGGAAGAGCTGGAGCAATTGGAAGATGAATTAATGGCCCAAATTGTCAAGAGATTCTCCCATGTCAGATTCAGGAGGAATCCCAAGCTTAAGTACAAGTCTAACTACAACAAATTCCAGAATAGTGGATCTTCATCCTCTAACACCAGCAGTGGTGGGTACAAAACAGGGATGGTTGATCGGAGCACCATTAGATGCTATAACTGCAATGAGTTGGGACACTTTGCCACAGAATGTAGGAAGCCAAAGCAAGTAAGAAAGAACTCTGAAAGGGCTTATCTGGCAAAGGGAAGAAGCTGGGATGATACTGATAGTGAAGATGAAGAAGAAGGAAATCTTGCTCTTATGGCTATTGATGGAAAAGCTTCATCGTCAAGAATAGAGGTAAAACTTTCTGATGCTGAAATGGTTTATCATCTAAGAGGTAACTTAGATTGTGCACGTCGTGATAATGAACTGTTAAGTTTACAGATCACAGACCTTGAGAAAGAGGTCAATGAATTAAGACTTGTGCACATTAATCAAGACAAATTTAAAGAACAGGTATCTTTTTTAGAGAATAGAGTTGACTGTTATAGAAAACTCGAAACTATTCTCAAAGACAAGATCACCGGTCTTGAGACTAAGGTTAGAGCCTACTTCAATTCTTGTTCGAAGGCTAAAGAGTTCTACAGTAAGCAAGCTGTTAATCAAACATCTGGAATAGGTTATGATTACAATGCTGCTATTGGAGAATTAGGCATAAACTCCCCTCCTCATGTCTGTGCTAAAGGGAGGGAAGTACCACATGTGCTTAAGGGTGTTGATGAACCCCTCTATAAAGCATCAATTGCTGAACCATTTGATGTGACCTCTTCTGTTATTCAAGAAGAAATACGTGCTGAGGATCATGCTTATGAGAAGATTGTTTCCAAGTCAAGTGAGTCGAAAGTTCCAATCAAAGTTGTGAAAACAACTGAGACTAACTCAGACACACATGAGTTGGATAACAATAATGCCATGTCTACCATGCATAAATTACCTGCTATTAATCACTCTCATAAAGCATGTGGTGTTGCTTATTGTATGTCTTGTGCTTTTAATAGGATGTATGCTTATTTTAATGGTAAGCATGTGTCTAATGATAAGACTACTCCTCGTCAGCATGTGAATAACAAGAAGCATGATAGGTCTAAGACTGCTAGTCCTTCTAAGGCTAGAAAGGAGACATTTGTGCCTAAGCTTAAACAGAAATTTGTTAAGGCTGTTTACAAGGTCAAATATTCAGTCATTGAGAATGTTGAGATCGTTAAAATTAAAAATGTTGTTTTGCATGACAAAGGACAATTCTACAAGTATGCCGGGCCCAACCAAGTTTGGGTTCCGAAGAAGGTCTAATCCATTTGAAGTGCAGGGCAGTATACAGGTGTAACCGGTAGTGTGGATTCTTGACAGTGGATCATCAAGACATATGACCGGAGATAGAGCCCTGCTATCAAATGAGGATTGAGAAAGCTGGCCCCCTGATTACCTTTGGAGATAACAGTAAAGGTTTATCTGAGGGATATGGCTGTTTGCAAGCTGGGAATGTTATCATTGTAATTTTGTATATTATGCTAGGTTATTATCAGGAAGCAGTATCTAAAATATAGCACCCGTGACGAGACTTGAGAATATTACGACATATCAGGCACCTGCTGCACATTACACTTGGAATTGTCCTCTAGTAAGATGTGTACAAGTGTACTCCTGATTAGTGAGTTAAAAGAGGAAGTCAGTGCACCACAGTTCATGGACTTTGCAGCTGCAGATCTATTGGACTATGCAATCTCTTCTTCACAATCTCACTTCAGGTTGGTATGAACTAGTATACTGCTCAAGCAATCGTCAAGGACATGGTATGGCACTCTAACTGCAGTTACAGTTTTATATGAATAAGTAGAGTCGTCATATTTATAACTATCTTATCACTAGGCACAATCATATTGTTTTATATGTGCAGTGGTATATTGTTTATGCAACATAACAATTAGTATCTATAGTACTTGAAAAGTATCGGTCAATGATATGTTGTTAACATTATGTTGCAGATATTTGTAAGCTTTTGACATGAATGAGAATTACTTAGACTTTGCCCTAAGTGATCAATGTTTTATCAAAAACTCATTCATATTAAAAAACAAAATCAAACTTCTTTCTACATTAGTGATTTCTTATTTCATGTAAAATCCTTTGAAATCACTATTGTACATCATTACTCTCAAAAGATTGAATGTATAATTTTCATTCATTATAAATCTTAAATACATTTTATCTCTATAGTGCCATATATTCTGTGTTACAGGTTCAGTCTCCAATGACTTTCTTTCATTGACAGTCATGAGGTTGAAAACCCACAACGTCTATCCCAGACTGTAAAGACAAACACAAAAACAGAACCAACCAACACTCTCTTACCACTAAATGTAGTATGAATGAGCGTGAGGGAGATAGTGCCTTAGTGCACCACATAAGGAAGGTTCTGTAGTCAACCCAGTAGCTCTGTCTCTTACATAGATGAGTAGTATTTAAACCGAGACAACTGCTAGCCCCCATACATCTTCTCAAAAAGATGTAATGGCTGAAAAGGCACAAAAACAGTTACTAGATTCATTCTCTCAACAGGGTGCGTCTATTGAAATTTGCATGTCGGCCAAGGTATCCTATGTAGTGTAACCACCTCAAATATAAACAATTCTTGATGCACAAGAAGAGGTTACACACACAAAGGATGAGTTGACGGAAACAAGAGTTTCGACCATTTTAAGGTCAGATTCGGTTGTTCAAGGTTCGTTAGTGGACCAATTGCCTTTACAGGTGTTAGGAGAGGATACTGATCCAAAAGCCATATGTCAGTGGTCAGTATCTACCTCCCCAGTCTTAAATCCCCTGGATGCATCTGCGGATAGCGGATCTGACATAGGTGCAGATCGGCAACTTGTTGACAATGATTCATATATTACCTGATAAGTCACAAGGAAATATCTTCACAGACATTAGAAGGGAACTTTGATCTTTATGCTAAATTCTTTGGATCATTGTTTACCTTCCCAGAATTCAAATCTGCAACCCTAAAAGGGAAACTAGCAACTTGTAGATTATGACTCAGATTCATCTGACGAGTTTAACAGGGATGGGGATTTGTGAACTCCCATTGCACCACCTGTGACCTCCTTAAGGATGGCTAAGGTGATTTTCCTTGCAGGTACAGCTGGATTATGGAGCTATGAGAGAAGAGTGATACACTTCTGAGAATGAGTGTAAACACGAGTGGAGAGAAGAGTGAAACACATGTGAGGTACACTAAAACACAATCACACACTCATAGTGAGGAAGAAAGAGAAACTACTTGTTATTTCTTTTCCAAACAAGTGAAATATGAGAACTCCTTCAGACGACGGCATACATTCCTTCTTTAAGGGGGAGATAAAAGCTTAAGTAATAGTTTGGAGGATTCCTCAACTAAGGGGGAGAAATAGCAGGGAGGAAGAAAAAGATCCTAAAAATGTACACTACACCACACCATTGTTGTTTGTAACTACGGATCCTATTGTACGGGAGAGGTGGTAAACACAAGGTGATTTCCTAGTAAGGGAAGAAGCTGTTAGGGGAGTACCATTGGTTTTTATCTGAGTTATCGATAAACCAAAATTCACTAGAGAACTCAGTGTTGTCTATAAGTCAAGTCAATAATGAAGTTTCAGAGATATCGACAAGCCAACATGCCTATCGAGATATCGAGTTCTCTACAGCTTAATTGGAGATCTCGAAGTGAAGAAATTTCTCTAAGTACAAAATTGAAGAACAGTTCAATATCCAAGGTTACAAATCAACAAACAATTCACACAGCTGGATTGACAAGTCTACAAAAAGCAGCTTGAGAGATGTGCAAGATTAATGGTAAAGATTAACTGACAGAGGAAGATTAAAGTAAACACGGGATGCTAAAGATATGCTAAGCCAGAAATGGAAGATTTGTTTTTCTATAAATAGAAATGACAAGTGACAGTTTAGAAAAGCTAATAGCATGTTTATTATCCACTGTGTAAACTAGCAGTTAACTGAGTTATAAAGTTAACACTGGTCCTTGGTCAGTTACAACAATCTAGATAGAAAATCTTGTATTCTCTCTCAAGAAAGAAGCTAAGTTCTAAACCAGGAACTTAGAGATTTTGTAACAAAACACTGCTTGATTTTTAATATAAAATTAAGTGAGTTTTGAAGATCTTTGTTTTACATATTTGCATTGTTATTTATGTTCAACATATATTCAACAAAATCATTGATAACAACCAACTGCTAAACCCAAAGTCGATCAAAAAGTAACCATTTAAGCCGAAACACATTCACCCCCCCCCCCCGGTGTTGTATTCATATCTAATAAATAAGATACACAAAGTAAACTTAACTAAGCTCAATATCAGAATTTGCTTGTGTTAAAAGATTTCCACATAAATAATTACTTCATACATGGGATCTTTAGTATATTAAAGACTACTAGGTCAGCATCTAGCACAGTTATCCTCATTGGATTGAATAGTCACAGAAATATTCATATCACTATCAGAGTTTAGAATTCAAATCAGACAACAATCATTACTTAAGAAAATTTCAATTTAAGCACAGAATACACAAAGATAGTAATATTTATAAATACTGATCATAAAGTCTGATGTATCAGAACATAAACTAGGTAGATTTAGAGAAAGAACCTGAAACCATTCCAAGTTCAATTACCAATCTTGTAAAAGTAGCTTCACACAGTGGTTTTGTGAAGATATCTGCTAGTTGTTGATCTGTTGGAACAAGATGCAATTCCACTGTACCTTCATCCACATGTTCCCTTATGAAGTGGTACCTAATGCTGATGTGCTTTGTCATTGAGTGTTGAACTGGATTACCTGTCATAGCAATAGCACTTTGATTATCACAGTAAATAGGGATTTTAGAAAATTCTAACCCATAATCCAGTAACTGATTCTTCATCCAAAGAATCTATGCACAACAGCTTCCTGCAGCAATGTATTCTGCTTCTGCAGTTGATATGGAAATTGATTTCTGTTTCTTGCGAAACCAAGAAACCAATCTGCCTCCAAGAAATTGGCAGCTTCAACTTGTGCTTTTCTTGTCAATTTTGCATCCTGCAAAATCTGCATCTGAGTAACCTATTAGCTTAAAGTCTGATTCTCTAGGATACCACAATCCCATATCAGCTGTACCCTTAAGGTACTTGAAAATTCTTTTCACAGCTGTTAAGTGAGGTTCTCTTGGATCTGCTTGAAATCTTGCACAGAGACAGGTAGCATACATGATATCAGGTCTACTTGCAGTTAGATAGAGTAGAGAGCCAATCATACCTCTGTAATCAGTAATATCTACTGATTTACCAGTATCCTTATCCAGCTTTGTTGTAGTGGCCATAGGAGTGGATGCACTTGAACAATCTTGCATTCCAAACCTTTTCAACAAATTTCTGGTGTACTTAGATTGACAAATAAAAGTTTCTTATTCATTCTGCTTGACTTGAAGGCCCAGAAAATAGTTAAGTTCTCCCATCATACTTATTTGATATCTTGACTGCATCAGCTTGGCAAACTTCTTACAAAATCTGTCATTTGTAGAACCAAAAATGATATCATCAACATATATCTGCACCCAAAGCAAGTCCTTTCCATGGTTGAGATAAAACGGTGTTTTATGGGTGATGGCCAAAAATACCTTTTTTTAAAAGTTGTAACAAGAATACCACTTTTTGGAGTTTATGGCCAAAAATACCCTTCTAATACGCATTTTAGAAATGGGTAATGTAAGTCATATGTCATAGCCTATTTGTATATTCGAGGATTCAACTCAACTCAAATAAGAATGTAATAAGTAAATAGTGGATCTACCGTCAGAGAGATCTCGCAAAGTAATATCTGTCAAAGGATTCAGAAACAAGGTTCATCTACAGACTTGAGGAGTTAATTCACTGGAAGAAGTTCAAGAAGTTGATCATGCCTCAGTGATATAAATCAAGATCGTGGATTTAATCAAGTGACAGAGATCTCGTCAGGGTATCAATTAATTACAAGGATTTAATCTGAAGAAAATCAAAGTGTCAAAGTCAAGACATGAAGAAACATCACGGAAGTTAGTCACTCATGAACCAGACAGTACATCGAGTGTCAACGTTGAAGTGGTGGAATTGATTCATAATTGACTGTGATTATCAGAAGATTTTCAGAAGAATGGTTGCTGCTTAAGATTAGTTTTAATTCTCTATTAATTAATTAAGTCATATAATTTAATTAAGAAAATAAATTATATCTGCAAAGATTAATTTATTGATTAATTGAATTAATTGATTAATTAATTCTGAATTAATATTAATGATTTTCAGAATTTTAATTGGATTAAAATCTGCATTAAATCAGCAAGACAATTGAAAATGAACTAGCATGACAATCAGGATTGTCATACCGATTGTCATGCTAGGCCATTTTCAATAGTCTCACCGAAAGTTACACTAGGAGGATGATTGTCTTGCTAGTTCATTCTGATTGTCATGCTAGTTCATTCAGATTGTCTTGCTAGTTCAATCCATTGTCCTACCGAAAGTCTTGCCAGCTATAGGATTGTCATGCCAGTTCAATTCTATTCGGCTGTTGATTAAAAAGAAGCAGAACAGCAGCAACTCAATCATCCAGAAAAAATAGAGGCCAAGAACAAACAGAAAGAAAAAGCAGCCGCCTCTGAAACATTCAATTTTTTATCTGCTTAATTCAAGATCAATTTCTAGATTGCAAAGTTAAATCCAATCAACTAGAAATCATTCTCTTGTTCTTGTGTAACAATCTAGCGGATCAAAATCCCTAGAACTTAATCTCAAATCGCGTTTAGCATTTGATTCTAATTATTGCAAAAATAGAAAAAGTTCATGTCGAATTTATTCTAGATTTGTGATAATTGATTTGAGATTAATACCTTGTAATCGATACAGTTATTGTAACACCTTTCAAGTTTAATAATATTTTTATTTAACTTGAATTTTGTTTCACTTTTTTTATTCCGCATTTATTCGATTATTTGGTACTGTTTGTATTCAACCCCCCCCCTTCTACAAACACATTGGGACCTAACAGGTAAATCTATTACGCATCTGAAAAATGGGTATTACATAAAAAAATAAAAAAAAATTAAAAAGAAAAGAGAAGAACATGTGATACGCATGTCACAAATTCGTATCACCAGAATCAAATGGGTGATACGCATTTTGTGAATGCGTATCTTATTTTTTATTTTTTTTTTCAATTTTTTTTACCCATTTTTAAAATACGTATTAGTATACCCAACTGAAAATTACGTATTAGACAGGTATTTTTGGCCAAAATTTTAAAAAGAGGTATTTTGTCACAAACTCTAAAAAAATAGGTATTTTTGTCATTTTTTGTGTTTTGTCAATAGTCCTTCTGTTAAATCCACTTTCCAGAAGAAACTGAGCTAATGTCTCATACCATGCTCTTGGAGCTTGCTTAAGGCCATAAAATGTTTTATCAAGCATGTAGACATGATTGGGAAATTTGGGATCTACAAAGCCTGGAGGTTTTTCAACATATACTTCCTCTTCCAATTCTCCATTAAGAAAAGCACTTTTCACATCCATTTGAAAGACTTTAAACTTCTTGTGAGCAGCATAAGCCAAAAATATCCTTATGGCTTCCAATCTAGCAACTGGTGCAAATATTTCATCATAATCAATTCCCTCATGTTGAGAGTTTCCTTTTACAACCAGCCTTGCTTTATTCCTTATAATTATGCCATCACTGTCAGTTTTGTTTCTGAACACCCACTTGGTACCAACAACAGACCTGTTCTTTGATCTTGGAACTAGGGTCCAGACTTTATTTCTTTCAGATTTATTTAACTCTTTCTGCATTGCTTGCACCCAATCAGCATCTTGAAGAGCTTCTTTCACTTTCTTTGGTTAAGTCTGAGATATGAAATAATGATAGAGACATTCATTTGATGTAGCTGTTCTAGTTCTGACACCTGCATCAGGATTTCCAATAATTAAGTCAGGTGTATGTGCTTTAGTCCACTTCCTTGCAGATGGAAGGTTATCTCTAGAACTGGATGCTCCCCCATGATCCATGCTGTCTCCATCAACATTTTCTGATGCTCCCCATGAAATTATGTTCTCTGAGTTGGATCCTTCAGAATTTGAGTTTCCAGAAATATCAGAACATGAGTTTCCAGAATTATCAGAACTTGGCCTATCAGAACTTGAAGAGCATGTTGTAGGTTCTGATGCTTCTTGAGATGTGGTTGGATCTTCAATATGCTCCCCCTGCACAGGTGCATTTTCCTTAGGCTTAGTCACCACAGTTTCAATAACATCAGAGTTTAATCCATCAGAGTTTGCAGTATAAGGTTTTAGACTGTCAGGATTTAGACTGTCAGGATTTAAAACTTCATTTTCGAATCTCAGCTGATCATGATCACTGAAATCTTAAAGTCCAGTAATCTTCTTATCATCAAAAGAGACATTGATAGATTCCATGATAACCCTTGTTCTTAAATTGTAGACTCTGAAGGATTTTGTGGAAAGTGGATATCCAACAAAAATTCCTTCATCAGCTTTTAGATCAAATTTGGATAGCTGTTCAGGATGAGTCTTAAGAACAAAACACTTGCATCCAAATACATGAAAATACTTTATATTTGGCTTCTTTTTCTTCACCATCTCATATGGTGTCTTTCCATGCCTGTTAATGAGTGTTGTATTCTGAGTAAAATAAGCACTCTGCACAACTTCAGCCCAAAAGTAGGTTGGCAACTTTGCTTTATCAAGCATCGTTCGTGCAACTTCAATAAGAGTTCTATTCTTTCTTTCAACAACTCCATTTTGCTGTGGAGTTCCAGGAGCAGAAAATTCCTGCTTTATTCCATGGTCTTTGTAGAATTCGTCCATTATCAAATTCTTGAACTCAGTGCCATTATCACTTCTTATGATTTTCACAGAGTCTTTGACCAATTTATCCAGTTGTTTGACATGATCAATCAAGATAGATACAGTTTCACTTTTTGTGTGCAAGAAATACACCCATGTGTATCTGGTGAACTCATCCACTATGACCATAGCATATTTCTTCTTTGCAATAGACATGACATTCACTGGACCAAATAAATCAACATGTAGTAGGTGATAAGGCTCAAGAATTGATGATTCGGTCTTGCTCTTGAATGAAAATTTTCTTTGTTTTGGCTTATGACAAGAATCACAAAGGCCATCTGGAGCAAATACTGATTTTGGTAGTCCTCTCATAAGATCTTTCTTGACCAGTTCATTTATATTGTTAAAATTTAAATGAGAGAGTTTCTTGTTCCAATCCTAGCTTTCTTCAATTGATGCTCTACTCAACAGACAGATTGCAGAACCATCATTACTTGTTGAAAGCTTGGCTTCATAAATGTTACCATGCCTGTATCCTTTCAAAACAACTTTGCCTGTAGATTTGCTTACAACTTCACAGTGTTCTTCAAAGAAACCCACATGATAACCTATGTCACAGATTTGACTCACACTCAGCAGATTGTGTTTAAGGCCTGAGACCAGAGCTACTTTTTCAATGATGACATTCCCAAGATTGATATAGCCATATCCCAGAGTTTTTCCCATGTTGCCATCTCCATAAGAAAGACCTGGGCCAGCTTTCTCCACAAAGTCTGATAGCAGGGCTTTATTTCCAGTCATATGTCCTGAACATCCACTGTCCAGAACTAGGATGTTCTTCATGTTGCCCTGCAATCACAAAGACCACTAATGATTAGTTTTAAGGACCCAGACTTGCTTGGATCCTTTGGCCTTATTAAGTTTGTTAACATTTGCAGCGGATTTAGCATCAGAATTTATGTTAACAGTTTTTCGTATCATAATTTGCAATATCAGACTTTGCATCAGAACTTACACTAGAAGGAATAATGTTAACTTTCTTTACAGAAGGTTTTATTTGATAATAATCATAGTACAAACTATGATATTCCTTACAAGTATAAATGGAATGCCATAAACTACCACAATGAAAACAAGGATTTTATGGCTTATATCTAACAGACTGACTCTTAAATCCTGATTTTGAAGGTAAGGAGTTTATGTTCTTATTCTTCCTGCAAAAAGAAGCCCAATGGTTAGAATTTCCACAGTTATGATATGTTTTTCTAGGAGCATTAGGAACATGCTTATAATTGTTACTTTTGTTCACACCTTCCTTTCCATTCCTATTTTTCCTAGATGGCTTTATCTTGTTTACATTTATAACCTCTTTCAGCTTATGCTTAAGTTGCTTCTTTGTCATTAAGCCTATGTTAACTTCAGTTGGCTTATCATGTTTAGGTTTGTCAGAAGTTAATTTCTCCTTAACTTCTGATTTCTCAATATCAGTCTTTGCAGTTACAAACTTAACAGGATTTACCTTTGGTTTTTGTTTAACAACTATAGGCACAGTTTCTACAGTTTCCTTACTGTTCTTATCATCTCCATAACCTAAGCCCTCTTTCCAGTTTCCACTACTAAGAATATCCTGAGTTGCTCTACCAGAGTTAGTCCAAATCCTGATAATCTCTCTTTCCTTTTCTAACTCAGTTTTTAGAGATTCATTCATTTTTAGCACTTCATCCCTAATATAAAGGCATCATCTCTATCTTTCTGAGTTTGATTAAGAATAACTAATTCCTTCTCTAAGTAGTCATTCATTTCCTTAAGGACAATGTTAGGTATGAATACAACACAGAGGGGGGGTGAATATGTTTTGGCTTAAATGTTTGATTTTCGATCGACTTAGGCTTTAGAAGTTGGTTGTTGTTAATGATTTAGTAGAATGGATGTTCAACATAAATAGCTGAGCAAATATGTAAAACAAAGATCTTCAAAACTCACTTAATTTTATATTAAAAATCAAGCAGTTTTTTGCTACAAAATCTCTAAGTTCTTGTTTGGAACTTAGCTTCTTTCTTGAGAGAGAACACACAATTTTTCTAATCTGATTGTTCTCTAATTTTAACTAGAGGACCAGTGTTAACTTTATAACTCAGTTAACTGCTGGTTTACACGGTGGATAATAAACATGCTATTAGCTTTTCTAAACTGTCACTTGTCATTTCTATTTATAGAAAAGCAAATCTTCAATTTCTGGCTTAGCATATCTTTAGCTTCCCGTGATTACTTTAATCTCCTCTGTCAGTTAATCTTTGTCGTTGATCTTGCACATCTCTCAAGCTGCTTTTTGTAGACTTGTCAATCCAGCTGTGTGAATTGTTTGTTGATTTGTAACCTTGGATATTGAACTGTTCTGCAATTCTGTACTTAGAGAAATTTCTTCACTTAGAGATCTCCAATTAAGCCGTAGAGAACTTGACATCTCGATAGGCATGTTGTCTTGTCGATATCTCTGAAACTTCATTGTTGCCTAGACTTATCGACAACTCTGAGTTTTCTAGTGAATTTTGGTTTATCGATAACTCAGAGTTCTCTAATGGACTTTGGCTTATCGATAACTCAGAGTTCTCTAATGAATGTATACTTGTGTTAGGGCGAAAACACGCGCTAATATTCACGCAAGTATACGCGTTCGCAAGTAATATAGAATACTTTCTAGTTCGTTCCCTCAGAGACTCAGACTAAATTATTGTCTAATTAAACTCACTCACCAATGTATGATTACTTCTCAATGTTAAGATAATAACACTTAAAATTGTTGATCAAATATTAACTATAATTAACTACTTAATTAACCACTTAACTAACACTTCAATTTATCAATAATAAAACACTCATGAGATTACAACTTCATTATTACTTCCTTCTATAGCCATTGTTATTACCTTTAGCATGTGACAGTGATGACATTAATCGAATAACACGAAACTGATAAAAGCCAACTTTCATTGTACTAATACCATTCTACCAAGCATCCACAATTAAGATAGAAGTTGAATAGTCATCAATTATGTTGAGTTCCTATATGTCTACAGAAATTGACAACACAACGATTTAAGCACAAGTTATCCCTTTTGATTACATAGGGCAAATAAAACTGTTAGAGTTACCCACTAATCATGCACAACGTACATGAACCTATGCTAGCATGGCAAGTTCTAAATCTCAAGATCCACCGTCGCTTCACAAGAGATTAACACCCTATCTTATATGTTCGCGACGCACATAAGACGAATACGCACAACCAATACTAGATATCATGCAATCATCACACACTAAAGTATTAAACAATTAACTAAAGAATTCCATAATAAATCCGTTGTAACCCCATGATCACGATTAGCCCATAATAGAACTTATCGCCATGATGGGTTCATATGAAATCATGACAAACAACACAAGAAAATAATAACTACACTAATTATATTAAAACAGAGTACGTCACAAGAGTAAATAAGTCAAAGCAAGAAAACTAGCATCCAACGTTACAACGAAACAAGAATCACAAGAATATATGCTTCCTCTTCGTTGCGGTGTGCTAAATCGGTCTTCTTCCTTATCTCCTTTGCTTCTTGCGTAAAACACAATCTAAAACATAATCCCCTTAATACTCTCTATGAAAACGTCTCAAATCTACCTATATAATAGTCCCATAAAACTCAGATTACATAGAAGTTGGAAGCCACACAGAAGTAGAAGTCTAAAATAATTCAGCTTTTTCCCCGACCCTGCGCGGCCGCTCAGCATATCTGTGCGGGCGCGCAGGCTGCTGCGCGGCCGCTCAGCATTGCTGCGCGGGCGCGCAGGACCCTACTGGAAAAATTCCAAGCTTGCTCCATTTCTTCGCCGTAATCTGCCCATTCCTTTCCTCTCGCAATGGTGAACACATGCCAAGGCTTATTCTTGATGATTCCTCCCCCGAAATGCAACTAATACCCTGAAAAGCATAAACACTAGAAAAACGCATCAAATACACAAAATACTTGATTTCAAGACACCAATTTAAGCCATTTTAAGATGTTCTAAGTGGTATAAAATGCCACTTATCACACCCCCAAACTTAAATCGATGTTTGTCCTCAAGCGTCACAGACTCAAAAACAAATAAAAATATGCATGAATGCAATCTATATGAAAATGCAACGATCCCCCTTACTACAATTAACCAACCAAATTGTCACATCTCAACGAATGCAGTTAGACAACTAAAGATCAATAAACTCATGCAACCGGACATACAGCCAGAAACGTGGTGTGTGCAAATGCTTAACAGATATGCTTCGGAACTAGACCAATTACTATGACTAGACTATCCTCAAGGCAATCCAACGATTATACAAAGAATAAAAATTCTAGGCACAAAGTGATATACAACACTACAAGAACTCTGGAGCTTACTACGGAATCGTGCTTTTTATTTACAACTCAAATGCTTATTTGACCGTGCAATGAGTGAGGTCCACAAAAGACTTATACAATGGTATCCATGTAACGAGCGTTAGGTTAGCGGATCCCAGACTCTAAAAGCCTTAGGTCACTAGGCACAAAGTTTCCTAAGAACTTAATAACTCGAATACCAAAGAGCCCACTCTTGATCAATTATGCAAAAAATATTTATTTATTATTTTTTTTTTTATTTTTTTTTATAACTTCTGAGCAAGTGTGTTTCGCTCCATCTTACTCAACCCTAGACTACTCGCAACATAAGCGAGCCGGCTACTAGCCATTTGACGCCTAGCCACAACTAGCAACAACTTCCATATTTTTTTTCTCCAAAAATTTTTCTTTTCATGTTTTCATCACTAAGAACCTATAATCGAATTCAAAGCATAATAAATAGATTGACCTTGAAAACAACCAAATCATAACAACAATCTAGCCCTTACGCATTCTTTAAGACTTAGTGGACTTACAATTGTTTCTAGCATGCATATCAACCTACACAACTTAATATCACTTTAATGCTATCACTACACTCGTATCAATATCACAATTCAGTCGATAAATCATTACAAAAGGGATCATAGTAAATGCATGAGCTACATGACATTCAAAAAAAAAACTATATGGCATAAATTATGCAACTATATGAACTAAACTATCATGAATATGCAACTAAATGACACACACACAATATTCCTTAACTACCACCCCCAAACTAAAAATCTTCACTGTCCTCAGTGAAAGTAGTAGAAAGGAACACAGGGTATACCTGCTCGGAGTCATCATCATCACCCTCAGTGGGTGGAGTATCAGGCGGTGGGTATGCAGAGTTCTCACCAAAAACTGGCCACTGGATATCAGCTCCAAGGCCTCAAAAAGCAGTCCCTAACGCAAGGGTGAGCTCCTGAGCAAACCTGCTCTGCGTCTCATACATGGCATCCATCCGCCGTGAAAGCCTCCTATACTGGGCATCACCCATCCCAGCACCCTCCTGAGCTCTCGACGAACCAGCCTCACCACGCCCTGGCCTAGCCATAGTAGCACCTCGTGCTGGACGCCCTCCTGGAAGATGATAACCCAGCCCATGCTCCTCAGGCTCACCACCGGTCCACTCCTGCATCCCATTCAGAGTGCCAGAATCTATCAGAGCTGCTGGCAACTGCAACTGCTCATGAGCCGGCCAGTTCACTCCCACTGCTCGGCATAGCTTCGTAACCGTGGATGCATAAGGGATGTTCATATGCTTTGCTCCCCTCAAAAACTTCAGAATTCCTTGGTAGATAAACTCACCAAGGTCCACATAGTATTCCTCATTCAGAATTCCCCACAACAGCTGTGCTCTCTCAACTGTGACCTCGTGTGCATGTGAAGAAGGAAAAATATTAGCACATATAAATGCATTCCATGAACGGGCATACCTGTTCATGGCGATCGCCGGAAAGTGACGATACTCATTATTGGCTGGACTGCGATTCCAAACTGTGCCCGGTCGACAGAGAGTCGCACAAATCAAATCCAAGTCAAAATCCTCAGCAGTCTTTTCATTCCAGTTCTCCTCCTCGGGCTTCCTCTCTCGCTGTCCAATCACACGGCGAATCGCCGCAGGATGATAATCAACCGTCAGCCCACGGACTACAGAATACCCATTCTTTTCAGCCTTCGCGTTCGCGTAGAACTCGTGAATAACGCTCATCGGTACTGCTTCGGGTGACTCACAAAAAGCTATCCAACCCTTCTCTGCAATCATGGGCAACAACTCACCATCCCTCCCTGATGGTAAAAACCCCCTCTCCTTCAGAATCGGCTTCCCCAACAGCCTAGTGTACTCCTCCTCTGCAGCTCTGTCAGTTAACCGAGGCCTTGCAGCAGTGCCCCTCGATGAATCAGCAGTAGGAACTGTGTTGCTGCTGTCAATAGTGCGTGCTCTCTTGGGTGTCATTGATTCGTGAATAAAAGTGTGTAAGAACTGATTTTTGATGTTTGTGAGAGGGTTTAAGTGTAGGAAGTTTTGTGAGAGATATGTAGGATAGGTGTATGTATATATAGGGTGTGGATTAGATTAGGGTTTGGGAATTAAAGGATAAAATGATGGGGTAGTGGGAATAATTCGTGGGTTTATGGGCTACAACTGTTTTTGTGTTTTTGTTTGTTTTTTTTTTCTGAACTGTAAAAAATTTTCTGGAACTCGACCCCTGCGCGGCCGCTCAGCATTTCTGCGCGGGCGCGCAGATGGTCTCTGGAAAAAAAAATTTTCAGCCCCTATTTTCTGATTTTTTTGTGTTTTTGGATAGGTTATTAACTTCTAAGGGTTCCTGTAACAACAATTCATGGGTTGCCTCCCACGCAGCGCTTCTTTTTCGTCATTAGCTTGACGTTCCGTACCTTTCTCAAGTAGTCAACAAAATGGCACTAACCACCTCTCGGTTTGCCATGTCCCCATAGTAGTGCTTCAACCGCTGACCGTTAACCTTGAATGCTTGGTCCGAATCATTCTCAAAAATTTCCACCGCTCCATGTGGAAACACAGTTTTGACAATAAAAGGTCCAGACCACCTTGATTTCAACTTTCCAGGAAAAAGTCGGAGCCGAGAGTTGAATAAAAGAACTTGTTGCCCTGGCACAAATAACTTAGGATGTAGCTTCCTATCGTGCCACCTCTTCACCTTTTCCTTATACATTTTGTTATTCTCGTACGCTTGAAGTCGAAATTCATCAAGTTCATTAAGCTGAAGCATTCTTTTCTTACCAGCTGCATCTAAATCCAGGTTCAATTTCTTCAATGCCCAGTAGGCCTTATGCTCAAGCTCCGCTGGTAGATGACATCCTTTACCGTACACCAACTGAAACGGTGACATCCCTAGTGGAGTTTTGTATGCTATTCTGTAAGCCCAAACAGCTTCATCGAGCTTTAAAGACCAATCCTTCCTTGACGGACAAACAACCTTCTCTAGAATACGCTTTATCTCTCTGTTAGACACTTCCGCTTGACCATTTGTTTGCGGATGATAGGCAGTAGCTACTCGATGATTCACATTATAACGCTGCATCATAGAAGTGAACTTACGGTTGCAAAAATGCGATCCTTCATCACTTATGATTACCCTAGGTGTTCCGAACCTTATGAAAATTTGCTTATGAAGAAAATTTAGCACTACCTTTGCATCATTTGTCGGTAAAGCTTTAACTTTGACCCATTTTGAGACATAATCGACTGCTAGCAAGATGTACTGATTATTGCAAGATGAGATAAAAGGCCCCATGAAATCGATTCCCCACACATCAAAGACCTCGACTTCAAGCATCACATTTAATGGCATCTCATCCTTCCTTGACAAATTTCCCACTCTTTGGCAACGATCACACCTTAAAACAAACTGATGAGCATCCTTGAACAAAGTAGGCCAGAAAAAACCTGCTTGCAGAATACGAGCTACCGTCTTCTCACCTCCATAGTGTCCACCATAAACCGTGGAATGGCAGTCTCGTAATATCCCCTCCGTCTCACAGAACGGGATACATCTCCTGATGATCTGGTCAGCTCCCTGTCTAAACAAATATGGTTCATCCCACATATACCACTTCACCTCATGCAGAAACTTCTTCTTTTGAGCGGATGTCAAATTAAGAGGCATTATATTGCTGACAAGATAGTTTACAATATCTGCAAACCATGGTTCTTCCTCCTGAATTGCAAACAACTGCTCATCCGGAAAAGCTTCATTGATTAACGTTTTATCTTGTGAAGTAGAATCGGGATTCTCCAACCTAGAGAGATGGTCAGCTACTTGATTCTCAGTACCTTTTCTATCTTTGATCTCTAACTCAAATTCCTGAAGTAAAAGCACCCAACGAATGAGTCTCGGCTTCGAATCCTTCTTAGAAACCAGATAGCGAATAGCTGCATGATCAGTGAATACTGTTACTTTCGTACCAAGCAGATAAGATCGAAATTTCTCAAAGCCAAAGACTATAGCCAAAAGCTCCTTCTCAGTAGTGGTGTAGTTCAATTGGGCCCCATTTAAAGTCTTACTCGCATAGTAGACCACATGGAAGATATTTTTCTTGCGCTGTCCCAGAACTGCACCTACCGCATAATCACTCGCATCACACATCATCTCAAACGGTTCTGTCCAATCTGGTGCTGTAATAACTGGTGCAGTGATCAAACTCTTCTTGAGAGTCTCGAATGCTGCCAAACATTCATCATCAAATTTGAAAGGCACATCTTTCTCAAGCAAATTGCACAACAGCTTAGATATCTTTGAAAAGTCCTTGATGAATCGCCGATAAAAACCCGCATGACCAAGAAAACTACGGATTCCTTTCACAGAATTGGGTGGGGGAAGATTTTCAATGACTCCCACCTTGGCCTTGTCCACCTCCAGACCCTTGCTAGAGACCTTATGCCCAAGGATAATGCCTTCACGCACCATAAAATGACATTTCTCCCAATTAAGCACCAAATTAGTTTCCACGCATCTTTTGAGTACGGCGCGCAGATTATTCAAACATTCATCATATGAGTGTCCAAAGACGGAGAAGTCATCCATGAACACTTCGACGTTATTTCCAATCATGTCAGAGAATATAGCCATCATATATCTCTGAAAGGTGGCTGGGGCGCCACATAACCCAAACGAAACTCTACGAAAAGCAAATGTGCCAAATGGACAAGTGAAGGTAGTCTTTTCCTGATCCTCTGGTGCAATACAAATCTGATTATACCCGGAATAACCATCCAGAAGACAAAAATACTCATGACCCGCCAATCTGTCAAGCATCTGATCAATAAATGGAAGGGGGAAGTGATCCTTCCTTGTGGCTTTGTTCAATTTTCTATAATCCATGCATACTCTCCATCCTGTAACTGTTCGAGTAGGGATGAGCTCATTCTTTTTATTTGCGACCACAGTGATACCTCCCTTCTTAGGTACACATTATACGGGGCTCACCCACGAGCTGTCAGAAATAGGATAAATGATGCCTGCATCTAGCCATTTCAGAATTTCTTTCTTCACCACCTCCTTCATGATGGGATTCAGTCTTCGCTGCTGTTCCACAGTTGGCTTACTACCTTCCTCTAGCAGAATTTTATACATATAATATGAAGGACTTATCCCCTTGATGTCTGCTATGGTCCATCCTATAGCCGATTTGAATTCTCTCAAAATCCTTAAGAGCTTGTCTTCCTCACTACCTGAAAGGTCAGATGAAATAATAACAGGTAACGTAGATGAATCACCTAAAAAAGCATACCTCAAGTGTTCAGGTAATGGTTTGAGCTCCAAGGTAGGTGCTTCCTCTATTGATGGTTTGAGCTTCCCTTCAGCATTCTTAAGGTCAGAAGTACCAAGAGATTCAAATGGTATGTCCAGCTTTCGCTTCCATGGAGAAGCGTTCAGATATTGTAATTGCTCGTTGCTATCTTCATCATCGCTGTCAAAATCCCCCAATAAGGCCTTTTCCAATGCATTAGACATTAGCATGTGCTCGAGTTCCGAAGTAACCGCGGAATCAATCACATCCACTTTTAAGCACTCCTCCTCTTCTGTAGGGAATTTCATTGCCTTGAATACGTTGAAGGTCACATCCTGATCTTGGACCCGCATAGTAAGTTCCCCTTTTTGCACATCTATCAAGGTACGACCAGTAGCCAAGAAAGGCCTCCCCAAGATTATGGGAATCTTCTTATCTTCCTCAAAATCTAGAATAACAAAATCTGCTGGAAAGAAGAGCTTATCCACCTTGACGAGCACATCCTCAACTATGCCCCTTGGGTAAGTAATGGAACGGTCCGCCAATTGTAGCGACATGTATGTGGGTTTTGGATCAGGCAGATCCAGCTTTTTAAAGATCGACAACGGCATCAGATTAATGCTTGCTCCCAAATCACAAAGGCACTTGTCAAAAGTTAGATTGCCAATGGTGCAAGGAATGGTGAAGCTTCCTGGATCTTTCAGTTTTGGTGGTAACTTTTGTTGCAGAACAGCGCTGCATTCTTCCGTGAGAGCAACGGTTTCAAGGTCATCCAGTTTCACCTTCCTTGAAAGAATAGTCTTCATAAACTTTGCATAACTAGGCATTTGTTCCAGAGCCTCAGCGAAAGGTATATTGATGTGAAGTTTCTTGAACACCTCCAGAAACTTCCCGAACTGTCTATCCAGCTTTTGTTGCTGCAATCTCTTAGGAAAAGGTGGTGGAGGATAGAGCTGTTTCTCCCCTGTATTAGCCTCAGGTAGAGTGTGTTCAACAATAGTCTTCCTTGGTTCCGCCGCTTTCTCCTTTTGCTTAGATTCTTCTTCTCTAATTTCAGTTTCTACTTCTTTTGCCTTTTCAGCCTCAGCTACTTTTCCAGACCTTAAGGTAATAGCCTTGACTTGCTCTTTAGCTTCCTTCCTGCCTGGTACTTCCGTGTCACTGGGAAGAGTGCCAGGTTGACGATTGAGCACTGCATTGGCTAATTGACCGATTTGATTTTCCAAGGTCTTGATAGAAACCGCCTGACTCTTGCACAACAGCTTAAGTTCCTCAAAATCAGCACTAGTAGGTGCAGCTGCACTTCCCTGTTGAGGATATGATTGCCTTGTAGCATACTGTTGTGGTTGCTGGAATCCAGGTGGGTTAAACTGTTTACTCACTCCTTGCTGATATGGTGGCTGAATAGCATTCTGATTATTCCCCCAGCTGAAATTTGGATGATTTCTGTTATTAGGATGATAGGTCGCTGGCACAGGCTGCTGTTGTCGCTGATAATTATTCACATACTGAACAGATTCATTGACAAGAGAACACTGATCCGTAGCATGAGAACCTGCACAAAGCTCACAAACCATAGCTATTTGATTAACTCCATACGTAGCCAGAGAATCAACCTTCATTGATAGCGCTTGGAGCTGGGCTGCAATAGCGGTGGCTGCATCAACTTCCAGAATACCTACGACCTTGCCTGATGTCATCCTCTGAGTTGGGTTTTGATGCTCATTTGCAGCCATCGTCTCTATAAGATTATATGCCTCAGTATAGCTTTTAGCCCATAAGGCTCCTCCAGCTGCTGCATCGAGCATGGGCCGAGATTGGGCCCCCAAACCATTATAAAAACCAGTGATCACCATCCAATCCGGCATTCCATGATGTGGACATTTTCTCAACATTTCCTTGTAGCGTTCCCAAGCCTCGCACATAGATTCTGTAGGTTGCTGCGCAAACTGAGTAAGATCACTCCTCATAGCAGCAGTCTTTGCCATTGGATAAAACTTCACCAGAAACTTTTGCGCAAGATCTTGCCACGTAGTGATGGACCCAGCTGGTTCAGAATGTAACCAGTCTTTAGCCTTATCCCTCAGTGAGAATGGGAAAAGCCTCAACTTGATAGCCTCATCAGTCACGCCATTATACTTAAAAGTGCTGCAGATCTCGACAAAATTCCTTATGTGCATGTTGGGGTCTTCAGTTGCCGCTCCTCCAAAAGAAACAGAATTCTGCACCATCTGAATAGTGCCCGGCTTGATTTCAAAGGTGTTAGCTAGAATAGCCGGATGAAGGATGCTTGACTGAATATCATCAATTTTAGGCCGAGAAAAATCCATAAGAGCTGGATCAGCTTGAACAATACGATCTCCCATGTTTACTGGTTCTTTCTGCTCAGTTCCTAAATCCGAATCCTCAAAATCTAACTTCTCCAGAATATCAAGAACTTCGTCTGTCTCCTCAGATGTATCTAAAGTCCTCTTGCGAGCACGAGAACGAGTTTGCATAAACGCTTGCTAAAGTACCTGAAACACAACCGAAAAGAGTAAGTAACTATTACGTCCTAATCACTGAGTCCTAATGACCAATGATGGTAAGTACATAGACTAAACAAATACGCCGAGTCCCCGGCAGCGGTGCCAAAAACTTGTTAGGGCGAAAACACGCGCTAATATTCACGCAAGTATACGCGTTCGCAAGTAATATAGAATACTTTCTAGTTCGTTCCCTCAGAGACTCAGACTAAATTATTGTCTAATTAAACTCACTCACCAATGTATGATTACTTCTCAATGTTAAGATAATAACACTTAAAATTGTTGATCAAATATTAACTATAATTAACTACTTAATTAACCACTTAACTAACACTTCAATTTATCAATAATAAAACACTCATGAGATCATAACTTCATTATTACTTCCTTCTATAGTCATTGTTATTACCTTTAACATGTGGCAGTGATGACATTAATCGAATAACACGAAACTGATAAAAGCCAACTTTCATTGTACTAATACCATTCTACCAAGCATCCACAATTAAGATAGAAGTTGAATAGTCATCAATTATGTTGAGTTCCTATATGTCTACAGAAATTGACAACACAACGATTTAAGCACAAGTTATCCCTTTTGATTACATAGGGCAAATAAAACTGTTAGAGTTACCCACTAATCATGCACAACGTACATGAACCTATGCTAGCATGGCAAGTTCTAAATCTCAAGATCCACCGTCGCTTCACAAGAGATTAACACCCTATCTTATATGTTCGCGACGCACATAAGACGAATACGCACAACCAATACTAGATATCATGCAATCATCACACACTAAAGTATTAAACAATTAACTAAAGAATTCCATAATAAATCCGTTGTAACCCCATGATCACGATTAGCCCATAATAGAACTTATCGCCATCATGGGTTCATATGAAATCATGACAAACAACACAAGAAAATAATAACTACACTAATTATATTAAAACAGAGTACGTCACAAGAGTAAATAAGTCAAAGCAAAAAAACTAGCATCCAACGTTACAACGAAACAAGAATCACAAGAATATATGCTTCCTCTTCGTTGCGGTGTGCTAAATCGGTCTTCTTCCTTATCTCCTTTGCTTCTTGCGTAAAACACAATCTAAAACATAATCCCCTTAATACTCTCTGTGAAAACGTCTCAAATCTACCTATATAATAGTCCCATAAAACTCAGATTACATAGAAGTTGGAAGCCACGCAGAAGTAGAAGTCTAAAATAATTCAGCTTTTTCCCCGACCCTGCGCGGCCGCTCAGCATATCTGCGCGGGCGCGCAGGATGCTGCGCGGCCGCTCAGCATTGCTGCGCGGGCGCGCAGGACCCTACTGGAAAAATTCCAAGCTTGCTCCGTTTCTTCGCCGTAATCTGCCCATTCCTTTCCTCTCGCAATGGTGAACACATGCCAAGGCTTATTCTTGATGATTCCTCCCCCGAAATGCAACTAATACCCTGAAATGCATAAACACTAGAAAAACGCATCAAATACACAAAATACTTGATTTCAAGACACCAATTTAAGCCATTTTAAGACGTTCTAAGTGGTATAAAATGCCACTTATCAACTTGTCGATATCTCTGAGTTCTCGACAGACAATTCCTGAGTTCTCTACACCCGGTGGATGTTGCTTATCCGTCGAGTAGTGATGGTTTATCCGTCGAGTAGACATTCCTCATTTGTCGAGTAGATATTGCTCATCCGTCGGGTAGATGTTACTCATCCTTCGGTACTCTCTGGAGTTTAAATGACTTCTCGATAAGTCATTCTGGAGTTCTCGAATGATTTCTCTATAACACTAATTCTGTGACTTGTAGAGATCTTGACTTAGAATGTTTTACACCAAACAGATTTATTTATCTCCAAGCTTCTTCATAATTCTTCTGAGGCATGATCTTCTTGATCTTCTTCCAGATAGAATTCTTAGGCTTGACACTGTTCAGAGAAAAATGCTCCAGTCTGCTCCATTTATATTTTACAGACATTAAGTGTTACAAGTATGAATTACATATTAAGGTTTCAATACAAGTAATCTTAGGGTTGTCAGTATGACTTAGTCTTGTTATGATACAGGCATGTCTTGCACAACAATCTCCCCCAATTTGTGAGAAGATTGCTTATCACAAATTCATGCCTGTTAACAAGACTAACCCCAAGTTAAAGAATGAAAATAAAATGATACAAAAGCTGATACAACACTTGTGCATTGGACAGTTTACAATAATTAAGTAAAGACTGAGTTGTCTGTTTCTTTCTCAATTATGTTCTTAATTTGCACAAGTATTTCCAATTCTTCTAGGATGGGGGTGTCACCTAGAGCCTCTATTAGTTTCAGCAAATCTGGCTTAGGATATCTAGCTAACCACCCTATTGTTAGTCCCTTAACAATATAGCAAGAATTACAAAAGGGGGGTTGAATGGAATTCTTGAACCTTTTTCTCGAAATAAAAATGTTCAACTCGAATATAGATATAAATGTTTTGATTAGCACAATGTGGAATAGAAACTTAATTGAATCAAAACATAAGTAATTAAAAACAAGAGTCTTTAAAAACTTTCTGGTGGATTTAAACAATTCCACCAGAGATATATATTATATATCGAGGGGACTCTGTGTGCAAGAATGCTCACAGCTGCATACAAATCGAACTGCTGAGAATACAGGGAAATGCTAAGGATTTTGCTTACAAAGATTTCTCTGTTTTTGTGTCTCAACACTTCTTTTTATATTTGCTACATTCTTGGTTTATATATTACCAAGATTACAAAGTCAAAAAGGTTGAATAAATATAAAAACTATCAGTCTTAAGCTTTGCTGCTTTTCGTCCTCTATTACCCAGTTAATGGGCTTCCACAGTAGATTTGTATACATCTCGACGACTGTGCTCAGCTTTCACTGTTCAACTGTTGTTTGAATTCTTTACATGATCATCCGTTGGATTCTATGAACATCCGTTAGCTATATGATCATCCGTCGACTTTCTAAACATCCGTTGATGGCTTCATTGATCATCCATCGACTGCTATATTAAACATCCGTTGATAGTCATTTGATCATCCGTCGATGGCTTTGTTAATCATCCGTCGGTAGCTATTTTGGCACTTGACTTCATTTCACTTATGTAGAATTACAAGACATCATTTATATACAATTAATCAACCTATTCTGCATATCTAGTTAAATTCAACATGACTTATAGGCTACTACAGAATCTATACAAAGATGTATGCAGAACTGTGCTACAGACTTATTATTACATAATGAGTTATCTGTCGGGACTATAATTCTTATCCGTCGAGTGCTACATTATTTCACTAAGTAAAATCCACCTATATGTTTTGTTTATGAAATCATCAAGAACACAACATATGCACAACAATCTCCCCCAATTTATGTCTACTTGAATTGTAGCCATAAATTAAGAGATACTTGATGATAACAAAACTTCCTAAACATACTTCTTTAAAGATAAGTAGATAGTACTGAAAGTGCTTCAAATAATTAAAATGTTCAAGGTTTGGATCACAGTCATTTTTAAGATGCTCCTCTAGCCTGAGCAGATTTTTCTAGTTTCTTGAAGATCTGGATCTTCTTCCAAGCTTTCTGTTGTTTTCATTAATCTGACTTTGGAGCTGCCTGTGGAATTCCAGTTCATCAGATTCTGAGAGATCTAACTTTTCTTGCATTTCCAAGAGAGTCTCATTACTAGAGATACTCAATTGGTCTTCTAATCTGAAGAATCTTCTCACACCCTTGTCATCTATGAACTCCATCAGCCACTAGGGCCTTAGATGTACTCTTCTCCCTGTGTATGGGATGATTAGAGTCTTTGGGAGTGCATCTTTAGCTCTAACACTCCTTAGTTCTTCAATCTTCTTCAATACTAGTCTTCTTGTAGTTAAATTGAACCCAAAGTTTTTCTTGAAGGATGAATAAACTTTAATCAGTACAGCTTGGCTCTCTTGAAGAATCCTGTGAAGTGGCCACTGAATCTCCCTTCCTCCTTTGTACTTGAACACTAACCTTTCAGGTAGGTTCCTGTATGCATCAATTCCCCTCACTTCATCCGGTTCATCCAGATAAAGATTTAGATCTCAAATTTTTTTGATGTCACACAAGTACAAGTAGTCTCCCCTGTTGACTTTGGGTTGAGCTTTAACTACTGATTTGGATTTGAGAGGTGACAGCTTCACTTTCTTGACTGCCCTTGACTTTGTCCATTTTGGCTTGCTAAGGATTGGTAAGCTGAAGTCAGGGATTGGTATGTTATCCCACTCTATTGGCTCATCCTTTGGCATAATAGGTTCACCATGTATATTCCTGTAGGGATCCACCACCCTTATGTCTTCAAATACCACAGAGGTCTTTGATGCTTGAGTTGTAGCTGGTGTAGGTTCCTTAGGAAATTGATCTTCCAATCCTTTGTCAACAATATCCAGTTTCCTTTTTGTTCTTCTAGCCAATTCTTTCTTCCTTGGCGATTTCTTCTGTTCTTCAATTTTCTTCTTTGATTCAGCAGCTTCAGATAGTTGAGAGGGAATTTGTTGAGGTGAATTCACAGCCTGTAGCTTGGCCAAGATAGCAATCTACTCTTTCTTTTGTTTAGTCTTCTTTGCATCTAGAGCAGCTTGCTTCTTATCCTGCTTCAATCTGGCTTTTTCTTCTCTTTTTGCTTGAGCAAATTGTGGATGTCCAGCTACCACACAAATTTCCTTTCCATTTCTGAATATCTTAGCAATTCTCCTTTTTGAAGCTGAATCAGCTGGATCTTTATAGAAGATAATTGATCTTGACAGAAGCTTCTTCTCATCAGGCTTGGGTGTCTCATACACAGTGTCCAAGGGGTTCTTCAAAGATGATTTAGGATAATTTGCCCTTGGTTTTAGAATTGTTTCAGCCTTTGGAGACTTGATGCAGAAAGATTGTCCTTTTTCCAGATAATTCATGCTCATCTCATTCACACTGATTTGCTTGACTTGAGAGTGATGGATGGCTAACTTAATTGGCTCCTTGACAAGTTCAAACTTTTTCTGTATCTCCTCATCAATCTTCTCCCAGTTGATCAAACTCAACATTTCTTTCTCAGCAACTTTCAAATTTGCTGCTGCTGCTTGAATCAGATCTATACCATCTGCAACTGGTGGCTTGGAGACAGTAATTGAAGGTACAATTACTTTGCTGATTTGTACTTGAAGTTTCTCCCCCTCACTTAGTCCTTTCTCCCCCTTACTTGATTCTCTCTCCCCCTTTTTGTTATCATCAAGTTGAGGAGTTAGGCATTGTGCTTTAGCCAGTTGCATGAGAAGATTTGTCTGAGTCTGATGATTTTGAAGAAGGATAGCCACTGAATTCTCTATAACTTGAACTCTGTCTTCCAGCTTGGCCAGCTTCTTTTCAGAATCTGATTCTCTCCTCAATCTTAGTAATAAATCTTGCATGGTACCATATGGCATGACTGAATCCAGCTTCTTAGAATTGTAAGTCTTCAAGTCAGCTATATCCCTTTTTAGTTCATCCACACTCAGATTCTTTCTTAATTGCTGGATCTTTATGAGATGTAGAGAGTCTAGGTGAGCTTGAAGAATAGCCTTGGTACCAGCATCTGAAGTTTCCTGAAGGGCCTTTTGAAAAGCCATCATTTGCTTAACCAAAGATACTTCAAATTGTCCTGGTGTAGATTCCTTTGTCCATGCCCATTCAGGTAAATCTGAAACAGAACTTGGGCCTATATCTCCCCCTAAGTTCATGCTTCCATCCAAAGAAACAGAGTCATCATCATTAGAATTTACTTCAAATTCTTCAGATGGCACACCAGCTTGAGAAGGCATCTTATTGACAGCAGCTTTATCTCTTTGAAGAGATTCTGAGGTGTGTACTAAGTTCAAAGTCTGTTCTGCCTCCACATTGCCCTGAGCAGCCAACAATTGATAGGATGACACAGGATGAGTAAAAGTGTCAGCATCCAAGGAAATGTTATCATTTACAGCTTTGTAATGTTGCTAAAATTGTCTTTCCTTTTCAGCATCATCCATAATTATTGACTCACTAGCAATGGCTGAATCCACCCTTATTTCTCCTGTACCTGCTTTTCTCTCATAATCTCTCTTTTGTTGCATCAGGGTCTCACACTGGCTCCCCACCCTCACACCCTCACCTTCACCTACTAAGGTGGGACTCCTCTCACTCACTTTTGCCAATCCTGAATAAATGGATTGTTGAGTTTCACTCTTTTCCTCTCCTTTTTCCTGGGAGCAACCCAGCCTCTCACTCAATACACTCTCCTCTCTCAGTCCTAAGAGTGACTGTATAACCGTTAAGTCTTCTGCACTTGAAATAATTGAAGTTTAAAGTTGTGCAGAGATACTCGACGGATAAGTGATATCCATCAAGTGAGTGGTAATGCTATCCGATGGATAACTGCTGTTAAGCTTATCCGTCGGGATACAATCACTACTCGACGGATGAACAATATCCATCGAGAGAGTAGAAATGAATGAGGTGGGAAGAGAAACTATTGTTGACTCTGTGTTGATTAAAGATATTAGGGGCACAGATGTCACAATAGAATCTAAAAGAATTGGCAAGTGAGCCAACAAATTATCTAAAAGATGATGCTCACTTGCACTGGATTTTGGCTTCCCCAACAGAGTTAAAGAAGGGGAATCAGGAATTGAAGTGTTTATCATATCCACTTCCAGAGAGTTTGTTGGTGAGTAGGGTGTTTCAGATGCTTCTATTATTAGAGATTTTGGCTGTGACTCCACATTTATTGGAGCCACATCAAACTGAATTTGAGAAAATGCAGGGACTGTGTCTTTAGCACCAGTTTGCACTGTGTGTGTGCCCTGTGCATCCCCAGTGGTTTTGGATTTCTTCTTTCTTGTGTAAGTTTGGGGTGGGCTCGTGTCCCTAACCCTTTTGGCCTGTGCTCTTGGCTGAGAGCTTTGTTCAATAACTACATCCTTTTGGGAGGATGCGGCTAGAAGTGAGCTTTTGTCCTTTTTAAGCACTGCAGTTTTTTTGAGAAACTGCAGTGTGGCTAGGCTGGGATTCACTCAACTCTCCAACCTTATTCTTGGGGTTTCTTTGATGTTCACCCCTTCCCTCACCTAACTTACCCTCCTTCACACTCCCCTCTTTGGCTTTGGTGGATTTTTTAACTGGTACCTGTTGAGAGATACCAGAGGGGGTTTTCTTTGATTTGGATTTAGAAATTACAGTAGTTTTGGCAGCTTTGGTAGGCAACTGTTTGGTCATTGTCACAGTTGCCATAGCTATTCCTGAACTCAAAGAAATAAAGGAGGTTGGAATAGTTGTAGGGATGGATGAACTTACTTCACTTACCTGAGGTGTCTGCATTACATGAAAATAGAATATTGGCACATCCCTGTGATGGTTGGCTCTGTTCAAATCTGCAATGAGTCTTCTCTCTTGAACCCAACAAGCCAGTTTGTTGTTTGGGTTCTCAAGCACAATTTCTTGACATAGATGGTTAGCCAATAACATGAAGAATCTAGCATAATACACATTCTTTCCTCTTTTAGCTAACTCACCAAGTTTAAAACCTAACTCAATCAAGACAAGGTCACTGAAGTTGTAAAATTTATCTGTAACTAGCATGTATAGCATGTTAAGCATGGAAATGTTCACAATATCAAAATTACTAATTTTTCCAGAGAAAACCTTAGTAACTATATCACACATGAAACTCCACTCCTTCCTAAGACCCATTCTTCTAATATCACTTAGTTTAGAAGTAGGAAGTGCACAATGCATGGAATTAAGCATATTGATAAGATCAGTGTCAGTGTGTGGTGAAGTCACATTATTATCAGGAATTTTGAAACATGATTTTATCACATCAGTATTGATACAGAATTTGTTACCTTTGATGCTTAGAGTGATGGTCTTGTCAGTAGAGTTGTAGATTGCAATGGTCCACATCTCTTCAACAACTTCACAGAAAATTGTGGGTGATTCCAGCATGGCGTAATTTAACTTGTAGTTCTTCACAAAGTCCATCATCTTGTGATAGTCTTCTGATTGCTGAATACCCTTATTGACTAAAGCAGTGAAGTTGTTCTTCTCATAACTGAACCCAGTTTGAGACATAATCTTTACTAAAGGTGCCATTGTTAGATAATGAAAGCTTGAAGAGAAAGAGAATATTTGCTTGAGAGAGAATGAAATAAAAGCAGTTGAATTTAAGAATGATAAACGAAAATAATTGGAGTGAAATAAGCTTTTATACTATCTCAAAAACAACGGATAAAAATAATAAAGAAGAGTAAATTAACCAATAGAAATTTCCTAAAATAGCCGTTTAAAAATAAACTGTAAAAATTCCACCCATTATCCGTCGTGTAATGCTTACTAACTGTAAGTATACACGATAGATAATGTTCAGGGAATTAACGGTTGAGATTTAGACAATTCGACGGATGAGGTTAAACTGATATCCGTCGAGTCATAAAGTATTCCAGAAAAGTAATTGACTTTTATTAGCAAGTAGTATATCGACGGATGACTAAACTCGATGGATAAAGATCATCCGTCGAGATGCAAATTTTGACTTAGCCAAAATCTCATCCAGGACTTAAAAATCAACTAAATTTCTGGCTACATTTCAACTTGCAACATAACTTAGATAGATTCAGAGTAATTAATCATACCTAACTCACTTACCAACCTTGAAAAGGTGGATTCATCCAGTGGCCTGGTAAAGATATCTGCAAGTTGCTTCTCACTTAGAACAAAATGTAATTCCACAGTACCATTCATCACATGTTTCCTTATGAAATGGTACTTGATGTCTATGTGCTTTGTTCTTGAATGTTGCACTGGATTTTCAGTGATGGCTATTGCACTTGTGTTATCACAGAAAATAGGAATCCTTACAACTTGCAAACCATAGTCTAGCAATTGATTTTTCATCCATAAAATCTGTGCACAGCAACTGCCAACAGCAATATATTCAGCTTCAGCTGTAGAAGTAGAAACTGAATTTTGCTTTTTACTGAACCAGGACACAAGCTTGTTTCCTAGAAATTGACAGGTTCCTATTGTGCTCTTTCTGTCAATTCTACAACCTACATAATCTGCATCTGAATAACCAGTTAGATCAAAACCAGAATCTCTAGGGTACCAAATGCCAAGTTTTGGTGTTCCCTTGAGATATCTGAAAATTCTCTTAATAGCTATCAAGTGAGATTCTCTAGGATCAGCCTGAAATCTAGCACACAAACATGTAGAAAACATTATATCTGGCCTATTAGCTGTTAAGTACAGAAGTGAGCCAACCATGCCTCTGTAACTTGAAATATCCACAGACTTTTCAATAGTGTTTAATTCAAGCTTAGTTGCAGTGGCCATGGGAGTTTTTGCAGATGTGCAATCCATTAGATCAAACTTCTTTAAAAGATCAAAAATATATTTAGTTTGACTAATGAATATTCCATAACTAACTTGCTTAACTTGTAAACCAAGAAAGTAAGTCAGTTCTCCCATTATACTTATTTCATACTTGCTTTGCATCAATTTGGCGAACCTTTTGCAAAGTTTCTCATCTGTAGAGCCAAAAATAATATCATCTACATAAATTTGAACAAGTATGCTAGAGCCATTAATATTTCTGAAAAATAAATTTTTATCTACAGTACCTCTTGTGAAGTTATTTTCCAAAAGGAACTTTGATAAAGTGTCATACCAGGCTCTAGGTGCTTGCTTCAATCCATAAAGTGCTTTCAGAAGATAATAGATATATTCTGGAAACTTTGGATCTTCAAAACCAGAAGGTTGACTGACATATACTTCTTCTTCCAAATCCCCATGTAGAAAAGCACTTTTGACATCCATTTGATAGACCTTGAAATTGGCAGGGGCTGCATAGGGCTAGGAAGATTCTGATGGCTTTAAGTCTTGCAACAGGAGCAAATGTTTCATCAAAATCTATTCCCTCTTGCTGACAATAGCCCTTAGCAACCAATCTAGCTTTGTTCCTGATTTCTATGCCATTTTCATCCATCTTGTTTCTGAATACCCACTTAGTGTCTATTGGATTCTTTCCTTTAGGCTTGGGTACCAGCTTCCATACTTTATTACTTTCAAATTGGTTTAGCTCCTCCTGCATAGCTAAAATCCAATCAGGATCTAACAAAGCTTCTTCTACCTTCTTTGGTTCTTCCTTTGACAGAAAGCTACTGTATAGACATTCTTCCTGAGTTGCTCTCCTTGTTTGAACTCTAGAAGAAACATCACCAATAATAAGTTCAAAGGGGTGATCTTTTGTCCATTTCCTTTGTTGAGGTAGATTAGCTCTAGATGAAGAGACCTCAAGATTGTCTTGATGTGTGACTGAGTTTTGATTGCTAGAAACTCCCCCTGAGTTTGTGGATCTTTGATTTGAGAAAAGGGTACTTTCTATAGGTGATCTACCTTGACTTCCTGCTCCTTTTGATAACCCGACGGATGGTGAGTTTTGAGTACCGACGGATGAGGCAGGTTGTCTTCCGACGGATAACACAGATTGCCTCCCGACGGATGAAGCATTATGCAACTCGACGGATGTTGAGTTTTGTGCTTCATTGGTGGTAGATTTATCTGCATTATCCTTCAACACTGTTTCCTGATCACTCTCATCATCACTTTCATCACTAACCATCTCAACATTGTCGAATTTGAGGCTCTCATGGTGATCTCCATCTTCCAGTCCTTCAATCTTTTTATCATCAAACACAACATGTATAGATCCCACAACAATGTTGGTTCTTAGATTGTAGACTCTATATGCTTTACCAACAGCATATCCAACAAAAATTCCTTCATCTGCTTTAGCATCAAACTTCCCATTATGATCAGTTTGATTTCTCAGGATATAGCATTTGCAGCCAAAGATATGAAGAAAGTTTAGAGTTGGCTTCTTGTTCTTGAACAATTGATAAGGAGTCATGCATCTTGCTTGATTAATCAGAGAAATGTTCTGAGTGTAGCATGCAGTATTTACAGCTTCAGCCCAGAAATATGTTGGTAATTTTGATTCTTCAAGCATTGTCCTTGCAACTTCAATGAGTGATCTGTTCTTTCTTTCCACTACTCCATTCTGTTGTGGAGTCCTTGCTGCTGAGAACTCATGCAGAATCCCATTCTCCTCACAAAATACTCTCATGACAGAATTCTTGAACTCATTTTCATTGTCACTCCTGATTCTTCTAACTTTGAAATCAGGATGATTGTTGACTTGCCTTATGTGATTGATGATGATTTCACTAGCCTCATCTTTAGACTTTAAGAAATATGTCCAGAAGAACTTTGAGAAATCATCTACAATTACTAGGCAAAATCTTTTCCTTGAGATTGACAATACATTGACTGGTCCAAAAAGATCCATGTGAAGCAGTTGCAAAGGCTCTTCAATTACTGAATCAAGTTTCTTCCTGAATGATGC
Source organism: Apium graveolens (assembly GCF_009905375.1). Classification (NCBI taxonomy): domain Eukaryota; kingdom Viridiplantae; phylum Streptophyta; class Magnoliopsida; order Apiales; family Apiaceae; genus Apium; species Apium graveolens. Next base: position 307,439,978 of record NC_133648.1, on the reverse strand, counting down.
TTTGATCTGCTTCCCTTTTTGGCAGGCATCACACAGTCCATCTTTTGTAAACTCCACTAGAGGAATGCCTCTTACTAGTTCTTTCTTTACCAGCTCATTCATGGTCTTGAAGTTTAAATGGGATAGCTTCTTGTGCCATAGCCAACTTTCATCTTGACTTGCTTTACTGAGAAGACAAGTTATAGATTCTGCTTTAGTTGAGTTGAAGTCAGCTAGGTACACATTTCCTCTTCTCACACCAGTGAGAACCACTTTGTTGCTTTGATTATTAGTCACAACACAGGCTTCTTTATTGAAGGTTACTGAATTGCCTTTATCACAGAGCTGGCTAATACTTAACAGATTGTGTTTGAGACCATCCACTAAGGCAACCTCTTCAATGATGACATTGTCCTTTGAAATCAAGCCATATCCCACAGTATAACCCTTGTTGTCATCTCCAAAAGTAATACTTGGGCCAGCTCTCTCCTTAAACTCTGTGAGCAGGGTAGAATCACCAGTCATGTGTCTTCAACAACCACTATCCAAGTACCAAAGATTCATTCTGTTTCCCTGCACACATCAAAATCAAATCAAGTTGATTTTGGTACCCAAGTTTCCTTGGGTCCTGCCTTGTTAGCTTTTTTCTTCTTTTTCTTAGGTCTTAACTCATTTGACTTAGGAATTTCAGGTTCTTCCTTAGCCATTTGGGTTGGGCCTTTGAAACCATTTAATGCAACAGAATTATCATGCATATTATGGCTAACAGGAAATGGCATGCTTGGTATAAACATGTTATTCCAGTAAGGCATGCTAAATGGCATTTGAGGCATACTGTATGCAGCATAATATGGATTAGGTGCAAATGGCATATTAGCAAACTGTACATTCATATTCTGTGTAGGCATAGCAGTAACAGGCATGGGAGGCATGGCATTTATGTTAGGAAATTGAGACTGAACAGACATGGGAATAGGCATGGCAGATTTGCAATTAACAGACAGATGATTTACACTACCACACTTGACATAGATTTTTCTAGGAGCATATTTATCAGGTGTGTAGTTATTGTGTTTGTTAATCCCTACTTTACCATTCCTATTGTTTTTCCTTTTAGTCTCTGTTTTTACCTCAATTTTCTCAAGTCTGTCACTCAACTGTTTGACAGTCATGTGACCAACATTAGCCTTTCTCCCTTTCTTGACTTGGCTTGACTCTCCTGAAACAAAGTTCTTGGAAACAGACCCATACTTCTCATTTAGCTTGATTAGTTTGGCTTTGCTAATGGGCTTGCTCACAGCCGACGGATGAGGATTTTCATCTTTCGACAGATAACACTTTTTGTTATCCGACGGATAATCCTCATCATCCGTCGAGTCTACATCTGTCAGCAACCCATCTACCAAATTAGGTTCTAATTTCTCTTTATTCTTTTTCCAGGCTTCATCACAAAAACACTCAATTCCTTGAACTTTGGTGATTTGAGCATAAACATCCCTGGATGTTTTCCATGTTTTAACCACCTCTTGTTCACGCTCTAGCTGCTTCTTTAAAATCTCTTCCTTTTTCAAGGACTCAGTTAATTCCTCCTTAGCAATCTTACACTCAATTCTTAATTTCTTAAAATCAATAAACTGAGACTAAGCACATTATTCCTCTTGATAGGGATAAATAAATTATGATAGTTTAATTAAATACTGTGTTAATTGTACAAGGTGTGGACTGCTAGGCCCAATAAGAAGATGTATGACATTCAGACCACAAAGGTTAACATGCTGATCAGGCCTGATGGACCAGATCAGGCCTGATGGAACAAAGAAGGCCCAAAAACCCTGATTATTAATTAATTTCATAATTAATTAATAAGGGAAAAATCAGCTATTGAGAAGAGTCCCGATAAGGATATAGATCCTTACAGATTAGCCTCAAGGGGACCTAAAAGGATAAGGAATCAGTTTCCTACTATCTAGGACTCCAAAGTCCATTCTAATTATGAGACTTGCCCACCAAGTCTCCTATACCAAGTCCAATTCAAGGACTCCCAACATCTATATAAGGGGCCTCACCCCACAGATCAGAACTATATTTTTTGACTTGATCCTTGGCAATCAGCAAGGTACGTAGGCATCTTGTAAGGCAAATCGAGCCACGAAACACAAGAGCAGTCAAATCGAGCCTTGAAGTTCACGTTCCTTATTATTAAATACAGCAAATAATAACCTTAGTACTTTATCCATAACATTTGGCGCCGTCTGTGGGAGAGCACAACAACAACCATGGCGAGAACACGGAGAACAATTAGAGCTCTAGAGGAAGGAACACCATCAGAGACAACCCAGGTGATTTCATCAACCGTGGAGGTTCCTCCCCATTCAACTTATTCATCTACTCAGGGGGAAGCCCAGATAGGGGCAACTCAACCTCAGCCAGAAGGGACAACTCCCCCGACTATTCAAGGTACGAATCCTCAAGTTCAACAAGTACATATTCCTATGAATTCTCGACCCGTCGGGTATGAATATTCAACTATTGTTACTACTAACCCCCCTTATGGGATGCCCCTTCACCCTGAGGTTGGAGGAAGCGGATATGCTGGGCGAAGTGAAGCACGAGGGCAGTCGCCCCCCTATATACGAGGTTTGGGTCCTATTTCTGAGGATCGGGAATTTTCTGGTGCTTACACTGAGAGAGACTCCGAATCTTCGGATGATGAAGTGGCCCCGAGAAGGAGGCGTCCTGGAAAAGAGCCAGTGGCCGATGGAAGGCAACGCCCCCAAAGCACCCCAGGGGCGAATCCCCAAAAAGTACAGGAAAGGAGCAGGGCTCATGAGGCTGAAATCCAAAGGCTGAGGCGTGATTTGGAGGCTCACCAGGCCACCAGACCCCAGATACCTCCTAGGGGAAAAAATCCTCCTCCTGTCATAGACTTGGATGGTCCGGTACGAAGAAGGGCTGCTGTCCCAAGAACTGATCCAAGCAATCTCCTTCCCCTTGGAGATCCTGATGATCCAACTCCACCCTTCACAGAAGAGATAATGAATGCCCATATCTCAAGGAAATTCAAGATGCCCACTATCAAAGCCTATGATGGCACGGGAGACCCCGCTAATCATGTTAGGACATTCTCTAATGCACTGCTGCTGCAACCCGTGAATGATGCTATAAAGTGTCGGGCCTTCCTTCAAACCCTGTCGGGTACGGCTCAAAGATGGTACAGTCGCCTGCCCCCAGACTCTATTGGATCGTTCAGAGAATTAAGTCAGGCTTTTATTAAGCAATTCATCAGTGGAAGAGTCCATGAGAAAAGTTCAGCATCTCTTATGAGTCTTGTGCAGGGAGCTAAGGAATCCTTAAGAGATTATCTAAATCGTTTCACAAAGGAGGCTTTAAAAGTCCCGGACCTTGATGATAAGGTAGCCATGATAGCACTGCAACAAGGAACTAGGGACGAGTTTTTTAAGATGTCCTTGGCCAAACGTCCCCCTGAAAGCATGTTGCAGCTTCAAGAGAGGGCAGGGAAGTATATCAAGGTTGAAGAAAGTATGAGAAAGACCGTAGTAAGTAATGAGCCCACTGGAGGCAAGAAGCGGAAAACTGATTTAGAATATATTGCAAAGGACAAATATCCTAGAACCGAACAAAACCCTGATTCAACCCCCAAGAAGGGAGGACCTGGGCAAAAGTTCACTGAATACGCTAAGCTGAATGCTCCTAGAAGTCAGATTTTGATGGAGATTGAGAAAGATAGAGATATTCGCTGGCCTAAGCCCTTGAAGGCTGATCCCGCCAAGCTAGATAAGAGCAAGTATTACAGGTTTCACAAAGATGTTGGCCATGACACCGATGAGTGTAGGCAATTGAAAGATGAAATTGAGTTTTTGATTCGAAAAGGAAGATTGAACAAGTATACTGGAGATGGAGGGGACAGAAACAATAATGGAAGGAAGAACTTTGAAGATCATAGGAGGGACCAAGACGATCAGGGGCGGAATCCCCAACCTAGAGGGCCGGTTATAAATGCAATTTTTGGAGGACCGCGACGCCCTCGAGGACCTGTGATAAACACGATCTTTGGAGGTCCAACTGCTGCTGGATTGTCCAAAAATTCCAGAAAGGCATATACTAGGGAGGTTATACATATTATTGGAGAAGCCCCGAAGAGGGCCAGGACAGAAGTAACATTGGCTTTTGATGATTCTGACCTAGAGGGTGTGAAGTTTCCCCATGACGACCCGCTGGTCATAACACCGATAATAGGAAATAGCCCGGTTAAAAGGGTCCTTGTGGATAATGGTGCTTCTGTGGATATCTTGCTCCACGATACCTTTCTAAAGATAGGGTATAACGACTCCCAGTTGACACCAACCGATATGCCGATATATGGATTTGCTGGAGTAGAATGTCCTGTGGAAGGGATAATCAAATTGCCGACCACCATAGGTACGGAACCAAGGCAAGCAACGCAGATGCTGGATTTCGTGGTGGTAAAGGCTAGTTCAACTTATAATGCTATCATGGGGAGAACAGGGATACATGCCTTCAAGGCAGTCCCCTCTTCCTACCATTCTGTCATGAAGTTTCCCACCCGAAACGGGATTGGAGAAGAGAGAGGAGATCAAAAAATGGCTAGAAGCTGTTATATGGCCTCTTTGAGGGCAGATGGAGTCGGGGGGCAGGTTCTTTCTATTGAAGATATGGATGTTCGAGAAAATGATGAGAATAGAGGAAGGTCAGCAGAAGTATTGGTTTCGGTTCCTTTAGACCCCGAGAATCCTGAGAGGATGACTTTCATTGGAGCCACATTAGAGGAGCCCCTTAGAGGGAAGTTAGTGAAATTTTTGCAAGAAAATAGTGATGTGTTTGCATGGTCAGCAGCTGATATATAAGGCATAGACCCAGAGTTAATTACTCACAAGCTAAACGTAGATCCAAGCCGGAAGACAGTGAAACAAAAGAAAAGAATTTTTGCCCCGGAAAGGCAAGAGGCTATAAAACAGGAAGTAGAAAAGCTCTTAGAGGCCGGTTTCATTGAGGAGATTCGATTTCCGGAGTGGTTAGCAAACCCTGTAATGGTGAAGAAGGCTAATGGAAAGTGGAGGATGTGTATAGACTTCACTGATCTGAATGATACATGCCCCAAAGACTGTTTTCCGCTGCCTAGAATTGATACTTTGATTGATGCCACTGCTGAACATGAGATGCTGAGTTTCATGGATGGATTTAGCGGATACAACCAGATCAAAATGCATAAGGATGACATTCCAAAGGTATCATTTATCACTGACTTTGGTGTTTATTGTTATCTTGTTATGGCGTTTGGTCTCAAGAATGCAGGAGCCACCTATCAAAGGTTGGTAAATAAAATTTTTAAGGATCTTATTGGTAAGACTATGGAAGTCTATGTTGATAACATGTTAGTCAAGAGTCTAGTAAAGACTGATCATATAGCCCATTTAAGGGAAGCTTTTGTGGTCCTGAGGTACCACAAGATGATGTTGAATCCTACGAAGTGTGCTTTCGGAGTAGGATCTGGAAAATTCTTGGGACTGATGGTCTCAAAGAGGGGAATTGAGGCTAACCCGGATAAAATAAAGGCAATCCTGGACATGAACCACCAAAAACTGTTAAGGATGTTCAGAAGCTTATAGGAAGGGTTGCTGCGCTAGGACGATTCATCTCCAAGTCGGGGGACAAGTGTTTGTCATTCTTCAAGTCGCTAAAGAGCATCAAAGACTTTGTATGGAGTGATGAAAACCAGAAGGCATTTGAAGAGTTAAAGAAGTATATGGCCCAGGCCCCGTTGTTGGCCAAGCCAGTTCTGAGTGAAGTTTTATTCTTGTACTTGGTTGTTTCAGAGAGCGCCTTGAGCGCGGTGTTGGTTAAGGAGGAGCTAAAAGTCCAGAAACCCGTGTATTATGTCAGCAAAATTCTGCATGGTGCTGAGTTGAATTATTCAACTATTGAGAAATTTGCTCTAGCCTTTGTAATGGCTTCAAGAAAACTGCGTCCTTACTTTCAGGCTCATCAGATTGAGGTGCTAACGAATCAGCCACTGAGAAATATCATTCACAGTCCCAAGGCAAGTGGGAGATTGATTAAGTGGGCAATAGAGTTGGGAGAGTTCGATCTCAAGTATAAGCCACGTACGGCCATAAAAGCCCAGGCACTAGCGGACTTCATGGTGGAATGTACCATACCCAACCAAGAAGTCGGGGGGCAGGAAGATACCATACCTCAAGACAAGGGAGTCGATAATGGGGATAGAGAGAAAGATGATAAGGAGAAAGAATATTGGGTTCTCTATTTTGATGGAGCATCAAAAACAAATTCCAGTGGAGCAGGGTTGGTTTTGCAAAGTCCTGATGGGTTCTTAATTGAGTATGCTATGAAGCTAGACTTCCCAACCACAAACAATGAGGCAGAGTATGAAGCCCTGATAGCTGGCCTTGGTCTAGCTGGGACACTTAGAGTCAAAAACTTAAAGGTCCGTGGAGACTCGAAGCTGATCATATCCCAGGTAAAGGGAGAATTTGAGGCAAGGGATGATACGATGGCTAAGTATGTTCGCCTAGTAAGGGCTGTGATGACCCAATTTAATGAATGCCTTGTTGAACACATTCCAAGGGAAGAAAATGCTAAAGCAGATGCGCTATCAAAGTTTGCTTCATCTGAGATAGAAGAAAGTTCAGGAAGTGTGTACTTCCGTGTTTTGAAGACACGAAGCATAGATGTTAAGCTTGTGGCTCCTATAGGCCTGGGGACGTCCTGGATTGATCCCATTAAGGCTCATATTCAAACCGGTTGGTTGCCAAGCGATGCAACTGAAGCACAGAAGTTAATTGTTCGGGCACTAAGGTACTCTTTAATAGATGGGATTCTTTGCAAAAGATCTTTCGTGATTCCCTACTTAAGGTGTCTCAGGCCCGATGAGGCACGCTTGGCTCTTGAGGAAGTGCATGAAGGTATTTGTGGGCAACACTTGGGGGCAGGGCCTTGGCTCATAAGATAACCCGTTTAGGCTTCTATTGGCCAGAAATGATGGCTGATGCCAAAGAATATGTGAAGAAGTGTGATCGCTGTCAGAAGCATGCACCAGTTGTTAGACAACCTCCCGAGATGCTGACCTCTATCAACTCGCCTATTCCCTTTGCTATGTGGGGGATGGATATTCTAGGGTCTTTCCCTATGGCCACGGCACAAAGGAAGTTTCTGATTGTAGCCATTGATTATTTCACCAAGTGGATTGAAGCCAAGCCCTTGGCCAAAATCACAATTCCTGTGGGAAAACATTATGTGCCGATATGGAATTCCCCGTATCCTCGTCACTGACAATGGAACACAATTCAACAATGAGGAATTCAAGAAGTATTGTGAAGAAAATGAAATTGAGTTACGGTTCACCTCTGTGGCTCACCCGCATGCCAATGGGCAAGCGGAGGTAGCAAATCGGATAATCCTGGATGGACTAAAGAAAAGGATCGAGAAGTCAAGAAATAATAGGGTGGATGAGATACTTCCCATATTATGGGCCTATAGGACTACCTGTAGAGTCACGACAGGAGCAACTCCTTTCATGTTGGCATATGGGGCAGAAGCAGTAGTTCCCGTGGAGATATCACATTCCTCTCCAAGGATTCAGGCTTTCAATACTGAAGAAAATGAGGAAGGGCAGAGGTTAGCCCTGGATCTAATTGATGAAGTGCGAGATGAGGCACATGCAAAGATAGTGGAATACCAAAAAAGAGCTTCATTTTATTACAACCTAAGGGTTAAAGAGAGATTCTTCAAGCAAGGAGATTTGGTATTAAGGAAAGTGGAAGCTTCTGGTGTAGGGCAGAAAGGAAAACTAGCCCCAAATTGGGAAGGGTCGTACAGAGTCAAGAGCGTTCAGGGTAGAGGAACCTACAAGCTGGAGAGTATGGAGGGTTTTGAAATCCCAAGAACCTGGCACGCACAAAACCTGAAGGTTTACTACGTGTAAGATAGGCGAAGTACGATTCTCACTTGTCATTGTGACAAGTAGGTTTAAAAGCACCTTGAAGCTTTTCTTGCGTAGGATTTTATATTCCAGTAGAATTTACATTGTCTAGTTATTGTTAATTAGGGTCGAACCCATGCTGTGTAAGGTTTTGGAGAACCAGACTTCATATTAAAGAGTTTGAAATTATTTCAATCTAAGGATGTTTAAAGTTCAAATGCATATTAAGACTGTAAAGTTAAAATAGAAAGAGGCAAGAAAAACAACATATGAAATATAACCCCGAAGGGTAACAAGTTCAGAAAAGCAACATATGAAATATAACCCCGAAGGGTAACAAGTTCTGATATGAATAAAGTTCAAAAAGAAGATATACAAAAAAAAACTTAGGCCTTGGAAGGCTGAGATTCCTCGGAACCACTATTTGAAGTCTCCTCGGATGTTTCAGTCGTTCCTTCGGACGTCTCGGTCGTCCCCTCCGAAGTCCCTGTAGAGGTTCCCTCTGCGGGAGATGCTGGCTGTTGAGGCACTGCTCTTGGAGGCTCTTCCACCCTGGCCTTCTTAGTGACAGGCTCAAACTCCTCTTCGGAAGAATCTTCCTCCTCTCCGTCCTTGATCATATCAGCAAGCTTCTCAGTAACACCCCCGAGCTCTGGAACTCGCACAGGGCAAGGAAAGGAGGACTGCTCGAGGACTTCTGGAAATTCATCTTGTATGGCCTCCACAGCAGCATCCCAGCCTTCTTTATAGCTAACTGGGTGCAGGAGGGCATCGTGCTCCACCATCAAGTCCTTGAACTCCTGGGTGTCCATCCAGCCGTCAAAGGCTTTATCCTTCTGTGCCTTCAAGATAATATTTTCAGCTCGGGCCGTTTCTAGGTCAGAAGTGGAAGAGGCCAGTTGAGCTTCAAGGGCCTCTATTCTCTGGTTGGCCTCCTCCAACTTCTTGTTAGTGTCCTCCAGGCCAACCTTCCAAGCCTTAGCTTGGTGAATCACCCCTTGAAAATGGGCGTTAGCCTGCAAAAGAAGCAGCAAAAGTATGAGAAAGGAAATGTGAAAAGGCAAGTATAAAGGGCAATAGGAAAAGGACATACCGTCGCTAAAGCCTGGGCTCCGAAAAGCTCATTCCCCTCTAAGTCCTGTTGAAGGACAAAATCTTGATAGTCCACTGGGGAGATGGAGTGCTTAGACCATTCCTTGGACAGGACCGTGCTGCCCGATATTGAATCCTTGCCCCGGATCCCCCAAGCAGGTTGAAAATAGGCCCCTGGCCTCTGCTTGGTGCGCAAAACCTGGCTGGGGCCTTCCTCGCCCGGTTCCATTGCTTGAAGGAGGAACTCAGGGAATCGGTCACCAAGGCGTGGGTCTTTAAAGACCTTTCCAGCCCTCTTCATCCTGGTTGTCTCCAGGTCTTTAGGCTTGGTAGCCTCCTCAATCTTCTCAGCCACTGCAAAAAGCAAAGTTGAAAACTCAGCGGAATAGAAAATGAAATAAAGAAAAGAGAGCGAGATATAAGGGAGGAAACTTACTTTTCTTAGGGACGGGAGAGAGGCCGCGTTCTACCAGAACGGACTCCCGGATAAGATCCCAAGAATGGGAAGTCCCATTATCTTGTGTAAGGAGGTTGAAAGCTCTAGCCTCCTCCTCAGACAAAGTTATGTCATTTGGGCTCCCATCGACGGCAAGCCCGAAGGACGATCGAAATAGGGTGCCCCAATCTCCACCCTCCCAAACAACGAACAAAAAATCTTTCTTCCACCCCAAGTTGTTGTCAGGGATGGACTTCCCATTCACTATGTGGGGAATAGTGGGGTGCTGGTTTAGAGAAACCCAACCCGGACTTTTATCAGGGCTGTTTTTGAACCGGAAAATTTTCCTGAAAATAGCAACAGAAGTAGGGACCTTGTGCTTGGCACATTGTGACAGGTAGCACAGAATAAGCCTCCAGGAGTTGGGGGGAGTTGGCAAGGGCTGACGCCCATATCATCCAGTAACAAGGGAATGAACAGATGAAAAGGGAGTCTGATACCTGCCCTTAGAGTATCCCTATAGACGCATAGTGCGTCCTTTTTCCACTGGCAGGCCCTGTCGGCCGGACCCGCAAGAACCAGCTTAAAAGGCTCCTTGATTTTGAAGCAGCTGCTCAACTTCTCCAGCTCCTTGGGATCCCGTAAAGCACTAATATGATCGTGCGCGTCCAGATGCGCATCGGACGGGTACTCGTCCCCTCGAGTGTTGATCATGTCGATTAAGGAAGTATACCTCGATCGAATAGGAAATTCGTTGGACTTTCTAGCCACGTTCATCTTGGCCAGGCGAGTCATTTTTTTGTCAGCCATCTAAAAAAAGAAAGGGGCACGTAAACAGGCTATCTTAAAACGGCACACAATGGAAAAATAGATACGAAAAGCAAAGGGAGGAATTTTACCTGAAGAAGCACTCCTGAAAAAGGCTTTGAGCTCCCACTTGTTGTTATTGCTTTGAGAATCTTAGCAGGAGGAGAAAGAAGAAAACTTAGAAATGAGAAGGTGAGGAGTAGTAGCCTTTCCTCATTCCTTTATATAAGAGGAAAAGGAAGTTGAAGGGACGAAAGCCCATTAAGGACAAAGGCCCATAGGAAAAAGCCCAGAAAAAGGAATATTCCAGAATATTCCTAGGAATTCTAAAGCATTCTAAATAGGGTGTATTAAGCCCAGGTCAATATTAAGCCCAATAAAGAGGCCCAGTAATATTTGGTAAAGCCCAATAAGAGGGGTCCAGTAATATTTGGTAAAGCCCAATAAGAGGGGCCCAGTAATATTTGAAAAAGCCCAATAGAGAAAGCCAGTCCCAAATCCAATTAGGATTTGGAAAATTCAAATTTTAGCCCTAAAAGATGTAAGGCCCAATGGAGAAGGCTAGAAAAAGACCAGAATCCAGGTCGAGATCCAGGTCGTGAATCCTGCCCGAAATCTTTCGAGCAGACACCCGAAAATAACGGGTAAAAAAGACCAGGATTCAGGTCGAATTCCAGGTCGTGGATCCTGCCCGAAATTTTTCGACTAGACACACGAAAACAACGGAAATAATAGGACTGAATTGAGGTCGAAACTTCGACCAGGAATGAGGTCGAATAAACCAAGCATCTTTCAAGAATGGGGATTAAAAACCCAGGTCGAAGTTCGACTAGGATCCTGGTCGAATTCTAGGTCGTGGATCCTAGTCGAAATCCTTCGACCAGGAAGCAAGAGAATCAAAGAATTTTCGAAAAGGATTCAGGTTGAAATTTTGACTAGAATCCAGGTCGAAAACCTAATCGATAGGCTCAAGACCAGGAGCTAAAAAAGTGGGGGAGTTTTCGACCTAGATCCAGGTCGAAAGTTCGACTAGGATCCTGGTCGAATTCCAGGTCATGGATCCTAGTCGAATTCCTTCGACCAGGATGGCAAGGCTGACCCCTATTTCGACTAGGATCCAGGTCGAAATTTCGACTAGGATCCTGGTCGAAAAAGGGCTGGAAATCTGAAAAATCAGGAAATTAAGGATAAAATTAGGGAAAAATCCCAGAAAATTAGGGAAAAATCCAGAAATTAAAGGATAAATCCCAGAAAATTAGGGAAAAATCCCAGAAAATTAGGGAAAAATCCAGAAATTAAGGGAAAAACCCGGAAAATTAGGGAAAAATCCCAGAAAATTAGGGAAAAATCCAGAAATTAAGGGAAAACCCCGGAAAATTAGGGAAAAATCCAGAAATTAAGGGAAAAACCCGGAAAATTAAGAAAAAATCCCAGAAAATTAGGGAAAATCCAGAAAATTAGGGAAAATCCCGAAAATAAGGGAAAAATTCCTGGAAATTAAGATAATTCCTGAATAAAAGGAAAATTCATTGTAAATGTGTAGGTCGCTCCACACTTTACGGAAAAACGAAACCCTGTAAGGGAACGAATAGACTTAACTTCTGCAAAAACCTAATCAATGTTTCCCAAAAGTTGGGGGGCAAATGATAGGGATAAATAAATTATGATAGTTTAATTAAATACTGCATTAATTGTACAAGGTGTGGACTGCTAGGCCCAATAAGAAGATGTATGACATTCAGACCAGAAAGGTTAACATGCTGATCAGGCCTGATGGACCAGATCAGGCCTGATGGAACAAAGAAGGCCCAAAAACCCTGATTATTAATTAATTTCATAATTAATTAATAAGGGAAAAATCAGCTATTGAGAAGAGTCCCGATAAGGATATAAATCCTTACAGATTAGCCTCAAGGGGACCTAAAAGGATAAGGAATCAGTTTCCTACTATCTAGGACTCCAAAGTCCATTCTAATTATGAGACTTGCCCACCAAGTCTCCTATACCAAGTCCAATTCAAGGACTCCCAACATCTATATAAGGGGCCTCACCCCACAGATCAGAACTATATTTTTTGACTTGATCCTTGGCAATCAGCAAGGTACGTAGGCATCTTGTAAGGCAGATCGAGCCACGAAACACAAGAGAAGTCAAATCGAGCCTTGAAGCTCACGTTCCTTATTATTAAATATAGCAAATAATAACCTTAGTATTTTATCCATAACACCTCTCACTTAAAAATAAGTTGTTTTCTTTGATTTTAGCATTTTCTTTAGTAAGAGACTTAAGTGTAACATGCAAATGATATAATTCTGTAGACATGTCATTTATGGCATTATTACACTCAGCTTTAGATAAATGTCCAAGGTTTGTAGTAAATACCTGATTGCTTGAGGAACTTGTCTTTGTTTCATCAGACTTGGCCATTAGGGCTAGATTGACATAGTTGACATCCTCATCTTCATCCAAACCATCTGCTGCCCAGTCATTTTCTTGTGTAATAAAAGCCCTTTCCTTTTGTTTGAGTAGATCAAAGTATTTTTGCTTATAATCCACAGACTCAAACCTTTTCTTACTGGAATCTGACTTTCTACACTCATTTGCAAAATGCCCTGCCAAGCCACATTTGAAACATTTAAATTTTGACTTATCCACCATGTTTCTATTTGGCTTGGCTGCTCCAAAGTTCTTTTTGAACTTGAGCTTGGCAAATCTCCTGGAAAGAAATGCTAGGTGCTCATCAATGTCTTCCATGTCATCTTGGCTCAATGAATCTTCACTTTCTGCTGCAAGCTCCTTGCCCTTATTCTCACAGACCTTTGAAGTTGATTCTACAGCTTCCATCTTCACTTCCTTCTCCTTTTCCAAATCAGCAACTAGTGCAATGGATCCTCCTTTCTTCTTTCCTCTCTCCATCCTTTCATCCTGCTCTATCTCAAGCTCATAGGTCTTCAGGATGCCATACAGTCTCTCCAAAGTAAACTTCTTATAATCTTGTGAGTTTCTCAATGACACTGTCATTGGTTTCCATTCCTTTGGAAGAGATCTGAGAAATTTCATATTAGAGTCTTTAGTCTGATAGACTCTTCCATGCAACTTAAGAGCATTTAGTAGTTTTTTAAATCTACTAAAAATGTCAGTGAGTGACTCACTTTCCTTATTGTGAAAATGCTCATATTGTTGAATCAAGAGCTGCATTTTATTTTCTCTAACTTGCTCAATGCCATCACAGATTATCTGTATAGTATCCCCGACTTCCTTGGCAGTTTTGCAGTTTATAATGTTGTCAAACATGTCTGCATCAACTCCATTGAACAGAATGTTCATGGCCTTTTTATCCTTCCTGACTTGTTCAATGTCAGGATCAGACCATTCATGCCTTGGCTTGGGAACAGATGGCTCGTTTCTTGTTGCAGCTCTCATTGGAACATGAGGACCTCTTTCTATACAGTCCACATAGGCCTCATCTTGAGAAAGCATATGAAGATGCATCTTTACCTTCCAATGATGGTAATTATCTTTATCTAGAAAAGGAATCTTGACTCCAACGTCTTTCTTGTTCATCTTGCTGAATTGTTTTGATCTTTAAACTCTTTGTAGATTAAGAGCTTGCTCTGATACCAATTGTTAGTCCCTTAACAATATAGCAAGAATTACAGAAGGGGGGTTGAATGGAATTCTTGAACCTTTTTCTCGAAATAAAAATGTTCAACTCGAATATATATATAAATGTTTTGATTAGCACAATGCGGAATAGAAACTTAATTGAATCAAAACATAAGTAATTAAAAACAAGAGTCTTTAAAAACTTTCTGGTGGATTTAAACAATTCCACCAGAGATATATATTATATATCGAGAGGACTCTGTGTGCAAGAATACTCACAGCTGCTTACAAATCGAACTACTGAGAATACAGGGAAATGCTAAGGATTTTGCTTACAAAGATTTCTCTGTTTTTGTGTCTCAACACTTCTTTTTCTATTTGCTACATTCTTGGTTTATATATTACCAAAATTACAAAGTCAAAAAGGCTGAATAAATATAAAAACTATCAGTCTTAAGCTTTGCTGCTTTTCGTCCTCTATTACCCAGTTAATGGGCTTCCACAATAGATTTGTATACATCTCGACGGCTGTGCTCAGCTTTCACTGTTCAACTGCTGTTTGAATTCTTTACATGATCATCCGTTGGATTCTATGAACATCCGTTGGATATATGATCATCCGTCGACTTTCTGAACATCCGTTGATGGCTTCATTGATCATCCATCGACTGATATATTAAACATCCGTTGATAGTCATTTGATCATCCGTCGATGGCTTTGTTAATCATCCGTCGGAAGCTATTTTGGCACTTGACTTCATTTCACTTATGTAAAATTACAAGACATCATTTATATACAATTAATTAACCTATTCTACATATCTAGTTAAAGTCAACATGACTTATAGGCTACTACAGAATCTATACAAAGATTTATACAGAATTGTGCTACAGACTTATTATTACATAAGCTACTCACTCGATTGATAATAAGTTAACAACCGTCGGGACTATAATGTGTTATCCGTCGGGACTATAATTCTTATCTATCAAGTGCTACATTATTTCACTAAGTAAAATCCACCTAGATGTTTTGTTTATGAAATCATCAAGTACACAACATATGCACAACACATATCCTGTAACTTGACAAAGAGCCAACTTTTATATTCAGAAATCTTCCATCCTTTGATATTCTGCTCTTGCCTGCTGTTGATGATATTATTACCTCCAGTAATCTTTGACATTCTTCTGAGGCATAATTCTTTGACATCATCTATTATATATTACAATCTCCCCCAACTTGTTCATTATGAAATTATGCACAAGTTCTGATTGATGATGTCAAAAACTTTAACTAAATGCAGAAACAAAAACCAGTCTTCCCATCAGTTCTTCTTTTGTTGAGTTGCATTTAGATTTATTCAACATCCATTAGTTGTTTTGGCATTTAGATATATATTCTCCCCCTTTTTGACATTATCTTCAGGAAGAAAGATCCAGCTAAATGCACATTGTTCAAGCTGCTGTCATTGTCCATTTGGAACATTGTCTGCAGCTTCAAGCTTCATTGGGATTCATGGTGATAAGTTTTAAACAATAGCAGTTTCACTCAAATCTGCAGAAAAATCTGTTAGTGATAAAAAAATCTTAAGCTCTCTGTTCTTTTGAATAAGTGGTCTCACCAATTCTCACTGCACTAGTCTCATGACTTTTGAGAGTCAGAGTTCCCTCACAAGGATTACTAAATCCATACATTCATCTACCTCTCCTTTTGCCAGGAAGGATCCTGCCTCTCTTATTCTTTGTTTTTCACTCAATCTTTTCTCTTATTCTCACATAAAAGGCTCAAATGTTGTTTGACCTACAGAAATAAGAGGTGGCTGAGAGGAGGTAATCTGTGATCATATGATTAGAGGAAAACCATATAGGGCTAATCATACTCATTTCACCAGAAAAAAATGCATAAGCATCTATGACCGGGGTCACAGTTTGACTCACAGATTGCTCTGTGGTTGTGCAAGTGTGTTGTCCTCCAATTGTAGTGAGAACCTCCATTGGAATTGGAGAGGACTTGATTGGGTTACTGTCATGTACACCAGCCTCAAACCTTTGTGCACCTTGCAGAGCACTGTCACAGAAATGTGATGAACTTGCCTCTCCCATAACAGAATCATTGGCAATTGTACTCCTAGCTGCAACTGTGAAGGCAATTTCAGCTAGGGTTGTGAGGGGAGTTGTTCTTTCTAGAAGAACCTCCAATTGAATTGGAGAGGATTTAGATAGCTCCCCCTCAGGAGTACTACCCTCAAACCTATTCATCTGTAAAGGTGATTGTGCACATGAAGGTGCAAAAGTGACCATGGGGTCTTCAGTAAAAAATGATGAAACCCCCATGTTTGTGATGGTGTCATCAAGATCTACCCCAGCCAGTAGTCTCTCACCATCTAGATGTTGATTCTGGGTGGTGAACACAGTGTCATGAACCATGTCACTTGAGTGTTGGTGCACTTGGGAATCAGATTCAAGTGCTCTATATGATGAAGAAATTTGGGAGATTAGAGAAGTTTGTTCAGTTGTGAGTGTTGGCAGCTCCCCCGGAATGGATGAGGGAGGTTCAAGTGATGTGCTATCACTGTATGTGCCATCCTTATATCTTCTACCATACACTTTAGGTGCAGGTGGTGCTGACTCAGTAAAGGATGCACTGGGGTGAATGCTCTTTTCAATAGATACACCCTATTGAGAGGATGCATCTAGTAACTGTTTACTCCCCATTTGTTCAACTGTGCCCTTTTGGGAGGACATAGAGGTGTTTTGAGTGGTCAGCTCAGGTAATTTACTCTTCTTTGGTCTCTTGACCAAGGGTGACTCTAGTTCAGTAAGTATTGTTTCACGCTCATTTACAACAGCAAGGGTAGGTTCCTTTCTCTTCTTTTTACTCACTTCAGTCTTTTGAGAGACTAAAGTGGTTGGTTTGCTAACATCTAGTGGTTTAGAAGAAGGGGCCGCAGCCTTGGAAGGTCCCTGTTGGTGTGCCTCTGTTTGTGCTTCCACAAGCTCAGTAACCATAGCTGAACTAGCAAATTTAGGAGCCCTCATGTCTGGCATAGGGTAAGGATAACTCCTGAACCTCTCCAACATAAATGGAGTGATTCTGAAACTTACATTCACCTTATTTTTTGAAGTAAATGAGCCAAATATAATTTTGGACACTTGCTTGCAATTGCCAATTCTACTACTATCAATACCAGCTAACAAATGTATGTCATTGACTTTATGAGCTAAAGTAGACATAATAAACCTTGGCAAAAAGATTTCTTTACCTTTATTCTTCAAAGGCATAGTACGCCTGGTAGCCAGCTCCTCCAGAATTAGACCTCCAACATTCAGATGCCTGTTGTGAGCTATTGAGAATACCGGCTTCTACACCACACTTGAGATGTTGTCAAAGCCAGTTTTTCTGCAAGTGAAAGCCCTCACGACAGAGTCAAAGACAAAGGACCATTCCTTCCTAAGGTTTGTTCTGTTCAGGCTTGCCAAGTTGATTGAGCCACTGTAGTTAATGAAGTCCATGAATTCACTCAACTCATTTGCAGTTGGCATCTGTCCATAATTTTCAGTTGGCAATCCCAGGGTTGTATTCACATCAGCAGCTGAAAACTCAATTTCCTGGCCTCCAATTGTGCATGTGACCACCATAGAAGTGACATTCTTTAGAACAACTGTCCTAGTTATAGCTGATGTCCAAAATTCATGAAGAATGTCCAAATACAGCACAGGACTTGCAGTTAAAGCACCTGCAATGTAGGATTCAGAAAGAAACTTCACAAACCCCTTGAAACTATCAGGGGCTTGGTTAGCATCAAGAAAAGCAATAAAGTTAGTTCCCTTCCCTGGAATGATAGCTCTAACAATGTTTTGTGCCATTGTAGTGTTTAGAAGTAGTGGGTAAGAGAAAGTTTTGAGAAAGGAGTAAAAACGAGAGAGAAATCACCTTTTGTCTGAAAGCTAGGTCACTTGAGATCTCGAGAAGGTGTAAGTGCAGTGTGTGTATCGAGAAGTCTGGGTATTTATAGAAAAAGTAACTTATCGAGAAGTCAAAGATGACTTATCGAGAACTCTGATAAATACCCAGTTTATCCGAAAATGGACTAACATAATTCTAATTTTTTTGAATTGAATCAAATTGAAATCAGAATAAATTTTCCAAAAGTATTTGTCAAAAATTATTCATTGAATTAAATTATTTTAGTTCTGAGTTATTGATAAGTCTTAGAATATCCTAGTCGAGAACTCTGTGAATTTACCTTATTAGAGAACTCTACATGGTCTTATCGATATGTCATAATAGAGCTTATCGAGAGGTCATTCGAGAAGTCTGTAAATAGACTTATCGAGGACTCACTCGAGAACTCTAAAATAACTTGTCGATAAGTCATTTTGACTTATCGAGAACTCGGTTCTCTATACTTTTGAGTGCTGTTTTTCTGCCTTGTGTTAATTTTACACATTAAAGATGTAAATTAACAAGCTTATCAAGAGGTCATTCGAGAAGTCTGTAAATAGACTTATCGAGGACTCACTCGAGAACTCTAAAATGACTTGTCGATAAGTCATTTTGACTTATCGAGAACTCAGTTCTCTATACTTTTGAGTGCTGTTTTTCTGCCTTGTGTTAATTTTACACATTAAAGATGTAAATTAACTACTAAACCTTTGGATGAAGCAACCTTCACTAGACTTGTGAGTGAAATTAGAATGCTCAATTCTTCATCCTAAGGCAAGAACTCAGCTAATGTTTTGCAGCAGATTAATTTCTAATAAATCAACCTAGTTTGATTTAATTAGAAATTAACTGAAATATAAATTATAAATATTTTAGAATCTCTGTATATTTATTTTTCTTTAAAAACTCAAAAAAAAATTATTAATTAACTTAGAATATTTCAAATTCTAAGTAAACTGCTTAGTTGTTAATTTACATCTTTAATGTGTAAAATTAACACAAGGCAGAAAAACAGCACTCAAAAGTATAGAGAACTGAGTTCTCGATAAGTCAAAATGAATTATCGACAAGTCATTTTAGAGTTCTCGAGTGAGTCCTCGATAAGTCTATTTATAGACTTCTCGAATGACCTCTTGATAAGCTCTCATTCGAGAAGTCTGTAAATAGACTTATCGAGGACTCACTCGAGAACTCTAAAATGACTTGTCGATAAGTCATTTTGACTTCTCGAGAACTCAGTTCTCTATACTTTTGAGTGCTGTTTTTCTGCCTTGTGTTAATTTTACACATTAAACATGTAAATTAACAACTAAGCAGTTAGTTCTGAGTTATTGATAAGTCTTAGAATATCCTTATCGAGAACTCTGTGAATTTACATTATTAGAGAACTCTACATGGTCTTATCGATATGTCATAATAGAGCTTATCAAGAGGTCATTTTCAGAAGTCTGTAAATAGACTTATCGAGGACTCACTCGAGAACTCTAAAATGACTTGTTGATAAGTCATTTTGACTTATCGAGAACTCAGTTCTCTATACTTTTGAGTGCTGTTTTTCTGCCTTGTGTTAATTTTACACATCAAAGATGTAAATTAACAACTAAGTAGTTTACTTAGAATTTGAAATATTCTAAGTTAATTAATAATTTTTTTTTGAGTTTTTAAAGAAAAATAAATATACAGAGATTCTGAAATATTTATAATTCATATTTCAGTTAATTTCCAATTAAATCAAACTAGGTTGATTTATTAGAAATTAATCTGCTGCAAAACATTAGCTGAGTTCTTGCCTTAGGATGAAGAATTGAGCATTCCAAGTTCACTCACAAGTCTAGTTAAGGTTGCTTCATCCAAAGGTTTAGTAAAAATGTCAGCTAATTGTTTTTCTGTTGGAACAAAAATGAGCTCAATGGTACCATTTGTACCATGTTCCCTGATAAAATGGTACCTAACATCAATGTGTTTTGTTCTAGAATGATTAACTGGATTAGTTACTATAGATATGGCACTAGTTTTGTCACACATAATAGAAATTTTATGTAACACTAGACCATAGTCCATTAGCTGATTTCTAATCCAAAGCACTTGAGCACAACAACTTCCAGCAGCTATATATTCAGCCTCAGCTGTGAAAGTTGACACAGATTGTTGTTTCTTACTATATCAGGACACAAGTCTTTGACCAAGAAATTGACAGCTTCCACTAGTACTTTTCCTATCAACCCTGCAACCAGCAAAATCTGCATATGTGTATCCAACAGCTTCAAAACCAGTTTCCTTAGGATACCATAATCCCAAGTTTGATGTTCCCTTTGAGTATCTGAAAATCCTTTTTACAGCCATCAAATGTGATTCCTTTGGATTGGCCTGAAATCTGGCACATAGACAAGTAGCAAACATGATGTCTGGTCTACTAGCAGTCAAATAGAGCAATGAACCAATCATTCCTCTGTAGCTTCTAATATCCACACTTTTGCCTTTCTTGTCTTCATCCAACTTGGTTGCAGTAGACATTGGTGTAGATGCAGGTGAGCTATCCACCATACCAAATTTCTTCAATAAGTCATTCACATATTTGGTTTGGCTGATAAAAATACCATCACTTCTTTGACTAACTTGAAGGCCAAGGAAGTAACTCAATTCTCCCATCATGCTCATTTCATACTCATTCTGCATTGGCCTAGAGAATCTTTGACAAAGCTTTTCATTTGTAGATCCAAAGATGATATCATCCACATAGATTTGAACTAGGATCATATCTTCATCATGCTTCTTGTAGAAGAGAGTCTTATCAATAGTACCTCTGGTAAAACCATGTTTGAGTAAAAATTCTGATAGTGTGTCATACCAGGCTCTAGGTGCCTGTTTCAGTCCATATAGAGCCTTGAGTAATTTGTAAAAAAAGTTAGGGAATTCTGGATATTCAAAGTCAGGTGGCTGTTGCACAAAAACTTCTTCTTCTAGTTCACCATTAAGAAAAGCACTTTTGACATCCATTTGATACACCTTAAAATTTGAGTGTGCAGCAAATGCCAGAAAAATTCTTATTGCTTCTAGTCTTGCAACAGGAGCAAAAGTCTCATCATAGTTGTAATAACCCCAATTTTTGGAAAATTTTTGAAACCCTTATGAATAGTGTTTTTGCTGAATGAGAAAAATTTTCATGCCACGCTATGTAGGGGTTCTGTTATTGATCTTATGGGATATTATTAGTACTCTATGTGCTATATAAGTGTATGTAAAGATCGTCAGAATCCAATTCCGAACACTTTGATTTTTCCCGGAAATCCAATAGATACGGAAAGAATTGAGTATAAGGTAACAGGATAAAAAGGATTTAAATTAAAGGATTATAAGAGAGGATCATAAAAGGAATACAATATATTGAGAAAGGTTAAGGGAACCTAAGTAATAAGATCCCGGGTATGATCCCTCAAACGATAAACGAAAACGAAAGTTAAGCGAACTGTATAACAGATCAGCGGTCATTAGGCAAACAATTAGGAAGTTAATCAAAGGGATTAGAGAGGATGATGTCACCCAACCAATGAGAAGAGGACAAGGAGGGGAGGATGACATCATGAGGATGACACAAGCATGACATGGGAAGGAAGGAGATGTGGTGACTTTTTAACCACACAAACTCAAGGGCAACAAGGTAATTAACTAAAAACAACACAAAAATCAACTAACCAAGCAAACATTTCATTTTTCATCAAACAAAACACAAAAATCTCTTTCTTCCCAAGCTAGCTCTCGGCCCATTTCTTAAAAATTGAAGATCCAAGCTCCACCACTTACTATTTAGCAAGGTAATTATATAAGCTTCCCCATGGATAGTTACATACTCCCTATAAGTTTAAGCTTCTAATTCCAAGCCAATCTTTTTCTATAAATCATGAAAGAAGATGGTGAATAGTGTTTTTCAAGAACTAAAATTTGTGTTCTTGAAGTTTTGTTTAGATTAAGCTTGGATAAGGACTTTAAGGGTGATTCCAAGCCATTCCCTTGATTCTCCACTCTCCAAGGAAGGTATAAACTACAAACCCTAGCTTTAGTTTTGAGTAATTAGGATTGAATATGTTTGATATAGTATATGTGAAGCATGATGCTTGATTGTTTGAAGTTTGGTTGAGTTGTAGAGATTAGTTGGTTTTGTGGTATTGTTGGAGTTGTAAATCTTGATAATTAGTTAAAGAACCTAAGTAAAGCTTTTAGTTCATGTGGGGAATAAGTATAAATGGTTAATGTGGATTGTTGGGGCTGTTATGATGTGGTTTGGATGGATGTTGGTTGTATGATTGATTTGGGGTTGAATTGTGGTTGGTTTTGAATGGTTCAAATTTGGGAAATCACGTAAACATAGCCGTCGTAATGTCCGATTTTCTTTAGACTGTTTTTGTGCATAACATTAGGACCCGAGAACCCCCTGCTAGATTATGACCACTGCCATGTTTAGGTAGCTCATGTTATGAGCTTCGTTTTGATATGTAGTTCTTTCGATTCCGATGCACGGTTTAGGAGAAACGACCGTTTCAAGTAACGGCGTTTCGCGAACGAAACTTTTCCCCTCGCCTTACTTTGAAACATAGGTTAAAGACCAAAAAGGGTTAATTAATGTATGAAACATTTATGGTAAGTGTGTTAGGCAGTTGGTAAGACACTCGCGAAGGAATCGCTTTAAAACTCGTAAAGGTTAAATTATTAAAAATGGTGGAGCCGAGGGTACCCGAGTGACTTAAGCGAATCAGTAAGCGCAAAACGAGCGTTAGAGTCTGAGTTGGTAAGAGTATAGATTTACAAGTGACTTTGGTTTAATTCCAACTTACTTGTTGATTATAGGTTACCAGACTCGTCCCGAGCCATTCGTAACCCCCAGTCGCTCAGGCAAGTTTTCTACCCGTTATACTATTGTTGTGATGTATATATGTATATGCATTATCTTGTGATAGATGCATGTTGGTTAATTAGCAAATTTTGCGATATATTGAAGCATGCTGATATGGTATATATATGCATGCCTGTTTCGTATTCTTGCCATATATATCTGTTGGTTCAGTTGATAATACCTATGCTAGAGAATAGCGGTAATTTGCATATACCCTTAGTATAGGGACCCAAAGGTGAAAACATTTTCTAAAACCGGGAGTCGAGGATCCCGAGTAGATTTTATATATATATATATGGTTATAGTTTTCAAAACTATTAATCGAATAAGGTTTATTCTATAACTTTATTTTATTAATGAATATTATCTTGAATATTCATTCGAGGACTTATGACTCCTTTACATTATTTATTGAATATTACTTGGATATTCATTTGAGGATGTATGACTCCTTTATTTTATTTAATGAATATTATTTATAATATTCATTCGAGGGCTTATGACTCAGCTTATTATTTAATGAATATTATTTCGAATATTCATTCGAGGGATTATGACTCAGCTTATTTATTTATTGAATATTGTTTCGAATATTCATTCGAGGGCTTATGACTCAGCTTATTTTATTTATTGAATATTATTTGAATATTCATTTGAGGATCTATGACTCCGATTATTTGCTGAGATATATTCTTTATTTTATTAAAGAATAAGGTGTCGATAATCAAACTCACTTTTGATTATTCAAATAAAGATAGTACTTTCGTATAGGTATATCTTTGGATATTTAATATTCATTTCAAGAATAAGTTTCAAAACTTCTACTTCAATTATTTTTATAAAGATTATTCTTTATGGAAATATTATTTAAATAATAATATTCAGATATTTTCTAATATATTGGGACTGATTTATTTTGTTAAATCAGCATCACTCCAAACATTCTTAAAAATGTTTTGCGAGTCTTCAAAATGATTTTTAAAAGTTAGAGCGGATCCCAAAACTCATTTTTATATTTAAGATCCTCCTTTCGAAGGAGATTTAAATACTCGCTCAAAACCTGAGGGATCCGGCTCTGTGGTGTGTTTTATATTCGCAACAAGGTTGTTGTTTTGTTAAATGAATCGATTACTTACCCAACACTCGGG
The DNA here is from genome assembly GCF_009905375.1 of Apium graveolens. Taxonomy (NCBI): domain Eukaryota; kingdom Viridiplantae; phylum Streptophyta; class Magnoliopsida; order Apiales; family Apiaceae; genus Apium; species Apium graveolens. Next base: position 307,416,095 of record NC_133648.1, on the reverse strand, counting down.
AAGTAAAATTCTTGGAACAAGTTAATCCATTAACAGGCATCGCCTGGGAAATATCGGTGAGTTCTCCTTTCCAACTAGATACAATTTCTTGGTGGAGCCGTATCAACAAGTTTCTACTTGGGGAAAGGGGGAACGAGCTTTACGTTTCAGAGTCATGGATTTCATCTGAACTAGGAGTGGCGTAAGTGGTCGAGTGGCGCCGGCCCAGCCTTATTATATTGGCCCAAATGGCCTGGAAGTTCCGCTAAGGCGGTCCATTCCTTAGGAGTTCAGTGTTCGGTTGACAAGTAAATCCGACAGGTTCTCCTCTACATGTAGAAAATGGTGGGGTTGCACTACTACGACTGATCATCGTAAGTGGTCTTCCTGGCGCGGCAAACTCCCGTAATGAGTTCATCATCCAATTGGATATTTCTGCAACACTACCCAGAGCACTTCGATAGAAAGGCTACGGTTGGGCGATTGTTGAGTGTTGGCAGGGTCGAGTTTTCAAAATGATGTTTGCATCAAATGAAGTATCTCGTAACTTCATTTTATTTTGATGATATTTTAAAGATTTAATCTATTCAAATCTGGTCTTGTAGTCTCATCTATGTGATGAACTTTGGAAACTAATTATAACTTGAATGGTGGTAGTTCAAGTAGTATTTGGAAAAGATATAAGTATATTGGAGTATCTTGTAACTTCATCTTTTAAACTTATATCTAGTAAATGATTATCTTATGCATGACAAAGATTTTCAGAAAAATGTTGAGACAAGGTTAGATATATGAGATCACCTTGCAACGATATTTTTATACAGTTATACACTGGAACTCTGTGTGTATTATGCATGGAAGAGGACTTCCAATATTTTGAAAAGTATATATGTATATATATATACTGAATATTTTGCGACTTCATCGCATTAAGATATCATCTTGGTTCATTTCTTTTGACCAAGACCTTCATGAGTACTATGAGAAGGCTCATATATTGTTAATCATTATACATATTATTTTGATGGGCTTGCTGCTCACCCTTGCTTTCTTCTTTCATCACACAACATCAGATAGACAAGATGAACAGGACCAAGCTCCCAATTCGCGAGCGGATAGGAAACGTTCCGCAGTTTCCTATAGGCATTGATGTCGCTGTAGCTGAGGTAGGAACTACCAATAGGCTAGGCTTTCAACTTTTGATGTATCAGATTATGTATATTTATGAATTGTAATAATGGCAAAGAAATGTAAATTTATTCAGAAACCTGTTTAAGGTGTATTGGCATATAATTGTGGAATAAAATGACTTGTGATTATTTTTGGATATTCATCTCTGAGACTATAACTTGTGGTGTGTGTGTTTATTGTGGGGTCACAGTACAGAGTAGTTGATTATTTATTAAGATTGGGTGTTATTAAGGGAAATGGAACTCGTGACAACCCAGATCCCCGACCCCGGATTTGGGGGTGTTACAGAAATGGTATCAGAGCTAAGCGTTATAAACCTCAGAGATGATGGGACGTTAAGATAATAAGTTAACTAAGATAATAAGAACTCTTGCCAAGTTCATAGTCGGGCTACTTAACGTAGTACTGACAGTTAAAACCCTTATGGGAACCCTTATAAATATCGTGATAGAAGCGTAGTTCGTTATCGTAGATGGTAGCGGGACTCTGAACCCTGAGGTTGAGGAGCAACAACGCGATGATGTTTATTACTAATTGGAGATCGGATTATGGATCCGATAGAGTGTCCTAATGCAGGACCGGATGATGTTGATATTGAGAATGTAGCAGTTGAGGATGTTGTCCTAGAAGGGATAGTTGCTGAGAAGGATCCCATGGAGGATCCTGACAAGAATGAATAAAGGACCACTGATGAATTGATGACCATGGTTAGGTCGACTACCAGAGGTAGGATTGGTCGGTCACTACCAGAGGTTCGTTCAAGTTTGTAAAGATAGTATCCCCTTTAACGCGGCTTACTCATAAGACTGAGAAGTTCGAATAGGCAGAGAAATGAGAGAACAGCTTTTAAGAACAGAAGCAAAGGTTGGTGACGGCCCCTATGTTGGCGTTGTTGGAGGGAAAAAGGAGATTTTGTGATTTGTAAGTGACGCTTCGCATAAGGAATTAGGGTGCTTCTTATATACCACAGCAAGATAATCGCGTCTGCGTTAAGACAATTAAGGGAATTTAAAATTCGATATCCCCACCCATGAGCTTGGGCTCGTGGCAATAGTTTTGCCCTAAAGATTGGAGGCACTACTTGTATGGAGAGAAGTGCGAGATTTACCTAAGCCATAAGTACTCTAGTACATTTTCCCGTAGAGAGAGCTCAACATACGCCCGAGGAGGCGGTTAGAGCTAATCAAGAATTATGATTGGGAGATTCTGTATCATTCGGGGAAAGCCAATGTGGTGGCTGATACCCTTAGTAAAAAGGAGAGACTCAAGATGATAATGTCTTTGGGAGAATTGATAAGAGATTTTGAGAGAATGGAAATAGTAGTGAAGGTAACCGGAGCCGGTACCGAAAAGCTGTTTGAGATTGCAATAGAGACCGAATTATTGGAAAAGAGCATATTATGCTAGAAAAAGGTGATGAATGAAGGCAGAGAGCCAACAAATAAATATGAGATTAATACCGAGAAAGATGATAAGGGAATAATGAGGTATTCCTATAGAATTTGGGTTCCGAAAGTTCAAGAGCGTAAGGATGAGAACTTAGATGAGAGCCATAGTTTGAGGAATAAGATTTAGAGCAAACCCTGAACGTGATAGTCAGGGAGGTCACCATCAAGATAGAAGGAACCCATGACATAATGGAGTGGAAAATGAGGATTTTAAATTAAAAGATGACCCCAATTATGGGGAGTAGGATGAAACATTTCATACTAAGGAAACAGAAAGGCGAGTAAGGAAAGGAGACCTGAGACGGTACTCCTATACGGCAATTCATGGACCTGTCTAGACAGAACTTAGACTATTATCCCCAACCACCACCTTGAGGAAACAATGCGATAGGAAATTCTTTCAGGACCTGTAAGTCTCTAAGCTCTCAGAGTTCCAAGGAACAGGTTGACCAGTCGAGGCAAGAGCCTGGCTAAAGGAAATATAGGAATCATTTGAGATTCTAAATGATTGACGAATCTCAAAAGACTATTTTTGACACTTACCCTCCTAAGAGAGAGGCCACCTGCTGGTGAAAGACCAAGAAAGGCACGGAGCCAGAGGTTAGAATAAACTGATTTAAGTTCAGTCAATTGTTTTCGGGAAAGTAATTCCCAAAGATAAGGAGATAGTGTAAAAGCTTTAGAGGCAGAACAAAGGCAGACGAGTATGATGAATTATGAATCTAAGTTGTAAAATTTGTCAAGATTCGTTCTGAGGACACGAATCCAGAATGATGGGATGTTTGAAATCAATGCTTATATTGTGATTGGTTTATGAAATAATGATAAGAGAAAGGAAAATAAAAAGGAACTGAAGTGGAAAGGGATATAAAGGCAATAGAGTTTGAGAAATGATAAGGGAGTTGGGTATGAGGAAACCTTAAAGACTCGTAGCAATAGAAATAGGAAAGTATGTAATCATTGGTATGAGGGTGATTCACCATGAGTTAAAGTTGAGGGTTGAAGGCATACGAGTTATGTACATTTTATCCCCTTTAAGTTGGGAGGATTCAAGGAAACCTTTAGATAGTTCGAAGGATAAATAATAAGACACGGATAGACTAAAGAGACAAGAAAGTAAGAAAGTAGGAAAATTGGATGAAGGAAGTGACCTTCAAGAATGTGAAGTGTAAGACCGGTGGCTTGATACCCAGAAAGGGAGACGCCAGGTATGAAAGATATCCCAACATTGAGGTGACTGTTGAGATAAACAACAAAAGTAAATAAGGAATTATTAAGAAGAAGTTCACGTTGAACATGACCAATATCTTCCAGAACATCCATGTTATCATTACCAAATCAGGAAAGAAAAGCGGATGACCATTGTTATCTTTTGGAGGCCATATGGATTGACCTCAATTTGAATAAGGATGCTATTATGAAGTTAGGTATAGACTATCGAGGTGGGAATGATGAATAAGATAATCTATCAAGGATATATGACTTGATTTATCCATGGAAGGATGCAGGTGCCTTTTAAAGGTGGAATTAAGGATAGAACATTGGTAACTTAAAATGAATCCTAGGGGAATGCATACAGGTTGGCATTTCACCCTTAATAGGGATAGTATGAGTTTTGACAGTATGAATTGGAAAGGATTAAGTATAACAACCTTTAAGAATCAGTGGAGAAATTTTTCAGAGGTATATAGACAATGGTTCTAGTAATAGTAAATGGTATTTTGATATGCCCTGTATCTAGGGAATACAGGAGGAACGATTGAAGGATAACCTTAGAGGTTTTACAAGGAGAAAGGTAATATTCAAAAATTCTCAAGAATAGAAATGTTGATAAAGGAAATATGACGTAATTATAATGATGCCAAGTGGGGCACGTGTTGAACCACGAGAAAGTATGAATCGAACCAGTAAAGGTCGAAATTGTTCAGGACAATTAGAGCCCAGGATAAAAGATGTTCTAAGTATGATTGAGAATCAGTCTTGACAGTGATTAGCCTCTAAAGACTGAGGCAATAAATTATGGAAAACATCTTCACTCAAGCAGTGATCGGAAATAGGGTAGAAAATTTGTGAAAGTGGTTAAAATGAAATTGACTATAAGGAAATTTTACTATCAGGAAAGGCCAAAGAGGTGGCCGACGCTTTAAATGTAAGAGAATAATTATAGGCGCTCGTGCGAGAGGAATACAGTGATGATGGTTAAAGCTGTGAAGGTTGTATTATGGTTTGGAAGATTGACATTCCTTCTGATGACTGTGCAATACCCAACCCTAATAGTAGTTGGTAAAGGTTTAATTCGTGTAATCGCCATGAGCAGGCTATCTATCTCAGAAGATACTATCTTGAGATAAGCCAGGACCATGTTTCAAAAAGGACTAGACGAACCTTTGAGTTAAGTCTTCTATTTAAGGCATATGATTAAGAATGGTATTAACCTGCTATCGTTGCTTTGATGGAAACTCTTCTGCAATTTTATTTGCTTCATGTCATGTATGTATGTCAGGATCAGGAGTGTTCTTCATGTATCATGAATGGTGATTATGTTACCTCCTTAGAAGAATTCGATACGATATGTATGGACTCCGTATGGTTAGCTATTAAGACTTCAAGGAAAATGAATGACTACAGTAGGTCAGTGGTGGACCATAGTAAGGCAGCAATGATTCTGCGAGTAATGAGCTGATTACAACCGTGAGAGTGGTATTGGAATGGTTGTTCAGATTGAGTACCACTAATCGGGTCGTGGTAGTGTATAAGTTATCATTGATAGACTAATTAAGTAGAGTGTCTACCTATTGTATATTTATTCTACTTATCAATAGAGAGTCGTATTACTATACGAGGAAGGTTGCAGTGCAGGCATAGAATTTTAGTAACGGTGATGTCTGGAATGAAAACCCAGGTTCGATTTTCGATGTTGAGGGAGTTTCAAAGGTGATTGTGTATAAGCTCGAGGAAGAGCATGGGTCCATAGAATGATGGACGGATTAGCAAAAATTATTTAAGCATGCAAAATGCGATGCGATAATACTTGATGTTGATACAAATACATATGTTTTGTTCTCCTATGACAAACCTCTATAGTTCAGAGGTAGGTTCCAAGCCAGATATTTTATGGCAGTATATTTTTTTCATATATACAATTCTCTTCAATTCGTTCTTTTCTCTTCTTTTCATTTCATGTAAGCTGAGAAGAACAACCCTTCCAGAAGGGGAGATATTGCCGAATGACTATCTATCTGTGTGATAGAAGCCGAGTAGGATACCAGCTATTGTTTAATTGCTTGTCAAGTACTAAAGGCTGGCCACCTTCTGTACTAACTATGTGATATAACAAGTGTTCATGATCATAGTGATCTCTCAACAAATTCCTTTACTTCTATATGATTGATCAAACTTTGGGAAATAGAAACGGCTGAAAAAAAAAAGGAATAATAAAGTTGTGGTAGTATTCGGAATGGAAATACATTCGTGATACTAAGGTTGACGTGGTTATTAAAAGGTTATAGAACGCTAGCGAGCAAAAGTATAACCCGTATAATATTAGGAACGGAAGGTAGTAGCGATTACGAACTGGAAAAGAATGGGTATTGAGAAGCAAAAGTTCTAATGATTAGAAGCTATGATGAGAGTCTGTGTAATAGACTTGAAAGAATTTGGAATGATCACTTAATGCGGAGTGAGTTATCTTACGACAATAGATCATATGTCATTATCGAGATGTCGCCTTATGAGATCCTTGAGGGAAGACAATGTCGATCTCCCTTATGTTAGGATGAAGTTGTAGAGCGCAAGATGCTCGGACCCGCAGTAGTCCAAAGGACCAAGGATATGATAGATCTAATCAGAGGACGGCTGGTAGTAGCCCAAGATGGACATGATAAGTATGTTGATTTGACACGAAAGGATAAAGAGTATGAAATAGGGGACCTAGTAATGTTATAGGTATCCCTTGGAAAGGATTGATGAGGTTCGGAAAGAAATGAAAGCTAAGTCTACAATTTGTTGGACCCTTGGATATATTAAGACGTTTGGGAAGTTAGCATATGAGCTAGCCCTAACCCCGAACATGTAGCAGGTCGTAACGTGTTTCACGTATCAATGTTAAGGAAGTGTAATTCAGATGCCAGATAAATAGAGGCATATGAGCGCATAGATATGCAACCCGACGTAACCTATATGGAGCAACCAGGAAGGGTTATAGAGTGAAAAGGAACAAGTGCTTAGGAGAAGGATTATCAAACTAGGCAGAGTTTGGTGGTAGAACCACAATGTGGGAAAATTGACTAGAGAGTTAGAAGGCACAATGCTAGAAAAGCATCCCCAAACGTTTTCTATCTGATTCCGGGACGGAATCCTTTTAAGGAGGGGAGACTGTAATAACCCCAATTTTTGGAAAATTTTTGAAACCCTTATGAATAGTGTTTTTGCTGAATGAGAAAAATTTTCATGCCACGCTATGTAGGGGTTCTGTTATTGATCTTATGGGATATTATTAGTACTCTATGTGGTATATAAGTGTATGTAAAGATCGTTAGAATCCAATTCCGAACACTTTGATTTTTCCCGGAAATCCAATAGATACGGAAAGAATTGAGTATAAGGTAACAGGATAAAAAGGATTTAAATTAAAGGATTATAAGAGAGGATCATAAAAGGAATACAATATATTGAGAAAGGTTAAGGGAACCTAAGTAATAAGATCCCGGGTATGATCCCTCAAACGATACGAAAACGAAAGTTAAGCGAACTGTATAACAGATCAGCGGTCATTAGGCAAACAATTAGGAAGTTAATCAAAGGGATTAGAGAGGATGATGTCACCCAACCAATGAGAAGAGGACAAGGAGGGGAGGATGACATCATGAGGATGACACAAGCATGACATGGGAAGGAAGGAGATGTGGTGACTTTTTAACCACACAAACTCAAGGGCAACAAGGTAATTAACTAAAAACAACACAAAAATCAACTAACCAAGCAAACATTTCATTTTTCATCAAACAAAACACAAAAATCTCTTTCTTCCCAAGCTAGCTCTCGGCCCATTTCTTAAAAATTGAAGATCCAAGCTCCACCACTTACTATTTAGCAAGGTAATTATCTAAGCTTCCCCATGGATAGTTACATACTCCCTATAAGTTTAAGCTTCTAATTCCAAGCCAATATTTTTCTATAAATCATGAAAGAAGATGGTGAATAGTGTTTTTTTCAAGAACTAAAATTTGTGTTCTTGAAGTTTTGTTTAGATTAAGCTTGGATAAGGACTTTAAGAGTGATTCCAAGTCATTCCCTTGATTTTCCACTCTCCAAGGAAGGTATAAACTACAAACCCTAGCTTTAGGTTTGAGTAATTAGGATTGAATATGTTTGATATAGTATATGTGAAGCATGATGCTTGATTGTTTGAAGTTTGGTTGAGTTGTAGAGATTAGTTGGTTTTGTGGTATTGTTGGAGTTGTAAATCTTGATAATTAGTTAAAGAACCTAAGTAAAGCTTTTAGTTCATGTGGGGAATAAGTATAAATGGTTAATGGGATTGTTGGGGCTGTTATGATGTGGTTTGGATGGATGTTGGTTGTATGATTGATTTTGGGTTGAATTGTGGTTGGTTTTGAATGGTTTAAATTTGGGAAATCACGTAAACATAGCCGTCGTAACGTCCGATTTTCTTTAGACTGTTTTTGTGCATAACATTATGACCCGAGAAGCCCCTGCTAGATTATGACCACTGCCATGTTTAGGTAGCTCATGTTACGAGCTTCGTTTTGATATGTAGTTCGTTCGATTCCGATGCACGGTTTAGGAGAAACGACCGTTTCAAGTAACGGCATTTCGCGAACGAAACTTTTCCCCTCGCCTTACTTTGAAACATAGGTTAAAGACCAAAAAGGGTTAATTAATGTATGAAACATTTATGGTAAGTGTGTTAAGCAGTTGGTAAGACACTCGCGAAGGAATCACTTTAAAACTCGTAAAGATTAAATTATTAAAAATGGTGGAGCCGAGGGTACCCGAGTGACTTAAGCGAATCAGTAAGCGCAAAACGAGCGTTAGAGTCTGAGTTGGTTAGGGTATAGATTTACAAGTGACTTTGGTTTAATTCCAACTTACTTGTTGTTTATAGGTTACCAGACTCGTCCCGAGCCATTCGTAACCCCCAGTCGCTCAGACAAGTTTTCTACCCGTTATACTGTTGTTTTGATGTATATGTGTATATGCATTATCTTGTGATAGATGCATGTTGGTTAATTAGCAAATTTTGCGATATATTGAAGCATGCTGATATGGTATATATATGCATGCCTGTTTCGTATTCTTGCCATATATATATCTGTTGGTTCAGTTGATAATACCTATGCTAGAGAATAGCGGTAATTTGCATATACCCTTAGTATAGGGACCCAAAGGTGAAAACATTTTCTAAAACCGGAAGTCGAGGATCCCGAGTAGATTTTATATATATATATATGGTTATAGTTTTCAAAACTATTAATCGAATAAGGTTTATTCTATAACTTTATTTTATTAATGAATATTATCTTGAATATTCATTCGAGGACTTATGACTCCTTTACATTATTTATTGAATATTACTTGGATATTCATTTGAGGATGTATGACTCCTTTATTTTATTTAATGAATATTATTTATAATATTCATTCGAGGGCTTATGACTCAGCTTATTATTTAATGAATATTATTTCGAATATTCATTCGAGGGCTTATGACTCAGCTTATTTATTTATTGAATATTATTTTGAATATTCATTCGAGGGCTTATGACTCAGCTTATTTTATTTATTGAATATTATTTGAATATTCATTTGAGGATCTATGACTCCGATTATTTGCTGAGATATATTCTTTATTTTATTAAAGAATAAGGTGTCGATAATCAAACTCACTTTTGATTATTCAAATAAAGATAGTACTTTCGTATAGGTATATCTTTGGATATTTAATATTCATTTCAAGTATAAGTTTCAAAACTTCTACTTCAATTATTTTTATAAAGATTATTCTTTATGGAAATATTATTTAAATAATAATATTCAGATATTTTCTAATATATTGGGACTGATTTATTTTGTTAAATCAGCATCACTCCAAACATTCTTAAAAATGTTTTGCGAGTCTTCAAAATGATTTTTAAAAGTTAGAGGGGATCCCAAAACTCATTTTTATATTTAAGATCCTCCTTTCGAAGGGGATTTAAATACTCGCTCAAAACCTGAAGGATCCGGCTCTGTGGTGTGTTTTATATTCGCAACAAGGTTGTTGTTTTGTTAAATGAATCGATTACTTACCCAACACTCGGGAAGTAAAATTCTTGGAACAAGTTAATCCATTAACAGGCATCGCCTGGGAAATATCGGTGAGTTCTCCTTTCCAACTAGATACGACTTCTTGGTGGAGCCGTATCAACAAGTTTCTACTTGGGGAAAGGGGGAACGAGCTTTACGTTTCAGAGTCATGGATTTCATCTGAACTAGGAGTGGCGTAAGTGGTCGAGTGGCGCCGGCCCAGCCTTATTATATTGGCCCAAATGGCCTGGAAGTTCCGCTAAGGCGGTCCATTCCTTAGGAGTTCAGTGTTCGGTTGACAAGTAAATCCAACAGGTTCTCCTCTACATGTAGAAAATGGTGGGGTTGCACTACTACGACTGATCATCGTAAGTGGTCTTCCTGGCGCGGCAAACTCCCGTAATGAGTTCATCATCCAATTGGATATTTTTGCAACACTACCCAGAGCACTTCGATAGAAAGGCTACGGTTGGGCGATTGTTGAGTGTTGGCAGGGTCAAGTTTTCAAAATGATGTTTGCATCAAATGAAGTATCTCGTAACTTCATTTTATTTTGATGATATTTTAAAGATTTAATCTATTCAAATCTGGTCTTGTAGTCTCATCTATGTGATGAACTTTGGAAACTAATTAAAACTTGAATGGTGGTAGTTCAAGTAGTATTTGGAAAAGATATAAGTATATTGGAGTATCTTGTAACTTCATCTTTTAAACTTATATCTAGTAAATGATTATCTTATGCATGACAAAGATTTTCAGAAAAACGTTGAGACAAGGTTAGATATATGAGATCACCTTGCTACGATATTTTTATACAGTTATACACTGGAACTCTGTGTGTATTATGCATGGAAGAGGACTTCCAATATTTTGAAAAGTATATATGTATATATATACTGAATATTTTACGACTTCATCGCATTAAGATATCATCTTGGTTCATTTCTTTAGACCAAGACCTTCATGAGTACTATGAGAAGGCTCATATATTATTAATCATTATACATATTATTTTGGTGGGCTTGCTGCTCACCCTTGCTTTCTTCTTTCATCACACAACATCAGATAGACAAGATGAACAGGAGCAAGCTCCCAATTCGCGAGCGGATAGGAAACGTTCCGCAGTTTCCTATAGGCGTTGATGTCGCTGTAGCTGAGGTAGGAACTACCAATAGGCTAGGCTTTCAACTTTTGATGTATCAGATTATGTATATTTATGAATTGTAATAATGGCAAAAAAAATGTAAATTTATTCAGAAACCTGTTTAAGGTGTATTGGCATATAATTGTGGAATAAAACGACTTGTGATTATTTTTGGATATTCATCTCTGAGACTATAACTTGTGGTGTGTGTGTTTATTGTGGGGTCACTATACAGAGTAGTTGATTATTTATTAAGATTAGGTGTTATTAAGAGAAATGGAACTTGTGACAACCCGGATCCCCGACCCCGAATTTGGGGGTGTTACAATAGTCAATTCCCTCTTCTTGTGAATAGCCTTTAGCAACCAGCCTTGCTTTGTTTCTAGTAACAATTCCATTTTCATCCATTTTGTTCATGTACACCCACTTAGTTCCAATTATGCTTCTGTTCTTTGGTACAGGGACTAATTTCCAAACTTTGTTTCTCTCAAACTGATCCAGCTCCTCCTGCATGGCACATATCCAGTCAGGATCCAATAGGGCTTCTTCAGTTTTAATGGGCTCTACTTGAGACAAAAAACATGCATGTAGGCATTCAGTAGCAGTTGCACTTCTAGTTCTCACACCAGCTGAGGGATCACAAGTAATAGCTTCTACTGTATGACTCCTATCCCACTTTCTGGTGTGTGTCTGTTGACTAGTGCCTTCATCATTTTCTTCAGTAGTACCATGACTGTCATTTCCATTCTCTCCTTCTCCCCCTGAGTTTGTGCCATCAAATTCAGGTGTCTGAAGAGAGCTTTCATTTTCATGATTTTGTTCAGAGATCTCTTCATTTGTCACTTGTTGTGTCACAACTTTATTTTCCTCATCAGAATCACTATCAATGGTTAGATTTGCAAATGCAAGGGCTTCAGCATCATTTACATCAAGGCATTCCAAGCCTGGACACTTGTCATCATCAAAAGTCACATCTGTGCTTTCCATAATTTTCTTTTGATCAATCACATAAACTTTATAGGCTGTTCTTTCCAATGAATATCCCAGAAAAATTGCTTCAAAAACTTTAGAGTCAAATTTTCCCACATATTCAGAGTTGTCTTTTAGAATATAACACTTGCTTCCAAACACATGTAGATAATTCACTGTAGGCTTCCTGTTAGACATGATTGAGTAGGGTGATTTGCCATGAGCTTTGTTGATGAGATATCTGTTTTGAGTGTAGCATGCAGTATTAACAACCTCTTCCCAAAAACTAGTTGGCAACTGAGCATGTTGTAGCAAAGTTCTAGCAGCTTCAACCAATGTTCTATTTTTCCTCTCAACTAATCCATTCTGTTGAGGTGTTCTAGCTGCTGAAAATTCTTGAACAATGCCTTTGCTTTTGCAGAATTCACTTAATGTTGAGTTTCTAAATTCTGTTCCATTATCACTTCTCAATCTTTTCACACTAACCTTTCCTTCAGCTTGCTTCTCAGTTTTCTTGATGTGCTCAATTATAATGTTTGGAGTTTCATCTTTAGAGTACATGAACTCAACCCAAGTGTATCTTGAAAAATCATCAACCATGACAAGGGCATATTTGTTCCTTGAAATGGATAAGACATTTACTGGCCCAAACAAGTCCATGTGAATAAATTGCAGAGGTGCACTTATAGAATTCACAGATTTTGACTTGTGACTTGATTTTTTCATTTTTCCTTTCTGACAAGCTTCACAAACTTCCAGTTGAGCAAATTCCAGATTGGGCATGTCTCTCACAAGTTCCTTCTTGACTAGGGTATTGATTGCTTTGAGATTCAAGTGAGATAGTTTTTTATGCCACAATTTTCTTTGTGCTGGGGTGAGCTACAGGGGAGTTTCCAATAATGATTTCCTGCAGCTTAGCACTATGCCTATTAAGCAAACCATAAGTCTCAGGAAGCCTTGCTAAAAGCAAGTTTCTTGCAACTAGTGGTAATCTAAAAGGAGCTAAATTCAACCGCTTTTCATCTTGTGAAATTAAGTCGGAAAAAGCCCTTTTTGATCAACTTAAACACTGACACTATTTGATTAGCGGGGATAGGGGTATCAGGAAAACAAACATTAAAAATTAACTGATGGAATCTAGCATAATATACTATATTTCTATCAGCATTTATCCTATCACCAATAAAAGACAGAACTACTCTACCATAATCATAATATGAACCATGAATTAGAGAGTACCCTATCTGCTGTGTCATAATGGGCAAGGCATCAAAATTCGAATATTTGTTGTTGAAGGCCTTTATGATGCAATCAAAGAAGAAACTCCATTACTTCATTAGCCCATTCCTTTTTAATTGACCAAGGTTCTTCAAATCCTTGTAATTTCCAATCTCCGTAAAGAATCTCCTCATCTCAGTATCACCTATCAGACTTGTGTAGGAGGTATGAGTAGGCAACTGTAATGCATCCATTACAGTTTGAGGAGTTACAATCCTTGTTGTATTATCAAATTCAAATACAAGGCTTGGAGATCTATTAGCTCCTCCATCATCAAATTATCCTGTCCTCCAGATAGCAAGCACCTGTTCACCAGAGATCGTGGGTGGAGCTGTGAGAGCAAACCCAATCTCGCCGGATCTAAGAAAGTCCTGAAAAATGTGAAAATCAACTTTCACATTGTCGTTAGTCAGGATAGCTGAATAGTTTTTAGTCAAAAACTTTGCACCACCACAATCAAATGATTTAGAAGCAGCAGGTGAAGTCATGGTTAATTTCTCAAGAAATATTTATGAACAGTATTTAGGGTTTTATGGTTTACGGCTTCGAGAAAGGTAAAGTAGCTGAGAGAGAATAATAAAAATAAGTAAAGTATTATCTAAAATCAAAAATTGATTCTATATAACACTTTTCTCCATTAATTTAGTCACAATTCAGTTTAATGGGACACGTGGCAATATATGATTGACTGTAAAAGTAATTATGTAATGTGTGTTACTACATGCATAGTTCTCGAGAATAAAGTTATGCATTAAACGAACGTGTTTCATATCCTTACTCAACATGTAAACATCTATAACCATGAAAAATTACCCATATACGGATAACTTAAACCTTGTAATCACAATACTAATTAAAGCTATATCTTCATAAAAATAGTCAATCAAGTTTTGACCATTATCAGTATGCAATCACAACTATCAGGACTTATCAGTCAAAACTGGTTTGACCAATATCAGAATTTATTAACTATTGACAGAATATATTAGTCAAAATAAGTTTAACTAATAACAGAGAATGTATGCATAATCAGAAGTCCAACATGCAGTTTTCACATAATATCATGAAAGATAATTACATGTTATCATGGCATCAATATTTAGCACAATAATCAGTATCTAACAAGTACTGACACATAATAAGATACCATACTTCAAAAATATTAGCAGTCTTAATTATGAGAGTTTGAGAATTTTCCTGATATCATTCCCAATTCATTCACCAATCTTGTGAAAGTAGTTTCACGGAGAGGCTTGGTGAATATATTTGCTACTTGTTGATATGTTGGAACAAAGACCAATTCCACTGTACCTGCTTCCATATGTTCCATTATGAAATGGTACCTGAAGCTGATGTGTTTAGTCATTGAATGTTGCACTGAATTTCCTGTCATTGCAATACCACTTTGATTATCATAATATATAGGAATAGAAGAATAGTCTAACCCATAATCCAGTAGCTGATTCTTCATCCATAAAATTTGAGCACAATAGCTTCCTGCAGCAATGTATTCAGCTTCTACAGTGGATATAGAAATTGACTTTTGTTTCTTGCTATACCAAGAAAATAATCTGCCACCAAGAAATTGGTAGCTTTCAGAAGTGTTTTTCCTGTCTATTTTGCATCCTGCAAAATCAGCATCTGAATATCCAATTAGCTTAAAGTCCGAATCTCTAGGATACCATAATCCCAAATTCATGGTGCCTTTGAGATACTTAAAAATTATCTTCACAACTAATAGATGAGGTTCTCTAGGATCAGCTTGGAACCTTGAACAGCGACGGGTAGCATACATGATATCAGGTCTACTAGTAGTCAGATATAGGAGTGAGCCAATCATACCTATGTAGTTAGTTATATCTACTGAAGAACCAGTATTTAAATCTAACTTGGTTGTAATGACCATGGAAGTTTATGTAGTTGATCAGTCTTGCATTCCAAATCTTTTGAGTAAATTCCTGGTGTATTTGGATTGATTTATGAAGATTGCTTCATCAGTCTGTGTAACTGTAACCCCAGAAAGTAACTCAATTCTCCCATCATACTTATTTGATACCTGGAATGCATTAGCTTTGCAAATCTCTCGCATAGTTTATCAATAGTAGATCCAAAAATGATATCATCAACATATATCTGTACTAACAAGTCCTTATCATGGTATTTATAAAAGAGAGTTTTGTCAATTGTACCTATTGTGAAACCACTTTCTAGCAGAAATAGAGCAAGTGTTTCATACCAGGCCCTTGGAGCTTGCTTCAGTCCATAGAGTGCTTTATCCAGTATGTAGACATGATATGGATACTTTGGATCAATGAACCCTGGAGGTTGTTCAACATAAACTTCCTCTTCAAGTTCTCCATTTAAAAATGCACTCTTCACATCCATTTGGAACACCTTAAACTTCTTGTGAGAAGCATAGGAAAGAAAGATTTTAATTGCCTCAAGCCTTGCAACTGGAGCAAATGTCTCATCATAATCAATGCCTTCTTGTTGTGAGTAACCCTTTGCAACTAGACTTGCTTTATTCCTTGTGATAATGCCCTTACGGTCAGTTTTTTTTATGAACACCCACTTTGTGCTAACTACAGATCTTTTCTTTGGTCTCGGCACAAGAGTCCAGACTTTGTTCCTTTCAAATTCATTGAGCTCCTCTTGCATTGTTGTAACCCAGTCAGCATCTTGCAGAGCTTCTTCAACCTTCTTTGGTTCAATTTGAGATAGAAAAGAATGGTAGAGACATTCATTCTGAGTGGTTTTTCTTGTTCTTACACCACTATCAGGGTTTCCAATGATTAAGTCAGGTGTGTGTGACTTAGACCATTTTCTTGCAGATGGAAGTTGACTCCTTAAAGATGAACCTCCCCCTTGATCCATGAACTCTCTGTTATATTTTTGATTAGTACCACTATTATTTCCTGATGATCCCCCAGAATCAGTGTTCCCATTGTTATTAGTATTTGACTCATAGGAGTTTGAGGAAGATGAGTCTGATCATATTTCTACTGATGTTTCTTGAGTTGAATCACTTTTAGTAGTCTTTGGATTTGAGTCATGTTGCTCCCCCTCAACATATGCTTCAGTGTTAGAAGAATTTCCACTGTTCTGTGGAACTTCAGAGCATTGAGTGATATCAGGATATACTGTATCAGGATCAGGACTTAAAAGTTCATCATAAGGTACTTCATTTTCAAATCTCAATTTATCATGGTCATCTGTATCTTCTACACCTGTTATCTTCTTGTCATCAAATGATACATGTATGGATTCCATATCGTTCTTGTTCTCATATTGTAAACTCTGAAGGCTTTTGTGGACAATGGATATCCCACAAAGATTCCTTCATCAGCTTTTAGATCAAACTTGATTAGCTGCTCTAGATGAGTTTTGAGAAAAAACACTTCCAACCAAAAATATGAAAGTATTTCAAATTTAGCTTCTTTCCCTTCACCATCTCAAATGGTGTTTTTCCATGTCTGTTGATCAATATTGCATTTTGTGTAAATAAAGCAGTTTGCACAGCCACATCCTAGAAGTAGGTAGGCAATTTTGCTTCTTCTAGCATAATTCTTGCAGCTTCTATCAGAGTTCTATTCTTTCTTTCAACAACTCCATTTTGTTGTGGAGTTCCAGGAGTAGAAAAATCTTGTTTTATCCCCTTGAGATTGCAGAACTCTTCCATAGAGCTATTCTTGAATTCGGTTCCATTATCACTTCTGATGATCTTCACTTTGTATGTTGATCCTTCTTCCAGCTCCCTCACATGATCAAGAAGAATGGATGGAGATGCATCCTTGGTGTGCAGAAAATACACCCATGTGTATCTTGTATATTCATCAACAATTACGATTGCATACCTCTTCTTGGCAATTGGCATAACATTCACTGGACCAAAGAGATCAATATGAAGTAGATGATATGGTTCAGAATGGAGGATTCAGTTTTACTCTTCAAAGATGTTTTCCTTTGCTTGGCTTTCTTGCATGAACCACATAAGCCATCAAGAGTAAATATTGCATTAGGAAATCCTCTCATAAGATCTTTCCTCACAAATTTATTAATATTATTCAAGTTGAGGTGAGAAAGTCTTTTATGCCAGTTATAGCTGTCTTCCACAGATGCTTTACTCAGTAGACAAATTTTTGATTCATGAGTACTTGTGGAGACCCTGGCTTCATCTAAACTACCATGTCTTACACTAGTTGTTAAGTGGCATTTATGTCCACTTAGAACGTCCTATAAAGGCTTGAATTGGTGTTTTTTACTCAAGTTATTTGTGTATTTGATGTGTTTTGTAGTGTTTTTACATTTCTGGCATAGTTGAAAGAATCAGGAGATTTAGCATTGTTTTGGTGCTAAATGGATGTTAGGAATGTGTCCAGGAAGTTAGCTCGTGGAATGCCATCTCAAACTAGTCAAGAAAACAAAAAATCAGAAGTTTTTCCAGAAGGTCAGTGCGCCCGCGCTATGAAACGTGCGCCCGCGCCGGTATGTCAGAGTATTTGTACAACAAAATGGTGTTTACTAGTTTCGTGTTATCTACTTAGTGTCATCACCATTGCATGCTAAGGTTAAGAACAAAAAGGCTATTGAATGAAGTATTTAATGAAGTAAGAATCCCATGTTTGTGTCATATAAGTAAATCAACCTTAATTCTCTTAGTAATATTAATTAGTATAATCTCTTAGTTAATCGTAGTTATAAGCACTCTCAACTTGTTATCATCTTAGCATTGAATAATAACCATACCATTATTGCATAAGTACATTGATTGAAATTAACCTAAACTAGTCTATGTGGGAACGAACTAGAATTAATTCTATATTACTTGCGATCATGTATACTTGTGTGAATATTAGCACGTGTTTTTGTCATAACAAGTTTTTGGCGCCGCTGCCGGGGTGTTAATTTTTAGTTTATGTGCTTGACATCAGTGGTCATTAAAGTTCAGGGACTCGGATATTTTACTTACATATTGTTTGTTGCTTTTTCAGGTACTTTAGAGAGCGTTTATGCTAACGCGTTCTCGATCTCGAAAGAGAACACTGGACAAAGCAGAGGAAGAAGTTTTAGTAGAGGAAGAAGTTCTTGTTGAGGAGGAGAAAGTTACAGAAGAAGCTCTTGTTGCAATGGGTGAACCAGAAGCGAATACAAAAGCTTTGATGGACTATTTTCAGCCAAAGATCAATGATATTCAGTCTAGCATTGTCAGACTAGCCATCGCGGCTAACACTTTTAAAATCAAGGCTAGCACAATTCAGATGGTGCAGAACTTGGTTCAGTTTGGGGGTTCTCCAATGGAAGATCCTAACATGCATATTAGAGATTTCATCGAGATTTACGACACTTTCAATTCAACGTGTATGAAGATGCTATAAAGCTAAGGCTTTTCCCATTCTCTTTGAGGGATAAAGCTAAGTGTTGGTTGCATTCTCTACCACCTGGCTCTATTACTAAGTGGGAAGATATTGCTTAAAAGTTTCTTACTAAGTTCTTTCCTATGGCAAAGACTGCTGCGATCAGGAATGCTCTTACTCAATTTGCGCAACAATTAGGAGAGTCTTTGTGTGAATCTTGGGATCGTTATAAGGAGATGCTTAGAAAGCGCCCTCATCATGGGATGCCTGACTGGATGATCATTAACTGCTTTTATAACGGTTTGGGAGCACAGTCTAGATCCATGCTCGATGCAGCATCAAGCGGAGCCTTATGGGCTAAGAGTTATGATGAAGCTTATGAATTGATTGAACTGATGACTGCTAATGAATACCAGAACCCTTCTCAGAGACTAAATTAAGGTAAGGTAGCAGGAATTCTGGAGGCAGATTCAGCTACTGCTATAGTTGTTCATCTTAAGGCTTTGACGATGAAGGTGGATTCTTTGGCTAATTATGGAGTTAATCAGATCATTGGTGTTTATGAGATTTGTGTCGGTGTCCATGAGACGGAGCAGTGTGCTATTTCTAGTGAATCAGCTCAATTCGTAAATAACTTTCAGAGGTCACAGCACCCAGTTCTAGCCACCTATCATCCCAACAACCGCAATCATCCTAACTTTAGCTGGATCAACACTCAAAATCCGGTTCAACAGCCTTATCAGCAGTATGCAGCAAAGCAGTACAACCCCTCTGGGTTTTCAAAAACCGCAATATGCTCCAAGACAACAACTCCAACTTCAGCAGTTACCACATGAAGGTACAAGTCAATCTAATGAAAAATCTGAATTGGAGGAGTTGAGGCTCATGTACAAGAGCCAAGCGGTTTCTATCAAGACCTTGGAAAATCAAATTGGTCATATTGTCAATGCCTTGCTGAATCGACAACCTGATACAATCCCTAGTGACACTGAAGTTCCAGGAAAGAAGGAATCAAAATAGCAGGTTAAGGCAATTACATTGAGGTTTGGGAAGGTTGCAAGTCAAGAAAAGCTCAAATTTCAGAAGATGAAGTGGTGGTTGAAGAAGAAGTGCAGAAGGAAGCAGAAGTGGAACCAAAGAAGAAAACTATGGAACACACTCCTCCTGAGGGTAATACAGGGGAGAAATAGATCTATCCGCCACCTCATTTTCCTAAGAGGCTGTAGAAGCAAAAGTTGGATAAGCAGTTTGCGAAGTTTCCAGAGGTGTTCAAGAAACTTCATATCAACATACCTTTCGCTGAAGCTCTTGAACATATGCCTAGCTACGTGAAGTTTATGAAAGGTATTCTCTCTCGGAAAGTGAAGCTCGATGACTTAGAGAACGTTGCTCTAACGGAGGAATGTAGTGTTGTGCTGCAACAGAAGTTGCCTCCGAAGTTTAAGGATCCTGGAAGCTTCACTATTCCTTGCATAATTGGAAACTTGTCATTCGATAAGTGTTTATGTGATTTGGGAGCTAGCATCAATGTGATGCCTTTGTCTGTCTTCAAGAAGTTGGATTTACCTGATCCAAAGCCTACTTATATGTCCTTACAATTGGTCGATCGCTCTATTACATATCCACGAGGCATTATGGAGGATGACTTGGTCAAAGTGGACAAACTCATCTTTCCTGCTAATTTTGTAATTCTTGATTTCGAGGAGGATAAAAATATTCCCATAATCTTGGGAAGACCATTCTTAGCTACTGGCCGAACCTTGATTGATGTGCAGAAGGGTGAGCTCACTATACGAGTGCGGGATCAGGATGTGACGTTCAATTTATTCAATGCCATGAAATTCCCTACTGATGATGAGGAGTGCTTAAGAGTGGAATTGGTCGATTATGTGGTTACTTCAGAACTTAATCTAAGGTCTGATGCCTTAGAGAAGGCCTTGTTGGGGAATTCAGATAGTGAAGACGATAAAGGTGATGAGCAGTTGCAGTATTTGATTACTTCTCCTTGGAAGAAAGGTCGGATATGCCATTTGAATCTCGTGGATTGGAAAAGCTGAAAAATTCTCAAAAGTGCCTCAAGCCATCTATTAAGGAAGCTCCTACACCCGAACTTAAACCTTTGCCTACACACTTGAGGTATGCGTTCTTAGGTGATGCATCTACTTTGTGTGTTATTATTGCATCTGACCTTTCAGGAAGTGATGAGGAAAAGCTCTTGAGAATTCTGAGAGAGTTCCAATCGGCACTTGGATAGACTATTGCAGATGTCAAGGGAATCAACCCTTCTTATTGCATGCATAAAATTCTACTAAAGGAAAAAAGTAAGCCAATGGTTGAGCAACAAAGAAGGCTTAATCCGATAATGAAAGAAGTTGTGAAGAAGGAAATTCTCAAGTGGCTAGATGCAGGGATCTTCTATCCTATTTCTGACAGTTCTTGGGTGAGTGCAGTTTAGTGTGTGTCGAAGAAAGGAGGTGTCAATGTGGTCACTAATGAGAAGAATGAGCTCATCCCTACTAGAACAGTCATGGGTGGAGAGTTTTCATGGATTACAGGAAGCTTAAAAAAGCCACAAGGAAAGATCACTTCCCTCTTCCGTTCATTGATTAGATGCTTGATAGGTTGGCTGGGTATGAGTACTATTGTCTTCTGTATGGCTATTCGGGTTGTAATCAGATTTTTACCGCTCCAGAAGATCAGGAAAAGACTACCTTCACTTGTATGTTCGGTACTTTTGCCTTTAGAAGAGTTTCTTTTGGGTTGTGTGGTGCACCTGCCACATTTCAGAGATATATGATGGCCATTTTCTCTAACATGATTGGTCATAATCTGGAGGTGTTTATGAACGATTTCTCTATATTCGGTGATTCTTTTGACGAGTGCTTGTAAAATCTTGGCGCCGTTCTTAAAAGATGTGTTGAGACCAATCCGGTTCTCAACTGGGAGAAATGTCACTTTATGGTGCAACAGGGCATCATTCTTGGGCACAAGGTCTCTAGTAAAGGTTTGAGGTGGACAAAGCCAAGGTGGGGGTGATTAAAAACCTACCTCCACCAAATTCTGTTAAGGGAGTCCGTAACTTTTTTGGTCATACGGGTTTCTATAGGCGGTTCATCAAGGACTTCTCAAAAATATCTAAACCCTTGTGTAATATTCTAGAGAAAGATGTTCCTTTTAAGTTTGATGACAAGTGCCTAGCTGCTTTTGAGATCTTAAAGAAGAGTTTAATCACGGTACCTGTCATAACTACACCTGATTGGAATGAACCTTTTAAAATGACGTGCGATGCAAGTGACTATACAGTTGGAGCAGTTCTTGGGAAAAGGAAGAACAACATATTTCATGTGGTCTACTATGCTAGTAAGACCCTCAATGGTGCTCAACTGAACTATACTACTACTGAAAAAGAACTCTTATCCATTGTCTACGGTTTTGAGAAGTTTCGGTCTTATTTGCTCGGGACAAAGGTAACAGTTTTCACTGATCACGCTGTTAGTCACTATCTCATCTCGAAGAAAGACTCGAAGCCTAGATTGATTTGATGGGTTCTTTTACTTCAGGAATTTGAGTTGCAGATCAAGGATAGGAAAGGTAATGAGAATCAAGTTGCTGATCATCTATCTCGGTTGGAAGATCCAAGTGCAAATTCACAAGATAAGACATTGATTAATGAGTCTTTTCCCAATGAGCAGTTGTTTGGGGTGCAAGATGAAGAACCGTGGTTTGCAGACATTGTGAACTACCTTGTGAGCAATATTATGCCTCCAGACTTGTCTTCTACTCAAAGGAAGAAGTTTCTTCATGAGATGACATGGTACATGTGGGATGAGCCAATTCTGTTTAGGCAAGGAGTTGACCAAATCATGAGGAGATGTATTCCGTACAGCGAGATAGAGGATATCTTGCGAGACTGTCATTCGACTGTTTATGGAGGCCACAATGGTGGAGAGAAGACAGCAGCTCGTATCCTTCAAGCGGGATTCTTCTGGCCTATATTGTTGAAGGATGGGCATCGATTTGTTTTGAAGTGTGATCGCTTCCAGCGTGTTGGTAATATGTCAAAGAGGGATGAGATTCCTTTTAATGTGCTGCTCGAGGTTGAGGTCTTCGATGTTTAGGGAATTGACTTTATGGGGCCATTTGTCTCATCTTGTAATAATCAGTACATCTTGTTGGCAGTTGATTATGTCTCGAAATGGGTTGAAGTCAAGGCATTGCCGACGAATGATGCCAAAGTAGTACTTAATTTTCTTCATAAACGGATATTCATAAGATTTGGGACTCCAAGAGTCATAATCAGTGACGAGGGG
This sequence comes from Apium graveolens, assembly GCF_009905375.1. Classification (NCBI taxonomy): domain Eukaryota; kingdom Viridiplantae; phylum Streptophyta; class Magnoliopsida; order Apiales; family Apiaceae; genus Apium; species Apium graveolens. The sequence goes on along the minus strand of NC_133648.1, from coordinate 307,393,114 downwards.
TCGCATTTCTGCAATCGCAAGTTCACTATTATGATACAGTGATATAATGTGAATCATCGCATTGCTACAGCGTACCATCCTCAGATAAATGGTCAAGCTGAGGGGTCTAACAGAGAGATCAAGCGTATTCTAGAGAAATTTATGTGTCCATCAAGGAAGGACTGGTCTTTGAAGCTAGATGAAACTATTTGGGCGTATCAAATAGCATACAAGACTCCGCTTGGCATGTCTCCATTTCAGTTGATTTATGGTAAGGGATGTCATTTGCATGTGGAGCTAGAGCACAAAGCGTATTGGGCTTTGAAGAAATTGAACCTTGATTTGGATGCAGCTGGTAAGAAAAGGATGCTTCAATTAAATGAACTCGATGAGCTTCGACTTCAAGCGTATGAGAATAACAAGATGTATAAGGAGAAAGTCAAGAGGTGGCACGATAGGGGTCTAGTGCTCAAATTCATTTGTAGGGGGTAACAAGTTCTTTTATTCAACTCTCACCTCAGACTTTTTCCTGGGAAGTTAAAGTCGTGGTGGTCAGGGCCGTTTGTTATCAAAACTGTGTTTCCACATGGAGCGGTGGAGATTTTTGAGAATGATCCAGGCCAAGCGTTCAAGGTAAATGGACATAGGTTGAAGCATTAATATGGGTATACGGAAAACCGTGAGGTGGTTAGTGGCATTTTATTGTCAACTTGATCTCGGGTTTCTACGTCAAGCTAGCGACGTAAACCAAGCGCTTCTTGGGAGGCAACCCAAGTTTGTTGTACATTAGTAGGTGTTGGAAGGAAGAAAAGAAGAAGAAAACTCCAAAAAAATCAAAAAAAATAGTGTCAACTATAGTAGCACGGCGCGCCCGCGCCGGTAAGCGGGGCGGCCGCGCTAAAAGTACAATAGCTGAGCGGGCGCGCGCTGCCTGGCGGGGTGGCCGCACTGGTTTTCTAGAAACACGGTTTACCCGCGCTAGGATAGCGCATGGCCGCGCTGGTCCCCTGAAGCTGGAAAAAAAACAGAAAAATCAAAAATTCAAAAACAAAATCAGTCTATATCCGAATTTCCCTCTCCCACCTTTCATATTTCCCTCTCCAAATAAGTTTCAATTACCCTATTACTCCCATTATTCCCATACAATTCCCACTTCTTTTCTAAAACTAATTCAAATCCCTAAATCCTATATATACACACACTTATACACAATCTTCTCCATCACTTCTCAATTCTCAAACACACAAATCTCTCTTAAACACATATTTTCTCTTAAGCTTATTCGAATTCAATGGCACCCAAGAGACAAAGAACCCAAGTTAGCATCAGCACCACTGATTCTTCTAGTGTTGGAGGTGTGAGGCCCAGGTTTGCAACTCCAGATGCTGGGGCGGAGTATGCAAGGCTGCTTTCAAAGCCCATATCCAAGGAGAAAGGTTTTCTGCCATCGGGGAGAGATGGTAAGCTGTTGGAGATGATTCTCGAGATGGGATGGGTTGGGTTGATTTTTGTGAAGCACCCGTTGTTGTGCCCATGAGTGTGGTTCGCGAGTTTTATGCAAACGCGAAGGCAGCGAAGAACGGGTATTCTGTTGTTAGGGGATTGACGGTGGATTATACTGTGGATGCTATTCGTCGGCTGATTAATCAGCCCGAGAGGAGGGAGGGTCAGGATGATTGGGTGACGAAGACGGGGGAAGATTTTGACTTGGATCTAATTGTTGCTACTTTTTGCGTCCCCGAGACTCATTGGAAACTCAAAAGGGGTACGAACGAGTATGTTATTTTCCATGCGTCGTGCTTGAACAGGTATACACGTGCATGGAAATCGTTTATTTGTGCTAATATTATGCCTTCATCACATGTGCATGATATTACGGTGGATCGGGCAAAGCAGTGGTGGGGTATTTTGCCAGGTGATTATGTGGACTTGGGGTCTATTATTTATCAGGGGATTTTGAGGTTCCTGTGAGGGAGCACTACAGGTGTTATTCCATATGCGTTGATTGTGACGAAGCTGTGCACTGCCGTTGGTGTTCATTGGCCTGCACACGAGCAGCTACAGATACCTAGTGCCCCGATTGATAGTTCGACTATCGCTGTGATGCAGGAGTGGTACGGTGGAAAGGCTGATGAGAAGGGGCCCGACTACACATATGAGCACTTGCCGGGTGGAAGGCCAGCGGATCGGACATATATCGGTGGTTCAACCCAGGCTAGTAGAGCAGCTTGGAGAACGCAGAGGGGTGAGCCTAGTTCTTCACAGCAGCAAAAGCAGGATGTCGAGGGCAGTGATAGTTTGAGTTCAGCGCAGTATAGGCGCTTGATGAGGAGGATGGATACGATACATGACATCCGTAGCAGATTTGTATAAGACCTTACCCAGGCATTGGGGACTGCATTCAGAGCCACATGTGTTAACATCTAGTGGCCAGTATTAGGTGAGGACTCTGTGTACCCGCCTCCAGACACTCCTAACATTCCACCCGTTGAGAGTGATGACCCTGATTCCAAGTAGGTATGCCTGATTTCTTACTATTACCTTCATTGAGGACATTGAATATTTTATGTTTGGGGGTGATAGTTAAGGAATATATGTTATGTGTGAGTCTCATATAGTCTGCATATCCATCATAGTTAGTTCATATAGTTGCATATTTTCCATGTAGTAGTTTTTATTTTGTTTTTTTTATTTTGCATGATAGTATGTTGCATATAGTTGTATTTGTATTATAACATGATCCCTTAAGTTTAATTTACCGACTGATTTGTGATATTGATGTTATTTTAGTGATGTCGTGCATAGTGATGCTAAGTCTTATCGAGTTGATTTGCATGCTAGAAACGATAAAAATTTCACTAAGTCTTATAGGTTACTTGAGTGCTAGATCATGGTCATGGTTGTTTGTTTGTCAAGGTTAAATCACTTGTTTATATTTAGAATGTATGATATTCTCTTAATGATAAAATAACATGGATATGTAAAAATTGAAGAAAAACATTGGATTTCATTGCTAGTTGTTGTGGCTGGGTGTCAAATGGCTGGTAGCCGCCTCATTTTATATGAGTAGTCTAGGGTTGAGCGAGATGGAGCGAAACGCACTCCTTCAGAAATTGTTGAAAACAAAAATGAAAAAGAATGAAAAAGAAAAAAAAAAGAAAAAAAAAAGAAAGAAAATATGTGTTGATGCATAATTGATCACGAGTGGGCTCTTCAATACTCGAGTTATTAAGTTCTTAGGGGACTTTGTGCCTAGTGACCTAAGGCTTTTATAGTTTGGGATCCATTAACCTAACGCTCGTTACATGGGTATTATTGCATAAGTCTATTGTGGACCTCAATCATTGCACGGTCAAATAAGCATATTTGTGTTGTTATGTGTTGTGAATAAAAGCATGAATCTGTGTATAACTCCAATATAAAAATTGAAATGTTGTCAGTCATTTTGAGTTTAACATTTATTCTATTTATAACCTTGTGATTGCCTTGATGAGTAGTGAGTCATGAGCATTGATTTAGTTGCGATAGTATATCTATTAAGCATCTGCATACACGCACGTTTCTAGCTTGTAAGTTGAATTGTAGGATTTGATTGATATTTGTGTGAATAACTGCATTTGTTGAGATGTTGCTCATTGGTTGGTTTAGTTAATCTGAGGGGATCATTGCATTCATGTAGTTGCATTCATGCAGTTTTGTTTCTTGTTCTTTGAGTCTGTTTATGCTTGAGGAAAAGCATCGGTTCAAGTTTGGGGGTGTTAAGTGGCATTTATGTCCACTTAGAACGTCATATAAAGGCTTTAATTGGTGTTTTGTACTCAAGTTATTTGTGTATTTGATGTGTTTTGTAGTGTTTATTACATTTCATGCATAGTTGAAAGAATCAGAAGATTTAGCATTGCTTTGGTGCTAAATTGGTGTTAGGAATGTGTCCAGGAAGTTAGCTCGTGGAATGTCATCTCAAACCAGTCAAGAAAACAAAAATCAGAAGTTTTTCCAGAAGGTCAGCGCGGCCGCACCGGGTTGTTAGAGTTGCAGCGCGCCCGCGCTGGTGAAGCACGCGCCCGTGCCAGATCGGGATTTCAGAATCATGTTGCAAGTAGAAGATGGATTTTCTAGGCTTCTGGATTGATTGGGTTGCTATATAATGACAACTTAAGGTCGTTTTTAATAAGAAGCACGTACTGGAGCTTAAGGAGAAGACATCGAGAAGACCTAGGAGCATAAATACAACCAAGGCGAAGATGATCTAGTTTATTCTTGTGATTCTTTGTTTAAGTTGTAATCTTGGATGCCAGTTTTCTTGTTTGTTGAACTTATTACACTTGTTTAACGTACTTTGTTTAATATTCAGTTTATAAAGACTTAGTTTATTATACCATGCTTTCATCAGAACCCACGGTGATGGTGAGTTCGGTTATGGGCTAATCGTTATCGTGGGGTTCTAACGGATTTATTTATGGATTTTTTTAGTTAATTTGTCTCGATACCTTAGTGTGTGGTGATTGTATGATATCCTAGTATTGGTTGTGCTTATTCATCTTATGAGCGTCGCGAACTTATAAGATAGCGTGTTAATCTCTATTGAAGCGAAAGTGAATATAGGGGTTTAGAACTTGCCATTCTAGCATAGGTTCATGTATTTTATCTACATGATTCGTAGGTAATTTTAACTATCTTGCTTGCCCTATGTAATCTTGATAGGTAACTTGCGCATTGAACCGTTATGTTGTCAAATTCTATAGACATATAGGGTCTCAATATAATTGGTGTATATTCAGCTTTTATCTCTTTTGTGGATGTCTGGTAGTAGGTTATTCGCACAACGGAAGTTGACGTTAACTAGTTTCGTGTTATCTGATTAGTGTCATCGCCATTGCATTCTAAGGTTAAGAACAAAAAGGCTATTGAATGAAGTATTTAATGAAGTTAGAATCCCATGTTTGTGTCATATAAGTAAATTAACCTTAATTCTCTTAGTAATATTAATTAGTATAATCTCTTAATTAATCATAGTTATAAGCGCTTGTTATCATCTTAGCAATAAATAATAACCATACTATTGTTGCATAAGTACATTGATTAAAATTAACCTAAACCAGTCTTTGTGGGAACGAACTAGAATTAGTTCTATATTGCTTGCGATCGCGTATACTTGCGTGAATATTAGCACGTGTTTTCGTCCTAACACCAGTCAATACAACCTTGCCATCAGACTTGCTGACAATTTCACAATGCTCTTCATAAAAATTGACATAGTAACCTATGTCACATATTTGACTCACACTAATCATATTATGCTTGAGTTCTGCAACTAGAGCTATATTTGCATTGATGACATTTCCACTTTTGATTTTGCCATATCCCAAGATTTTTCCTAAGTTGCCATCTCCATAAAAAATGCTTGGGGCAGCCTTCTCCTCAAATTATGATAGCAGGGATGTGTAACCAGTCATGTGTCCTGAGCATCCACTGTCCAACACTAGAGCATTCCTCCTGTCACCCTGCAATTAGTAATTTGAATCAGTTAGTGTATATAAGGACCCGGACTTGCTTGGATACTTTAGCCTCTTTAAGTTTGTTAACATATGCAGCAGAAGACTTTTTATCAGAGTTTATGTTAACATTCTTATTATCAATGTTTATACATGCAGAACCAGATTTTGCTTTAACTAAAGAGGGTTTCAGTTTATAATAATCATAATACAAATTGTGATACTCTTTACATGTATAAATAGAGTGCCAAACACTACCACAATGAAAACAAGGACTCTGTGGTTTATATCTAACTGTTCTATTCCTAAACTCTGATTTAGAAGGAACAACATTTATCTCTTTGTTCTTCTTGCAAAAATTAGCAAGATGATTAGTACTACCACAGTTTGAACAGGTCTTTCTAGGTGCATTATGAGGAGTTACATAATTTCCATTCTTATTAACACCTACCTTGTAATTCCTATTTTTCCTAGACCTTTTTCCCTTGTCTTTCATGTATAAGTCCTTCAGCTTTTGCTTAAGCTGTTTCTGAGTCATTCAACCAATATTTACTAATTTTGTGTGAACCTGTTCACACTTATCAGTATTTAAGTTTGATCCAGGTGCTGAGGTTGTACGTTCCTCATGAATTGACTTAACAGTATTAGCACTTGGATTAAACTTAATGGTCTTTATTTGAACCTTGTTCAGTTTAACCTTGCTATCAGTTTTTATTGGTTATGTTTTCTCAGTTTATTTTTCAATTTTTTTATCAGAATAAGATATAGTAGAATATAATAATCATGATCCCCAATAGTCATTCTCAAAAATTTCCTGAATTGTCTTTGCTGAGTTAATACAAAGTTTAATAACTTCTCTTTCTTTAGCTAACTCCTTCTCTAGATAAGCATGTTTTTCTAACAATTTTTCCTTAACATAAACAACATTATCTATTTCTTTTTGAATTTTTAGCATGGAAAGCAACTCAATTTCTAGGTGATCATTCCTTTTCTTTAACTTAGAGTTTTCACTCTTGATTCTAATATTCTCAAAGGTTTGATCCCTATAACTAACATGCAGAGTCTTAAGAAATAATCTTAATTCATAGATATCATCAGTATCAAAAGTAAGAATAGTCTGAGGTACCTTTAATTTAGCATTATCGGCCTCAGCATCAGCATTTGCCATGAGAGCATAATCGACTCCATTATCTGAATCTGATGAATCATCCCAGTTTATATTCTTTGAGATCAAAGCTTGTTTCTTCTCATCTCTGGGTTTTCTGCAGCCAGCTGCAAAGTGTCCATTGTAATATCTCTCTTTTGACTTGTCAGGTTTTCCAAATCTTGATTCCTTCCAATCAGTATTTCTTATGTTGTTCCTCTTATCATAGTTTGAGGAACTGGAACCTTTTCTGGAAAATCTTATCCCTTTCTTGAAGTTCTTTTAGACCATCGTCTTGAGGCTTTTAACCAGTAGGGCAGCCATTTGATCCATGTCTTCATTGTTGTTTTGATTACTGTCAGTATCTGATTCATTATCAGTATTTGAGTCATCATCAAAATTTGATGATTTGGTATCTGACTTTGCAATCATGGCTTTCGCTTTAGAGTGGCTTTTCCCCTAGCTTTCTCCTTTGGCTTCTCTTCAACCTTGAGCGCAACTGGTCTAGATTTAGATCATTTCCTCTTGCTTCTTTGCTCCATATCTAGTTCTTGGGTTTTCAGAACTCCATAATTCTCATCTAGAGGTGTGTCATCAAGTTCATAGTTATCCCTTATTGATGTGACTTTAAAGTCCCACTTTCCAGGGAGAGCAAGTAGGAACTTCATGTTTGGGTACTCCAAATCATATTCTTTGTTGACAAAGGATAAGTCATTCAGAAACTTCTGAAATTTGTCATAGATCTCAGTTAAAGACACATTGTCCCTTGAGTCAAAGTGCTCATATTCTTGAGTAAGTATTGTCCTCTTATTCTTCTTGATATCAGTTGTACCTTGACACTTTACTTCTAAAGCATCCCATATTTCTTTTGTTATCTTACATCCAATAACTCTGTGGGACATAACACTATCAAGATTGATGTGCAGGATATGTTTGACCTTAGGATCCTTCATAATAGATGAGAGATCTTCAGGAGTATAGTCCTTCCTGTCTTTGTCTATCTTCTTCTCTGGTTTTCCTGCAATAGAAACAACTACCTTCATTGGTTTATGAGGACCATCATAAATCATGTTTAGATATTCAGGATCTGTGGCTTCCAAACACATGGCCATCCTGACTTTTCATATTGGATATTCATGTATCTTCAGGATTGGCACCTTGATGGCTTCATACCTACTCATGTTGCTGCTAATCTGTGATGTGGCTGGGGGTGGTGGTTTTGGATTCTGTGTTTCTTCTTCTTTGTCTAACATTGTTGATTGATTTTCAGATCTTAAACTGTTTATACATTAACAACAAGCTCTAATACCAATTGTTAGGCCCTTAATCAACTGTAAAGGGGGGTGAATACAGTTAATACAATCAATTCGACAAAGCTTCAATAGAATTAACAGTTTTTATATTAACAGATAAAAACTGATTAGAAACGTACTCTCTCGAAAGGATGAACAATTATCCTTCGGAGTTGTTAGGTTATGTGAAAGATATAACAAGTTCCTGTTTCCTCTTTCTTATCGAAGATCAACTGATGTGACAAATCCTGATTTCATCATTCGTTGACATCAACATCCATTGATATAATTATCTGTTGATATCATCATATGTTGATATCATCATCATCCGTTGATATAAGTACCGATTTGAACTTCTGATAGTTTATGCTTAATATCATCAATTACTCCTAATAGTCTCATCTAGGGGCGATCCCGAAGGCGACTAGCCCTTCCCCTTTTAGGTTTAATATTTCTTCAAATCTTACTTAAGTTTTTATAAGTACCAATTTTGACCGATGGAACGAAGGAACGCTGGCCTAGGGGCAACCCAAAGAAGACCATCCCCCATGTTCCTTCTTCCAAAAGAAACCCTTATTAGTGTTAACAGCCCGAGGTTCTCTTCGGACTTAAACCTCGCCCTATAACACTTGGGGCCGAAGAAGGAAATGAGAAACAAAAACTGTTAAGGCCAAAGTTAGGCCGAAGATGCAGAAGAGCTACACAACTACAAAGAAATTAAAAATTGTTAAGGCAAAAATAAAGCCGAAGATGCAATAAATACAAACAATGCTGACAAAAAGATAAAAGATGCATTAAAATTTAGAAGAAATTTTTCCCGAAGGTGAGTCAAATTATAAAGCTCGAAGGCAAAAGTATCAATTATAACTTAAATAATAAATTTACAAGTCAAGAAGCTTAAGACTGAAGGTCCTCATCCGAGAGCTCTTCGTCTTCGCCAGAATAGACAGGAGGGGCTTCAACCGCTGGCCGACAGATAGGGTCCTCCAGGCTACGTCCAACAGCTGCTTATAATCTCGGCCAAGGCCATGAGCCTTCTCCAAAATATAATCAGCGCCGAACTGAAAGCAGCGCTCCTCCGTCCTGTCCACCTGCTTCTTCGTCTTCCGAATCTTCTTCAAGACTTCTTCAGCTGGACATTCCGATGGTTGACCCTCCTCTTCACCCTGGCAAGGTCTTCCTTCAGCCTTGTCTTTTTATCCTCCAATACCTTGGCTTGAACAACCAGTGCCTCGTTCTAGATCTGCACCCTCCCAAGCTCCTCTTCGGCCATCATGGCCCTCCTCTCCAGCTCCTTGACCTCGACCATCTGAGCCTCCATGTCTCTAACCTTGTCATCCACGGCCACAGCCCAAGGAGCAGCCTGCAAAAAAATACACAAGGCAAAAATGTCAAATGAAGGAATAAGAGAAATATGCAGAAGAACTAAGACAAATAAATATAAATTTAACTATGTACCAGAGACAGGAAAGACATGAGATCGGTGAAAGCTTCGGTCGGAGAGGCCGCCGTGAAGGCGGGAAGATCGACAAAGAGCTGAAGAATGTGGTATAGGTCATAGGTCACCTCCTTCATTGACTGCCTAGCCGGATAGACAGTATGATCAGACGTTAGAATGCCCCACCCAGGGAGGTACATCTGAAAAACCCCGTCTCGGCTTCGGGTCCACTTGGATAGAGCCCCCTCCCCCATGAACTCTGACTTATCCCCCTCTCCGTCTTCCGAAGTCAGAGGAATTATCGAAGAGGGGTCGCTCCCTCAGTTTCGGCCCTCTCCTCCGCCTCCTCGGAAGGATCGGGAACCACCTTCTTTCCGGCCGCCTTGGCCCCAGCAGCCTCTTCCGCCGTCCTGGCCTTCTTCCTCTCAATAATGGCTTCCCTGGAAGACATTGAAAAGTAAGAAAGAAGAGTTAGCCCAAGCAAGTACGACAGAATGATAAATAATGAAGACAGAAGGAAGAAATCAACGGATGAAATAAAAGGGAAAGCAGTTATACAATGATAAGGCTACGAGAAAGCTACAAGTACTAAAGAAATAGATGAAGGAAGAGTTTTTTACCCCCCACCCCACAAGCTCATAAGACAATCCTTGTCTTGAAACTCCTCGGGACCGAGCTTGCTCACCTTCACGTCCACTAAGGCCGCACGGTTATCCTTCTCCTCGTCGTTCAAGTTCGGCATAATAAGCGTTGAAGCATTGACATCATGTCACACCGACATCTCGGACAACTTAGGCCCACTAATGAAGCACCAGTGAGTGTGGGTGGTTTTGTTGCTAGAATTGGTGGCCATCCAGTCCGCTCGGGCCTCCCGACGAGCAATTTTGTAGAAGCCCGGGCTCTTTGGATTCTTTCAAAAATCATAGTGATACCAGAATAGCCGAGTGCAGGGGCGGATCCCGGCCTGGAAACACCTATTATGGAAGCAGTTGATGTGGATGAATCTGTTTGGATCAATATCTCCCAATGTGATCCCCATTTGACTGAAGAGGTGCCTCAGGATCTTCAGCAGCGAAACTCTGAAGCCGCACTTGAATGTCGCCTCGAAAATCCCGACGGCGCAGTCGCCATATCCCTTCGGCACGCCCGGGGTGCCGTATATTTTCCCGTCCTCCTTAGAAGCGTACAGCCAGAAGAAACCCCGAGGAATGGAGTAGTCAGAATACATCTGACCCACTCGCTCCATCGACCGTTCCGATCGGTTATTCACCGCCAGATACGATGCCACAGAACCATAGAGAGCTCGCCCCATTCTCTCCGGATGAATAAACGATGTCCCGGCCAAAGTGTTCACCCTCGTAATGGAGGTCTTAGGAGGAGGGTTCGCTCGGTCCATGTCCCTGTATTCGAAAACAGAGAGACAGATTAGTCCATGTACTCAGATTAATCCAGAAAAGAAAAAATAAAAAGACAAGGGACCGAGTACATGTCCTAGGACCGAGCGAACAATAAAAAGGAGTCGGCTCCTGAAGGATGTTCTGACAGACAAGTTTTCCCGAAGGAAGTTCTTGCCCCCAGAAATTCTTCGGCTGCAATCTTTAAATTCTAGACAAGAAAAGACTAAACACCCAGGGTCGGCTCCCGGAGGTTGTTCTATGTTCGAAAACTCCCGAAGAGAGTTCTTGACCAAGAACACCTCGCATGCCCTCTTTAAACCCAGTGGGTGATCCAAAAAAAGCAAAAACCCAGAAAACTCATACCAACTACCCAGAAAGTACATCCCATACTCAAAAAGTAAGCCCAAAAACACAACACAGAGCCCATAAAATGACCTCTGGACTCGCATGCAAATAACCAAAACCTCTAACTTGCATAAAAACATAAAATGCATGAAAAGGAAAATATGGACTTACTAATTTGAAGATGTTGTTGGATTGTAATGGGATGATCGGGAAAGGTGGAATTATTGTTTCACATGATTGAAAAGCTTAAAAGAAGTTGTTGTTGTTTGTGTTTAGTTGTCGAAAATGATAAAAGGGAGACGGAGTGTACTGTGACTCTTTATATAAGCGCCGAAAATGGTTCTGGGTGCCAAAGATGGGCGACATTTGGGCGCTTTTGAAACGGACGCTCCAGATTGAAACGGTTGAGATTCAATGGCTGAGATTGAGCCATGAAACGTTTTAGGTCACACACACTGTAGAAGGGGGTTGAATACAGTGTTCGTCACAATCAAATCGAATTAAAGAACACAAGTAATAGAAAATAAACTTTATTAAACTTTGTTATAATATGGAACTGTCCTCTCTCAGTGATGAACAAATTATCACGAGAGCTGCTAGGGTTTTCAATGAATAATATTCTCGATAATGATAACACTTATAGTGTAAACCCTATGTCTGTGTTTATATATTACACAGTTATAAGATAATCGCTAATTGATATGGAATATAATTTTGCTTCCTAAAATATATCAATCAGATATCTTTTCTTTCAAGTATTCCATTCTTCACAGAATTCCTTCTTCATGCATATCTCTTCTTACGTTTGTCTTAATCTTTTTTCCTTTCAATCAGCCATCTTCCTTATCTGAAAGTTTCCTTTAAGTCCTGATATTATCTCCTAATTAATATCTCCTGAACCTTAAGTACTGATAACTTAAGTTCTGACTTCAGTATAAGTGTTGATTTCCAGTTAATTACTGATTTGTCCTGTTTAAGTAAGATCTGAAAACTAAACACAAATCATATTAGACATGACATTATCAAATATATCTAACAAAATGACATGACAAACAGCTATCATATTAATGCACCCACGGAATTGCCACGTGTATGAACGAAAATTGAGGCAAAACTGAAGCAGTCGTCCTAGGGTTTCTTCACCCAAAGATGGGCCTAAACTGATGTCCATAGGCCCGCCCGAAGGCCTAGCCGAAGGACATGGACATGTTTACTATGGGCCCAATACGGCCCACCGACCGAAGTTTCATTAGACATTGGGTCGAAGGCCCGACCAGATCATAAATTAGAGGCCCGGTCAGCCAAACAGACTCGGCCCACTTCCATCCCAGCCGTTGGGACCACTCAATCAAAACGCCCCCTTATTTGCTCCTTTTAATGATAAAGGTGTAACATACGAGACATTAATGAAGGAATCGAGTATAAAACCCCTTGGAAAGTAAGAAATAGACAATTACACACTCATTCTCTCAAACATTCTTTACTTTTCTTCTATTCCATTAACCCACTTTATATCCAAATTCTCATTCTCACACCGGAGGTGAATCGGAGTGACAATCCCTCACATTTTATTCCCTTTCAGGTGGCAGCCGAAGGCAGTTCTTGAGTGGCCGAAGCCTGTTCATTCATCCCGAAGAAGATCTGGGCATAACAACAAGTAAATTCATTGAACAATTCGATTGTTTATAAATAATTAAGAATGACGAAATGGCATAAGTAGTAATATTAACTCGTTTGAGAGGGCGAAGTGGGACAACTCTACTTTTACTATTTCCATCAACACTTCATTTTAGCTTTGAATTTTTCTTTTTCCTGGTATTTTAATGTACGAGTTGAGCCTGCATCGAAGGTAAATTCTAATGCAAGTATCTCATTCAACAGCTCTTGCTAAACCCTCCGATGCAAGTCTCCAATTTTTGCAAAATTAGATTTCTACGTACAATTTGCCAATTTAATCGAAAAAAATATATGGTGCATGATGGGTACAAAATCTTCTCAGAAATTTTCTTTCTATCTTATTCATTAAGGGTTAAATTAGAACACATGTGAGCAGATGCAGTCCTGAATCACATGATGCTCTATGCGGGGTTAAAATTTATTATTCTGGTATTGAAATAAGGCCATTTATTTTAGTATCCAGCGAAAAAAATATCAAATCCAATGTCCATATTTTCATATTTTAAAAATTTACAAATTTAATTGACATATAAAATAAGAGACCATGGAAAATAATTGTACTAAATAAAAACTCAAAAGTTCTGATTATTTTCAGTAAGGGTTGAGTTTAGCTACATATTTTAGAATTATCTCGTATTTTAATTAAGTCAATGAGAGCATCTTTTATCTCCGCAATACATTCTTAATTGAGCTCTTTCAGCACCTCTCTCTAAATTTATTTTATTTAAAACTACTCAGAAATTTATTTATTTTAAGAAATTATGTCCCTAAATGATGTATGCCCGTGACATGGTATGTATTGATCGTCCTTATGGCCAGCCTTAAATTATAGATGCCCATGTCATCATATTGTTTGTCCTACGTGCTCTTAACATAAAATAGCGATCTTAAAGCTTAACGAAATCAACATGTTTGACTAAACCAATACTTATTATAAATCCCAAATACATGCAATTAAATTCATTGAAATTTAGGTTGCATAGAAATATAAAGGCTTGCAGGTTGCAGCTGGATTTGAAATGCAAAATTAGGGATGCGGTAAAGCAAGCTGATCCATGCGATATTGCTAATAAAATTATATTCTGGTCGTTATAATTTTGTAAAATGCACACCCAAAAATTAAATAATGTAGCAGAATAATATCAATATCTGAAAAAAGGCATTTAGCATTTCAACTTCTCCGCTAGCTGAAAACCTGATAGAAGATGAAGATGAATCTAACTTGCAGAGAGAGATGACAGTGTATATTAGAGAAAAATGAAATAATGTTTGTTACTACTTGTGCCACAGATCTCACATCATTATATAGTATCTTACACATCATTTTATCTAAACTCAAACTAACTTGCTGAGCTAGCTAGCTGATGTGGCTCTATATCTTTAACATCCCCTGGAAAGTTAGGAGTCGAGGAGAAAGCACAGGATCCTAACTTGGAAAGAAGGTAGATGAGCTGAGAAGAAACCAAGGCTTTGATGAAGACATTTGCAGGCTGATCAGCTGAAAGAACATGATGAGGAGCAACTAACCTTTGCTGAACTTTCTGACAGACCAACTGGCAATCAATCTCAATATGCTTGGTTCGTTCATGTTTAAAATGGTCTGACTAGCTAGAGCACAACTATCATATGGAGTAATATCCTGAGAGAGTCCAGCAACTCTTTACAACTTTAAAATGGGGGAAGGCACATGTCCAAGCCTATAATGCCATATCAGAGTTTTATTTACTGTATTAGCTTATGCCATAGTAGACATTGCTAAATTAGCACTATATAAGACAAGATGAATTTGACTGAGCAGATACAAGCCATTAATTACTTTACCAATCTTAGAAGCTTAAAAGGAGTAGCACTGAGAAGTGAAAGTAGCCACACACTTGCTATGAGTCAAAAGTCTGGAAACAGCTAGATGATTGTATACACATATGAGGAGCAGAAGAGAACATCAAAACTTGATGACAAGTAGCAGCAATGTATTTCACCACTTTGAGAACTGCAGCTCAATGAGAAGATGTTGATTTACAGATTTCTGATGATGACCTAATTCAAGATGTACGTAGAGAATGCAGATTATGCGAATTAGTTGTTGTAAGTGATAGGGTTTTGTAATTCTATTTGAGTGGGTAAACAAGTTTATCTTCAAAATAAACCCTATCTGATAAACCTATTTGAACTATTCAAATCTTATCTTTTATAAGGTTTATCTTTTACAACTAACTAACGGATTGTTACAAAGACTTATTCAAATATTTTCAAATAAATAGATTATCCAATCTTATTTCTTCTTTGGTTTGAAAATCAAACCCGTTAGATTTGTGTGTATAAATACACATCTTATTTTTCAGATTAAATAAGAGTGCTTATTCCACGTTCTATCTTTATTCTCTGAAAAACTCTTCTTATTCCATTCTCTTGAATATCTTATTAAATAAGAAGACACATCTCATGTTTTCAGATTACACCTAATGTTTTCACGATCTATTCATATACATTCTGAAAACCTTTCTTGTTTATATTTCTTGAATATCCAGTCAAACAAGAAGCCTAGTTTGAGTTGTAATCAATTTGTTTATTCTTGTACTCATGTATTCATATCAACTTTATGTCGTGTTATGGTAAGCTTGATTTCAAAGTATAGCAAGGTAGCTAGAAGGCTAAGGAATAGCAGTGGGCTAGGTAGCAAGGTAGCTTGGGAAAGGGTTTCTTTCAAGTGCTATTTTTGTAATCAATGAAAGACTGTAAGTTCTTTATTAAAGTTGATATAATACATTCTCTATGCTAGTTGGCATAGGGACTTGGATGTAGGCCATAGACTAGGTGTAGGGGCCAAACCAAATGAAAACTTTTGGTGTTTTTACTTATTAATTTTTCAGCATATTACATTTATATATCTGTTATTTATATTCTACTGTTAATTGAGACTGTCCCATACATTGTCTCATTTGTAAAGGGACTGTCCCATTTGCATAAGAGACTGTCCCATTTTCTTAGACTCGTAAAAAATTTATACTATCTATCGAGCCCTTTGAATTTCATTTGGTATCAGAGCAGGTGCATTTAATTCTCTTTTTAGTGTTTATTTTGCTAGCAATCTATAGCTCAACCAGATAGGTATTCAAACAATTATCCATCACTGCTTCATGGTGCTAAAAACTACAATGACTGGAAGTTCCGGATGAAAATCTTTCTCTAGCGTGATGCATTCGAATGGGATGTTGTAGAAAATGGTTTTACAACTCCTATGAAAGAAGGGAAGCCAAAATCTCTCAAGGATCTTTCTCCTGAAAAAGTGAATGCAATGAACTCCAATGCTAAAGCTATGAACTCACTTCTCAATGGCATGGTAGCTATAGAATTAAGAAAAGTATCAGCATGTACTACTGCCAAACAGATCTGGAATACGATCAAAGTCAGTCACGAAGGCACTTCTAAGGTACGTGAAGTAAAATTAAGTATGTTAATGAGTGACTAGAAGGTTTCAGGTTGGAAAGAGATGAAAGCGTGTGAGATGCTCAAGGGAGATTCTTGACATTGATGAACTCTATCTCACTTCTGGAAAGGATCATTCCTCAGAGCAATGCCAAAGAAGTTTGCTCCAAAGGTTACCATTCTGCAGGATTCAACACTGCTTTCGACTATGGATACTCTAACACCGTTCAGTAAATTGGAAGAATTAGAAAATCAGCTACGCAGATATGATGAACAAGATGAAGCTCCTCGTAAGAAAACTCTTGCACTTAATGCAGATGCAGACGAATCTCCTGATGATTCTGATGAAGAGATTGCTCTTCTAACAAAGAAGTTTCATAAATTTCTTGCCAAACGGAATGCCTCCAAATGACCTATGAAGTCACAGTTTCAAAAGAAGGACTTCAAATCTAATCCGAGCAAGGAGAATAAAACAAATCAAAGCAAGCACACTTGTTTTGAGTGTGAAAAGAAAGGACATTTCAAAAAGGACTGCTACAAGCTGAAGAACAAAAAGCAGGCATTAATTACTTGGAATGATGATGAATCTGACGTGGAGATCGATTCAGACGATGAAGTTGCACAACTTTGCTTTGCAGGACTCGAGGACAACTCTAGTGACAATGATGAGGTACAAAATATAAAGTATAATTCAAATATATCTTCATCGATGTTAAATTTGCAGGTCCAGGTTAAGAAGCTAAAAGAAAAGAATGCTTATTTAAAACAAGCATTAAGTGAAGTTCTTAGTGAAATGGATGACCCCAAGAAGGAAGAAGCCTTGGTTGCTGAAAATAAATCTTTGCTTGAAAGGGTTTCAAAACTTACTGAAGAAAATCAATATCTCAAAAATGAGATTGAGATGAAAGATGTATGCCTTGAAGCCTTGAAGAAAGAGTCAATCTCTGTTGATCCAGAAACCGTTAAAGGAGACAGTGCTCCTGATCCCCTGGTTCCGGAATTAAAGCAAAAAGTTGTACAGCTTGAAAAGGATTTAGCGAAATGTTTTCATGGAGAAGGAACTTTGAATGCTCTTCGTGGTGAATAAAAATCTTCTCTTGATAAAGGAGGTTTAGGATGTGAATCAATCAAGAAATATGCATTTCAAGACGGTTACAAGCGAGCTCCTATGAAGTATAAGATGCCTTATGAGAAATGTCGAGATTGTGGCAAAGCTGGTCACCCTACATCTGAATCTAGATTATGTGGTATCAAGGGCCACTCTTCTAACTCATCTTATAAATCGGCTGCTAGATATAAATCTTCTAATATATCTGTTAATATTATTCAGATGTGGATTAAGAAATCAGATAGACATTTATATAAGATTTGTGATACTAACCAACCAGGACCCAAGGTTAAGTGGGTACCCAAGAAATAAAGCAATTTTTTGCAGGTATGCTTGAAGGTCCATGTTCCGCGAAATAAATGAATCATCGACAGTGGTTGTTCACGTCACATGACAGGTGATAAATCCAACTTCATATCTCTAGTTGCCAAGGAAGGTGGCTTAGTTACTCTTGGAGATTCAAACATCGTCAGAATTATTGGAAAAGGTACCATTGGTAATGACAGGTTTGTTATTTCTAACGTTCGTTTAGTTGATGGTTTGAAATATAATCTTATTACTGTAAGTCAACTTACTGATGCTGGTCATAAGGTTAAGTTTGATAAAAATGTATGCTATATCGGTACTAAGACTAACGAGTTCGCTTTAGTTGCCAAAAGAAAAGGAAATATTTTCGTGTTAGATTTTGATGAACAGCAGGAGGAAATCTGTCTTGCTACTGTTCAAGATCAGCAGAATCTTTGGCATCGACGTTTAGGTCATGTTCACATGGATCTTCTTCGGAAGATATCTTCTCATGATCTGGTTCGAGGTCTACCAAAGCTGAAATTCAAGAAGGTTGAACCTTGCACAGCATGTCAGCTAGGAAAACAAGTAAAGACATCTTTTACTGCTAAGAATTGTGTGTCAACAACTGACCCTTTGCAGCTTCTTCATCTAGATCTTTTTGGTCCAGAAAGGTATGTAAGTTTGGGAGGTAAGAATTATGCTTTTGTTATAGTTGATGATTATTCTCGCTTTACTTGGGTACTATTTTTACGTACTAAGGATGAAGCTTTTGTTGAGTTTAAGGATCTTATTACAAACCTTGAGACTAAGTATTCATATAAGCTCAAGACTATCCGTAGTGATCATGGAGGTAAATTCGAGAAGGATTTCATAACCTTCTGCAAATCGAGAGGAATCACTCATGAATTCTCAGCTCCTCGTACTCCTCAGCAGAACGGAGTAGTTGAACGCAAGAACAGGACTTTGCAAGAAACTGCCAGAACTCTACTGCATGAAAGTAAGCTTCCACGAAAATTTTGGGCTGAAGCGGTACACACTTCCTGTTATGTTTTAAATAGAGTACTTATTCGTCCTATTTTGCTTAAAACTCCGTATGAATTTCTTAAGAAAAGGACTCTTAATATTAGTTATTTTTGAGTATTTGGTTCCAAGTGTTTTATCTTAGATACTCAAAATAATCGAGGCAAGTTCGATGCAAAATCTACGGAAGGAATTTTCTTGGGATATTCTACAACAAGCAAAGCTTATCGTGTTTATAATATTGTCAAGAACAAAGTAGAAGAATCCATCAATATTACGTTCAATGAATCCTCGGGGAATATATCTCAAATTGATGAAGACACTGCGGATCTATCGTCTCATTCCCAAATGAGACAGTCTCATTCTAAAAAGAGTCAGTCTCATTCTGACAAGTCGAACAGTCAAGACTCTCCAGGTCCTTTGCAGTCTTTTGATAGTTCTTCAGGATCTACTCAAGCTTAAGATGAATCTTCTGGCTCTCCAAAGACTCCTGATAGTGTTTCAAATGTGAATTCTGTTACTCCTCTGGATAAATCTTCACAGGCGGAAATGAGGCAGTCTCTTTTGAATGAGACAACTCCTATTCATTTCCAAGCAGATAATTCTAATGAGGAAGAGATGAGTAATATTCAACTTCCTAAGTCTTCTAGGACTGTGAAAAATCATCCACCAGATAATCTTCTTACTGATTTAGATCAAGGGATTTCTACTCGAAGCAGATTTCACAATCTGTGCGCATTCTGTGCTTTTGTTGCTGAATTCGAACCGAAGAATGCTCAAGAAGCAGTTGCAGATGAACACTGGTATGTTGCAATACAGGAGGAATTGAACCAGTTCGAGCGTTGTGATGCCTGGGAACTCGTCCCACCACCTCAGGATGCCAAGATCATTGATACTCGTTGGGTTTTCAAGAATATGAAGGATGAAGACGGCAACATTATTCAAAATAAAGCTCGTTTGGTTGCTCAGGGATACAACCAGCAGGAAGGAATCGATTACGACGAGACATATGCTCCAGTAGCTCGATTAGAAGCTATTCGAATCTTAATGGCTTTAGCAGCTCATAAGAAGTTCAAGCTTTATCATATGGACGTCAAGAGCGCTTTTCTAAATGGCTATCTCAAGGAAGAAGTATAGGTGAAGCAGTCTCCAGGTTTTATTCATGAAAAGTACCCTAACTATGTTTACAAGCTCAAGAAATCCGTCTATGGATTGAGACAGTCTCCTCGTTGTTGGTATGAACGTCTCAGTCAGTTTCTTGTGAACAATGGTTTCGTTTGCGGTACACTCGATCCAACTCTCTTTATTTTTCATAAACGTGATAACTTTCTTTTAGTTCAATTTTATATAGATGATATAGTCTTTGGATCTTCTAACGAATCTTTGTGTAAGTGGTTTTCTGATTGCATGCATAAGGAATTCGATATGAGTTTGATGGGTGAATTGCAGTACTTCCTAGGTTTGCAAATTAATCAGTATAATGCAGGAATATTTATTCACCAAGGTAAGTACATAAAGGATCTACTTAAAAGATTTTCACTTGATCATGTCACACCTAAATCAACTCCGATGAGTACTTCAGTTAAGCTTACAAAGGATGAACAAGGTACACCTGTAGATGTCACTAAATTTCAAGGTATGATTGGTTCATTGTTATATTTAACTGCCTCACGATCTGACATTATGTATAGTGTATGCTTGTGTGCTCGTTTTCAGTCTCAACCTAAGGAATCTCATTTGAATGCCGTTAAACGTATCTTTAAATATCTAAAGGGTACGAGTAACTTGGGATTATTTTATCCTAGTTCCTCTTCCTTTGACTTAATCGGTTTTTCAGATGCTGACTATGCAGGGTCATAGATTGATATAAAAAGCACAAGTGGTGCTTGTGAATTTTTAGGAGATTGTTTAGTTGCATGGCATAGCAAAAAAACAAACTTCAGTAGCTCTTTCTACAGCTGAAGGATAGTACATTGCAGTTGGAAGTTGTTGTGCTCAAATTTTGTGGATGCAACAAATATTGCAGGATTTTGGTATTTCTTATACAAATATTCCTATTTATTGTGATAATACCTCTGCAAATAATATCTCTAAAAATCCTGTCATGCATTCTCGTACTAAGCATATTGATGTTCGTCACCATTTTCTACGAGATAATGTTTCTAAAGGTAATATTGAGCTTATTTACATATCTACTGAGAAACAGCGTGCAGATATCTTCACTAAGCCTTTAGCTGAAGATAGATTTTGTTTCATGCGTCGAGAACTTGGTATGTGCTCCTTGTGTGATTAATTCTTTTGTCCCTTTTATGATGTTGAGGGGGAGAAAGAGTTGTTTTTCGATTTTGATTATGTACTGATTTCATTTGATTATATACTTATTGTTATATCTGTTGCATAAAGATATAATCTGCATATGCTATTTTCTTGTTACTAACATCTTGAACAGAGCTTAAAGTGTTTTTGATAGGGGGAGCAATTGTTCTCTTTGTCATCATCATAAAAGGGGGAGAATGTTGATTTGCAGATTTCTGATGATGACCTAATTCAAGATGTACGTAGAGAATGCAGATTATGGGACTTAGTTGTTGTAAGTGATAGGGTTTTTGTAATTCTATTTGACTGGGTAAACAAGTTTATCTTCAAAACAAACCCTATCTGATAAACCTATTTGAACTATTCAAATCTTATCTTTTATAAGGTTTATCTTTTACAACTAACTAATGGGTTGTTACAAAGACTTATTCAAATATTTTTTAACAAATAGATTATCCAATCTTATCTCTTCTTTGTTTTAAAAATCAAACCCGTTAGATTTGTGTGTATAAATACACATCTTGTTTTTCAGATTCAATAAGAGTGTTTATTCCACGTTCTATCTTTATTCTCTGAAAAACTCTTATTATTCCATTTTCTTGAATATCTCATTAAATAAGAAGACACGTCTCATTTTTTAGATTACACCTAATGTTTTTCACAATCTATTCATATACATTCTGAAAACCTTTCTTGTTTATATTTCTTGAATATCCAGTCAAACAAGAAGCCTAGTTTGAGTTATAATCAATTTGTTTATTCTTGTACTCGTGTATTCATATCAACTTTGTGTCGGGTTGTGGCAAGCTTGATTTCAAAGTATAGCAAGGTAGCTAGAAGGCTAAGGAATAGCAGTGGGCTAGGTAGCAAGGTAGCTTGGGAAAGGGTTTCTTTCAAGTGCTATTTTTGTAATCAAGAAAAGACTGTAAGTTCTTTATTAAAGTTGATATAATACATTCTCTATGCTAGTTGGCATAGGGACTTGGATGTAGGCCATAGACTAGGTGTAGGGGCCGGACCAAGTGAAAACTTTTGTATTTTTACTTATTAATTTTTCAGCATATTGCATTTATATCTCTATTATTTATATTCTACTGTCAATTGAGACTGTCCCATACATTGTCTCATTTGTAAAGGAACTGTCCCATTTGCATAAGAGACTGTCACATTTGCTTAGACAGTTAAATTTTTATACTATCTATCGAGCCCTTTGAATTTCAGAAGATTCACGTGGAGTGTTCATAAACTGAGCTAAAACATGGATTGGATAGGATAGATCCAGACGTATAATTGTCAAGTAGATTAAACGAACCACCTAACACCTATATGGAGTCACATCACAAAGGAAAACAGAATTAGTATCACCAAGCAGAGCGTGATGTTGATCCATGGGAATACAGGTATGCTTAGCATATGATAAACCATAATCCTGAACAGTATTCATCATGTATTTATGCTGATTTAGAAAGACACCTTTAGCAGACGTCTAAAGTTCTAAGCCCAAGAATAGTACAGAGGCCCTAAATATTTAATCTTAAAATATAGACCAATAAACTGAATAATGTCATCTAGTAAGGAATCATTATATCTAGTTAACAGCATATCATCCACATATATGAGTATAAAAGAAACTGTGGTGCCATGGTAAAATTGAAATAAACTGGAATCACTAAGAAGCTGAAAAAAACCAACCTTCAACAATGCATTAGTAAGCGCAATAAACCATTTCCGAGGATTCTGCTTCAGTCCATAAATGGACTTGGGAAGACGGCAAACTAATCTCTGATTTGGAAATCTGGATAATGGCAGTTCACCAGAATGAGTATCAGTACGCCATAGATTGCATACTGCAACAAGCATTGCTAAAGGCCAAAAAACCATTGCTATAAGTTCCAAAAACGCAATTGCAACGCTTTTTCGGGGTTGCAGTTTTAGCCGTTGGGAAAGCACTCTATTGCAACCCTGACACACCCTATTGCAACGCCTGCTTACCTGTTATAGAAATATTCTACTGCAACATCAACCAGGGTTGCAGTAGAACTTGACCAGTGTTACATTAGGAGGTTGACATTCTGAAAAATTTTGTGGGGCCCATAATTTATAGCAATATATAATACCTGCTGGAACACTTTCATAATTAAAATTTAATAAAAAAATATTTTTATTAACATACATTTTCCACAAATAATAAACATGTTCATTTTATAAATTCCGAATAATATAATACAAAATAAATTTACAAGATATAAATAAACTTGAACAAGTAAGATGATAATGGTATACAAATTTACAAAATAATAAGGTAAACTTGAACTACTAGGACGTGCATGCTTCTGCGTAATCTTTCCAGAGGCTAAACTATAAAACATAATTAATAGGAGCGAAAATAATACGCAATCAACTCAATCCAAGTCATCTTGATTTGTAAGGAAATGTAAGCTTCCACGTGTATGTATACCACACTTCACCAGGTCTGACTTGCCTCATTGCTAAAAAAATAGAAAAATAATACAATACACAAAATTTAAAGAGCCTAGTACAACTCATACTTTGAATGGAAGACATCAACAAGCTTCTTACCAAATAAAAGGGTATTTACAGATATGTTCATTACTCTCAATTTAAACACTATTCAATTATTAGTTTCACAAAATCAAACCAGGCATATCACTGTTAACAATTCAATAAATTTAACAATAACTATCTATAAATATAAGTGAGTAAACAACTTGTACACCAGCAGCAAATGAGGAATTTGTAACAAAATTTACCATCATTGTCCAGAGATAAGCTGTAGAATTACTATTCTAAAATTGTAAACATCACCTGAAGAATTAAAACGGTGGTTCATCCTATACTTAGATCCACATAACCAAATGTTCCTCTGACTTTGGAGCTCACATAAGATTTATCCACAGCAATAACTTTGGATAATCCAAAATCAGAATGATTTCCTTGGTAGTTAGAACAAAGAAGAATATTTGTTGGCTGCCAAAGTTTAGGAGAGAATAAGATACAAGATTATGAAACAGAATTGAATATGAACATGTAGTGATGAATGAAGACTTTAGGACTGAATTTTATATTTTTATGTCACGGTGTACAATGCAGCCTCCAGGATATGTGTGGAGAACCCAAAGACCATGGCTTGGGATGACTGCATAGCTAAATATCCTAATATAACTATTAGTTAAATATAAATAACAAAAATACTAACTGGTAAATTACCTAGTGATCAATAAATTCCTATATTTATGGCTTGTATTTTCCATCTACATTGTAACTACATAAGATAATGGGGACCAGAAAAACCCAACTTAAACAATATAAAGTTCAAGTCTATGCCAACAGTCAGCTCAACCATAAATATTCTTAAATTGAACACTTCCCTAACAGAAACTCGGTTATTCAAAGTTTAGAAGACACTAATGAGATGATTAGTGCACATGATTCTTAAAGTGGAAGTACATATAGATGCATCTATATGTCTTATATCTGGAATTCCTCGAAATACAAAAGGAGACTTACCTGTAGAGAAGTTTAAAACGTTTGTCTATCGGTATATTATTCTCCTTATCTTTGGAATTTGCAAATTCTGCAATCTCTTTCAGGAAAGTTAAAAACAACATCATTGCTTTGTCATAGCGAGTACTCCAGAAAAAATTTACTGGGCCAAACCTAAGAGAGAACAATGTCAAAAGAAGTAATAACTATAGCATGTTATCAAGTATGTGCATCAATTAACCATTATAAGCAGTTAAGTACATTCAAGAGAAAAAGACAAGGGAGAATATTAGTTTTGTCCGATATCTGAGAAAAAGTTTAAGATAAGCAAATTACGGATGTAACTCCTATAGCAGAAAGATCATATGAGGAATGCATCTGTAGATCATGAATAATTTAGACGGGCAATGTATATCTTAGGCACAACTTTATCAATCAACACATACGCTGCATCTTACAATTTATGGCCCATAATATGTCTACTCGCTGTCCAAACAATGTACATTAAGATAATTAAACAACAAGACACAAATTAGTAAGTCGACAAAGAAGGATACTGGAATTTTGGTCAGAAATACTGAGCCATCCCAAGCCACGGTCATGGGTATTAAACATGTGACATACACCTTCCCTGTCATAAAGTAACAAATTTACATTAAATTCAAAGTTCCATGTCAAAAGGTGGTTCACAATTTCATGGTTTGGCTCATTCAACAGCGGGCTTTAATATTCAGTCATATGCCATTCATTTTTTCATATATATTTATGTTAGGTCACACACACTGTAGAGGGGTGAATACAGTGTATAGTACACTCAAATCGAACTTTAAGAACTTAAGTAACAGAAAACAAACTTTATTGAAATAATAAACTCTGTTACAGTATGAAACTGTTACCTCCCAGTGAACAAATATCACGAGAGCTGCTAGGGTTACAATGAATAATCTTCTCTAATAATGATAACATTTTTAGTGTAAACCCTATGTCTATGTTTATATACTACACAGTTACAAGATAATCGCTAATTGATATGGAATATAATTCTGCTTCCTAAAATATATCAATCAGATATCTTTTCTTCCAAGTATTCCATTCTTTACAGAATTCCTTCTTCATGCATATCTCTTCTTATGTTTATCTTGATCTTCTTTCCTTTAATCAGCTACTGTCCTTATCTGATTGTCCTTCAACACTTAAGTTCTGATATTTATCTTCTGATGATTATCTCCTAATAACATAAGTACTGATATCCTTAAGTCCTGACTTCTAGTATAAGTACTGATCAACAGTTAAGTACTGATTTATCCTGTTCAAGTAAGATCTGAAAGCTAAACATAAAATATATTAGCCATGACATTATCAAATATATCTAACAATCTCCCCCAACTTGTAAATTAACATAATATACAAGTTTAACAGATATTTGATGATGTCAAAAACATTAAGTACAAATGCATGAGAATTAGACTAGATAACTACAACTTACAGTCCTTAAAGCTTTTACCAATTTCAACTTCTGATAACAACTTCAGTCTGTATAAATATCAGAATTTAAGCAGTTGTAGATCTTCGACTTGGCTTCATCATTTTCTGATCTCTCTGATGTCAGAAGTTGTTCTGAGATAGTTCTTCAACAAACATTTCTCAGCATATCTTAGTTCATCAATTATTCTCCTTTTGACATCTTTAAGCTCTGCAGTATCTTCACCAGTTTGAAAGATTGCAGCTCTGAGATCATTGATCTTTGCTTTTCTCAACTCCTGATCTAGTCTTATGACATAAGTTTTGTCAGACTCCAGATTGAATTCAAGTCCCTTAATACCAAGATATGTTCTGATTTGTGCAGTATTAGGCTTCATATCAACAATATCACCATTGTGATCTCTGTACTTTGGAACATATATGCTGTCAGACTTAACAGAATAAAGCCTTTTCTGTCTCTGAATCTGTTCTTTTAAGTAGTTTGCAGCAGTCTCTGTTATACTGTCATCCACTTGAAGTAAGAAAAGTACATGCTCCAATTCTTCAAAATACTTCAATGGAATGGCATTTTGTCTTATATGATAAACCCTACCATCTGTCATGAAATACAACATGATGTATTCTTTCAAGTAGGTATGATAAACCATCTGTACAGATTCCAGTTGATTCAATCTCTCAGGAGTTGCTCCAATACCTGGTTCACTCAAGGAAGTTGGATCATTGGTAGTGTTGTGTACTCTTCTTTCATCAGCACTTCCCAATCCAGTTTTAACTCTAGCTTCCTTTCCAGTAACTACTCTTGCTTCAAAACCACTTGCAGTAGTCTTCAAAGATTGAGTCTGTTTTGCTTTAGTGAATCCTGGTAGGAGTGTCTTTGATCTATTTTCTGATATCAAGTTAACTTGAGCTCTGTCAGAGGTTACTTGCTTCTTCTGAATATCAGAACTTACAATTTCTTGACTCTGAACAACTTCAGCCATGTCAGAGGTTATTTTAAGAACTTTTCTTGAAGTCAAAGCAAGATCATCCTTTTCATCAGTAATTTCTTCTTCCTCAGGAGGTACATAAACCTTGATAGGTTCACCAACCTTTTCTTTACCCTTGGACCTTGGATCTATCTATGGTTGTGATCTAGCCAACATTGCTTCAGTATGTGTCCTTTCTTTGATCACAATGCCTTTGAGTTTTGGAAGTGAATTTTTACCAGAAGCTTCAGATTTAGATGTGACTTTCTCTGATTTAAGTCTAGCTTCTTCTTCCTTTAAACTTTCCAAGTCCATTCCTGGATTTTTTTGAAGAAATAACTGTCTTGACATTTCCTCATCAAGATCTAGAAGTTCATCAGAACTTATCATTTTACCAGCAGCAGAACTTATTCTTTTCCCAGTATTAGAACTTGTCCTGTGACTAGCTTGTCTTGATGTAAACCTTCTACCTTGACTATGACCGCTACCCATTCCAGAGTATCCTTGATCATCATTTCCATCATCCTTTCCTTGCAGTGTCTTGTTAGTGTTGCATTTGGACTTAATTACCTTCTCCCCCTTTTTGGCATCAGTAGGTAGTAAAAGAGAGATAAGTAATTCCACTGAGGATTGGATTTCAGTAAGTTACGATTGCTGAGAAGCTTGATTTGTCAGAATTTCATCAATCTGAGCTTGTTGTTTCTCTTGAGTTTTCTCAATATAAGCAATCCTGTCAATGGTAGGTTGAAAGAACTTTTTCTTATCAATTTTCCAAACTTGTTCTTGTTTGATAAAGTTCTCCTGAATCTTGTATAGCTCTGCATGAGTAGTTGAATGAAGACCTTGTAGATGTTTAGTACTCAATGCAGTGACTCTAAGCTGGGTTTTTAAATCATCAGAATTTAATATTTCATCAGCTTTAGTCAAGTGCTCAGCAAGATGTATTGCAGTTGGAACACATGAAACTGAGTTCCATTCCTTAGTCCACTCCTGACCTGCAGGAGTTTCACTCCAAGGTACTGGTGCATCCCCGGTAACAAACTTCTTTACCAGTTCAGACTTAGGAAGAGTCTGTTGAGGAGTATGTCCGGAAGGACCTGCTTCATCAGCATCTACAGTTGGAGCAGCATCACCAGTATCTCCAGCATTTGCAGCATCAGAACTTAACGAATCAGTATTTTCTGATAAGACAACAGTGTGAGTAGCAATGGAGGCTTCAGCATCCTCTAATTGATGATCTGAAACTAAGTTCTGATCAACAGCCATATCCTGATGCTCACCTAAAGTCTGATCATCAGCATCTTGATGCAGAGAAGGTGTTGTTGATAACTCTGGAGTTTGAACAGCATCTGTAACATGTGTTGTGGAAGGATTATTTGCTGTTGGAGCTTCTAAGAGAAATACTTCAGACACAACCAAGTGTTGACCATCAATATCAGCACTTGTGCCTGGATCAACAAGAGACACAGATGGTGAGTTAGCCTTGTCAGATACAGCTTCCTGAGATGGAGTTGATGGAGAAGAAGTGACTGGAGCAAATTCCTTGTCTTGTGAGATCAGAGATTCCTGATCCCCTTCCTTAGCTGCTTCCTCTTCATCATCTGAAACTGGCCTTTGTGCCCTCTGTTTCTTGTACTTCCTTGTTGATTTGGATTCCTTGGGAGTTTCAGGAACTGTCATTCGTCTAAGCCTCTTGAGAAGCCTAGAACCCCCAATTTCAGAATCCTTCTGAGAAATCTCTTTCTCAGCTTCAGATACAACAGGTTCTCTAGCAGGAACCGGTTCCTCAGAATCAGATTCATCGCTCAATGCAATCCTCCTTCTCTTTTGAGATGTTTGAGGAACATTCTTTTTCCTCGTTGGCTTGGAAGATGAAGATTTCACAGTAGGTGCTGAATATGAAGGTCGAGCAGTCTGTGAAGTGGAGAGATAGGATTTGAGATATGGTCTGAGGGTAGGTTGAGTAGAATGAGAGGTAGGTACTGAGGTTGATGGATTTTGGGTGTTTGGAGTTGGTTGGACATCAGAGTAAACAGATCTATAAGTATCAGGATCAGCATTTACCAGGATCTGTTTTACAGACTTAGGAATCTGTAATGGTCTAACCACTTTTTTCTTAGTATCAGCATTTACCAGGTCATTAAAGTATCGTTTTGCAACCTTAAAAGGTGGGGTTTGAGTGCTGACTAAATGAGGTTCATCAGTACAATAAGTGTAAATAAGTTGACAGAATCTAGCAAAATAAACAACATCTCGATCCTCTGTCATCCTATCCCCAATAAAACCAATTAAAGCAGTTGCAAAATCAAAATGAGTTTGACTGATAATTGCATACCCGATGTGCTGACTCATAATTGGAATAGCATCAAAATTCGAACATTTGTTCCCAAAAGCTTTGGTGATGCAATCAAAGAAGAAACTCCATTCTCTTCTGATATTAGCCCGTTTCAACTGTCCAAGTCTCGTCAGACTCTTTTCATATCCCAATTCAGCCATTAACTCCCGAAGGGCTGAGTCCTCTGGAATTGAGAAAGTACAATCTTCTGGAAGATGTAAAGCCCTGCGTACTGTGCCAGGAGTGACTACAAAGGATTAATCACCCACTTGGAAGATAATACTGGGAGTTCCACGTTGACCACCATCATCAAAAAGTCCAGTCCTCCAAAACCTCAGAACTTGTTGGCTTGAAAAGAATTCAGGCTGTGTTAATGCATACCCAACCTCACTATGTGCAAGAAGATCTTGCACAAAGTGCAATTCAGATGGAGCTTCAGTGTGATCAAGAACTGCAGCATAGTTGTTGGGGACAAACTTAGCTCCATCAATGATTAAATCCTTTGGTGCCATGTGAAAAAAAAATGAGATTCAAGTATGCCTGTTAGGTGTTTGAGATAATGTCTGTATGAAGAAAATAAAATATGAAGAAAATAAGAGAGTAAAAGTAAGGAGAGAGATAAAATATGAAGAAAATAAAATATAAAAGAAATCTTCTCTCTATTGTACTTATACTCTGAACAAAAATGTTACCGTTGGACACCTGTCAGACATACAGTAATAACGGACAGTTACTGGGCTCGAGAAAACAGGAATCATTACTTACCCATTTGCCTAGTTTCAAGGAAAAACCGTTCCATTTATTAAGAGAAACAGTTTTAATTCAAAATTTAAACCGTTAGCACTGATTGAATTATTTTTCACTGCATCATTAATATTCTGAAAATACATCACATGAAAATGACCAAGATAAATTAGATAAGTAAGTGCTGAAAATGAATCAGAACTTAATATAAAACAAAATTTATATGGTCATCAGAATATCAATCAGGATTTATCAACAGAAGATAAAATAACTCAGAGACAAAATCTTAAAGTAAAAACAACTTTCATTAATATATCAAGACAATACATTTATGAAATGGAAATTACATCAATACTTATACAAGATTTTCCCTAAGCTTCTAAACCTAACATCAACAGCCTTAGTCCTAGCTAAGAAGCCTGACAAAGCTGATGATGAAGAAAAACAGGAAGAAGACGAGATTAAGTCATCTTCTTCTTCCTACTCTCGACAAACAGAATGGCGAGTCTGATGATTCGCTCTTGCTGGCGGAGAGCTTCCAGCCTTTCCTCCTCCAATCGCTCCAGATGGCGATGGTAGTCCATATAGAAGAACAGAAGGTGTGTCAGTACCTCCTGTGGGACAGAGTCCTAGATCTCCTCAGGAATGGCTGTGACATGCCATTCCTGCTGCCACTCGGCACAGCTTAGCTCTATATTGAAGTTTTGGTAGTTCAAAAACATGTTGTATCTGACCATTATGTTTTTGAAAGAAGAAGTATGAAGATAAGTGCGTGAGAAGAATTTGATGGAAAGACTGACGTGAAGTGGCTGCTTATATAGGCAAGAGAATGCCAGGAGACGCAAAGAAATTGAATGCTGACAGGTAGAATTAATTCTACCTCGTCTCCCTAGACTTTGAAAAAGAATAACATTCATTGGAAAGAGGAATCATGGTTTAAAACGCACAAGAAACAAGAAACAGTGGACTGTTCAAGTACGAATACCATTAATCCTAATCATAGTGACTATTAATCTTCCACTTCAATATATTCTAGTTCGAACTGAGACCGTTATCAAATTTTATTCACAGATAAGCCAAGTAAAGGATTAGACTGAGAAATCAGAACTTAGACCTATACCAGAACTTAACAGTCATCAGAACATAATTTCTTAACTCGAAAAAGGAATGCCCATCTTAGTAAATCCTCATACAAGTTCTGAGTTATAGACTTCAGAACTTAATCATCAGAACGTGTAACTAGAACTTGTCCTCAGAATTTGTGCAATAATGACACAATGACTGTTTATCTAAAATAACATAGACCACCACAGAAATTTTCATCATTCAGATGGAGTGATTAGTGTGTGCATTAAGCTAAATAACAGACAAAGAGTAAAGTATGATTCACTTCAGTACATCTTAGAAATAAGGCATAACTAAAATTTTGCTAAAGAGCTGTCATTGTCCTGAAACCTACTGATGAATGAGTTCATGCTTGAGTCCACCTCAACTGTTTTGTGCTAATTTTATGCATCTTTTGAAATTCTATTTTACAGTGGCTTCTCAGTGTAAGTGAGTCACGACCGTTTATCAGAATTTATGCTATTATCAGAGTATTTCTCCAGTAATCATAGAGTGTGAAAAGTCACCAAGAAAATATTTTGCTTTTCTAATGCATATCTACTTAATACCAGCAATGCACTTGGGTCGTCCCTTCCACATTTTTACTCTAGATCGCAAAGGAGTACCTGATTTTATTCTTTGATCTTTTTGTTTTTTTTTCTTTTGATAAGTGAGGTTTATCAACACTTAGTACATTCAGCAGTTTTACTAGTATCAGAACTGAACAGATGAGTAGCATTATTCTAATTTGTGACTTAGTAATAAGATATACAAAGTAAACTTAATTAAGCTCAATTATCAGAATTTGCTAGTGTCATAGGGTTTCCACTGAAATAATTACTTCTTACATGGAATCATTTATTTATTGAAGACTACTAGGTCAGTATCTAGCACAGTTATCCTCATAGGATTGAATAGGTACTTGAACAGACATATCACTTATCAGAGTTTAGAAACATATATCAGAAAATAGTCAGTACTTAAAGACATTTATCAATTAAGCACAGAATACACAATGAGATTAATTCTGTAAATACTGAGCATAAAGTCTGATAACACAGAACAAGACTAAGCAGATTTAGAGAAAGAACCTGAAACCATTCCAAGTTCATTTACCAATCTTGTAAAAGTAGCTTCACACAGTGGTTTTGTGAAGATATCTGCTAGTTGTTGATCTGTGGGAACAAAATGCAATTCCACTGTACCTTCATCCACATGTTCCCTGATGAAGTGGTACCTGATGCTGATGTGCTTTGTCATTGAGTGTTGAACTGGATTACCTGTCATAGCAATAGCACTTTGATTATCACAGTAAATAGGGATTTTGAAATATGTTAACCCATAATCCAGTAACTGATTCTTCATCCAAAGAATCTGTGCACAACAGCTTCCTGCAGTAATATACTCTGCTTCTGCAGTTGATGTGGAAATTGATTTTTGTTTCTTGCTGTACCAAGAAACCAATCTGCCTCCAAGAAATTGGCAGCTTCCACTTGTGCTTTTCCTGTCAATTTTGCAACCTGCAAAATCTGCATCTGAGTAACCTATTAGTTTAAAATCTGATTCTCTAGGATACCATAATCCCAGAGCAGCTGTTCCTTTAAGATATTTAAGATTCTTTTTACAGCTGTTAAGTGAGGTTCTCTTGGATCTGCTTGAAATCTTGCACAAAGACAGGTAGCATACATGATATCAGGTCTACTAGCAGTTAGATAGAGTAGAGAGCCAATCATACCTCTGTAGTCAGTAATATCTACTGATTTACCGGTATCCTTATCCAGTTTTGTCACAGTGGCCATTGGAGTGGATGCACTTGAACAATCTTGCATTCCAAATTTCTTCAGCAAGTTTCTGGTGTACTTGGTTTGACAAATAAAAGTGCCTTCCTCATTCTGCTTGACTTGAAGGCCCAGAAGTTCCCCCATCATACTCATCTGATATCTTGACTGCATTAGTTTGGCAAACTTTTTGCAAAGTTTGTCATTTGTAGATCCAAAAATGATATCATCAACATAAATCTGGACCAGAAGGAAGTCATTTCCATGGTTGAGGTAGAACAGTGTTTTGTCTATTATCCCTCTGTTGAATCCACTTTCCAGAAGAAACTGAGCTAAAGTCTCATACCATGCTCTAGGAGCTTGCTTAAGTCCATAAAGTGCTTTATCAAGCCTGTAGACATAATCTGGATGTTTGGTATCTACAAAACCTAGAGGTTGTTCAACATATACCTCCTCCTCCAATTCTCCATTGAGAAAAGCACTTTTCACATCCATTTGAAAGACAGTAAACTTTTTGTGAGCAGCATAAGCCAAGAATATCCTTATGGCTTCTAACCTAGCAACTGGTGCAAATGTTTCATCATAATCAATTCCCTCCTGTTGAGAATATCCTTTTGCAACCAGCCTTGCCTTATTCCTTGTAATTATGCCATCACTGTCAGTTTTGTTTCTGAATACCCACTTTGTACCAACAACAGATCTATTCTTTGGTCTTGGCACTAGGGTCCAGACTTTGTTTCTTTCAAATTCATTCAACTCTTCCTGCATTGCTTGCACCCAATCAGCATCTTGAAGAGCTACTTCCACTTTCTTTGGCTCAGTCTGAGAGAGAAAAGAATTGTAAAGACATTCATTTGAAGTACCTGTTCTAGTTCTGACACCTGCATCAGGATTTCCAATTATCAAATCAGGTGTATGTGATTTTGTCCACTTCCTTGCAGATGGAAGGTTTTCTCTAGAACTGGATGCTCCCCCATGATCCATGCTATTTCCATTTTCATTTTCTGATGCTCCCCCTGAAACTATGCTCTCTGAGTTGGATTCTTCAGTATTTAGATTTTCAGCACTATCAGAACTTGGCTTATCAGAACTTGATGAATCAGAACTTGAAGAGCCAGATGCATGTTCTGATGTTTCTTGAGATGTGGTAGGATCTTGAGTATACTCCCCCTGCATAGGTGCATCTTCCTTTGACGTAGTCTCCACAGTTTCAATAACATCAGAGTTTAATCCATCAGAGTTTACAGTATCAGGACTTAGACTGTCAGGATTTTCTGTATCAGAATTTGAGTCTTCATTTTCAAATCTCAGCTGATCATGGTCAATGAAATCTTCAAGACCAGTAATCTTTTTCTCATCAAAAGAGACATTGATAGATTCCATGACCACTTTTGTTCTCAAATTATAGACTCTGAAGGCTTTTGTGGAAAGTGGATATCCAACAAAGATTCCTTCATCAGCTTTTAGATCAAACTTTGATAGCTGTTCAGGATGAGTCTTGAGAACAAAACACTTGCATCCAAATACATGAAAATATTTCAGATTTGGCTTCTTTTTCTTCACCATCTCATATGGTGTTTTTCCATGCTTGTTAATGAGTGTTGCATTTTGAGTAAAACAAGCAGTCTGCACAGCTTCAGCCCAGAAATAGGTTGGAAGCTTTGCTTCTTCAAGCATTGTACGTGCAGCTTCAATGAGAGTTCTATTCTTCCTTTCAACAACTCCATTTTGCTGTGGAGTTCCAGGAGCAAAAAATTCCTGCTTTATTCCATGGCTTTTGCAGAACTCTTCCATTATCAAATTCTTGAACTCAGTGCCATTATCACTCCTTAAAACTTTCACAGAATCTTTGACCATTTTATCCAGATGTTTGATATGATCAATCAAGGTTGATGCAGTTTCACTTTTTGTATGCAAGAAATACACCCATGTGTATCTGGTGAACTCATCCACTATGACCAACGCATACTTCTTCTTTGCAATAGACATGACATTTACTGGACCAAATAGATCAACATGTAGTAGATGATAAGGCTCAAGAATTGATGATTCAGTCTTGCTCTTGAATGAAGATTTTCTTTGTTTGGCTTTCTGACATGAATCACAAAGACCATCAGGAGCAAATACTGTGTTTGGCAATCATCTCACAAGATCTTTCTTGACCAGTTCATTTATATTGTTGAAATTTAAATGAGAGAGTTTCTTATGCCAATTCCAGCTTTCTTCAATTGATGCTCTACTCATCAGACAGATTGCAGAACCATCAGTACTTGTTGAAAGCTTAGCTTCATAAATGTTACCACGCCTGTATCCTTTCAGAACAACTTTGCCTTTAGATTTACTCACAATTTCACAGTGTTCTTCAAAGAAATCAACATGATAACCTCTGTCACAGATTTGACTTATACTCAGTAGGTTGTGTTTAAGTCCTGAGACTAGAGCTACTTGTTTAATTATGACATTTCCAAGATTGATATTGCCATATCCCAATATTTTTCCAATGTTGCCATCTCCATAAGAAACACTTGGGCCAGCTTTCTCCACAAAGTCTGATAGCAGGGCCTTATTTCCAATCATATGTTCTGAACATCCACTGTCCAGAACTAGAATATTTTTCCTGTTGCCCTGTAATCACAAAGACCACTAATTATTAATTTTAAGGACCCAGACTTGCTTGGATCCTTTGGCCTTATTAAGTTTATTAACATTTGCAGCGGATTTAGCATCAGAGTTTATGTTAACAATTTTCTTATCAGAACTTACACTATCAGACTTTGAATCCTAATTTACACTAGAAGGAACAATGAAAACTTTCTTCAAAGAAGGTTTTATTTGATAATAATAATAGTACAAGCTATGATATTCCTAACAAGTATAAATAGAATGCCATAAACTACCACAATGAAAACAAGGATTTTGTGGTTTGTATCTAACAGACTGACTCTTAACTCCTGACTTTGAAGGTAAGGAGTTAATATTCTTATTCTTCCTGCAAAAAGAAGCCAGATGGTTAGAACTTCCACAGTTATGACATGTTTTCCTAGAAGCATCAGGAACAGGTTTATAATTATTGCTTTTATTCACACCTTCCTTTCCATTCCTATTTTTCCTAGGTGATTTTACCTTGTTTGCATTCTTGACATCTTTCAGATTATGCTTAAGCTGCTTCTTTGTCATTAAGCCTATGTTCACTTCAGCTGTCTTTTCCTGTTTTAGTTTGTCAGAAGTTAATTTCTTTGTAACTTCTGATTTTTCATTTTCAGACTTTACAGTTACAAACTTAACAGGTTTTAACTTTGGCTTTTGCTTATCAACAGACTTAATTTCTTCAGTTCCTTTATCTTTCTTATCTTCTCCATAACCTAAGCCCTCTTTCCAGTTTCCACTACTTAGCAAATTTTGAGTTGTTTTGCCAGAGTTAGTCCAAGTCCTGATAATCTCTCTTTCCTTTTCTAACTCAGTTTTTAGAGATTCATTTAATTTTAGCACTTCATTCCTAACATAAAAAGCATCATCTCTATCCTTCTGAGTTTGATGGAACATGACTAACTCTTTTTCTAAGAAATCATTTCTTTTCTTAAATGCAAGATTTTCAGAAGTTAATCTTTCACATGTTAAAGTTTGATCTCTATAACTAACAAACATGGTTTTAAGATATCTTCTCTACTCATTAATATCATCAGTATGAAAAGCATAAGTAGTCTGAGGTACCTTTGTTTCAGCAGCTTCAGAACTGCTCTCAGCACTTTCTTTATCAGCATTTGCCATCAATGCATAATTTTCCTCACTTTCAGAGTCTGAGGTGTCTGTCCAGCTTTTCTTCTTTGTGACAAGAGCCTTGCCTTTGTCACCCTTTACCTTCTTGCAGTCAGGAGATATGTGGCCTTTCTCACCACAGTTATAGCATTTAACATTGGTGTAATCACCTCTGTCAGACTTTCCTCCTCTGCCTTCAGATCTTCTGAAATTCTTCTTATCAGAACTTATGCCTTTCCTGGAAAACTTCTTTCCCTTCCTGAACTTCCTGTATGCAATCTTTGTGATTCCTTTCACCATAAGAGCACACAGCTTCATCATCTCCTCATCAGCATCAGTCTCAGGCAAGCTTTCAAAATCCTTGTCTTTCTTTGAGGAAGCTGCTTTGGGGAATTCTTCTTTAGCCTTAAGAGCAACTGTCCTTGACTTTCCTCCTTTCCTCTTGTTTCTTGGTTCCATCTCCAGCTCATGAGTCTTGAGCATTCCATAGATTTTTCCAAGAGTTGTTTCATCAAGATTGTAGTTGTCTCTTATTGTCGTTGCCTTCAAATCCCAGCATTTAGGAAGAGCTAACAGGAACTTAAGGTTTGAATCTTCAAGATAATACTCTTTATCAACCAATGACAAATCATTCAAAAGTTTGACAAATCTATCATATAAATCATTCAATGACTCATTAGTCTTTGAGTGAAAGTGTTCATACTCTTGAGTGAGTATTGTCTTCCTGTTCTTCTTAATTATGTCAGTTCCCTGACACCTTATTTCCAGAGCATCCCATATTTCCTTAGCAGTCTTGCAGTTGATTACCCTGTTTGACATTACATTATCAATGGCACTATGCAGTAAGTGTCGTACCTTAGCATCCTTAGCAATTGATGTTATGTCTTCAGCAGTATAATCACTCTTCTCTTTTGGTACGGTCTTTGCTGCTTCACCTGCAACTGCAACAGCGAGCTTGGTTGGTTTGTGAGGGCCTTCCTTGATTCTATCAAGGTATTCTGGATCTGTTGCTTCCAGGAACATGGTCATCCTTACCTTCCATATGGGATATTCAGATGGTCTCAATATGGGAACTCTGATGGTCTCATACCGACTCTGAATTTGTGTCTTTGGTGATTCCTCAGTTTTGGTAGGCTTAGTTGGAGTTTCTGTGTCCGACATGATTGTGTTTGGATCTTTAACTGTATGTATGTTAACAGATAGGCTCTGATACCAATTGTTAGGTCACACACACACTGTAGAGGGGGTGAATACAGTGTATAGTACACTCAAATCGAACTTTAAGAACTTAAGTAACAGAAAACAAACTTTATTGAAACAATAAACTCTGTTACAGTATGAAACTGTTACCTCTCAGTGATGAACAAATATCACGAGAGCTGCTAGGGTTACAATGAATAATCTTCTCTAATAATGATAACACTTTTAGTGTAAACCCTATGTCTGTGTTTATATACTACACAGTTACAAGATAATCGCTAATTGATATGGAATATAATTCTACTTCCTAAAATATATCAATCAGATATCTTTTCTTCCAAGTATTCCATTCTTTACAGAATTCCTTCTTCATGCATATCTCTTCTTATGTTTATCTTGATCTTCTTTCCTTTAATCAGCTACTGTCCTTATCTGATTGTCCTTCAACACTTAAGTTCTGATATTTATCTTCTGATGATTATCTCCTGATAACATAAGTACTGATATCCTTAAGTCCTGACTTCCAGTATAAGTACTGATCAACAGTTAAGTACTGATTTATCCTGTTCAAGTAAGATCTGAAAGCTAAACATAAAACATATTAGCCATGACATTATCAAATATATCTAACAATTTCATTTTAAGCATTTTTTTTTAAATTTTAGGACAACCTTTAGTTAATTTTTTATTGTTCCTT
Source organism: Apium graveolens (assembly GCF_009905375.1). Taxonomy (NCBI): domain Eukaryota; kingdom Viridiplantae; phylum Streptophyta; class Magnoliopsida; order Apiales; family Apiaceae; genus Apium; species Apium graveolens. The sequence goes on along the minus strand of NC_133648.1, from coordinate 307,354,624 downwards.
TCTATTCCCGAAGGAGAGGACCTGTAACAACTTAAGTCACACATCAGACATACTAATATCCAGATCTGAAACAGCAAAAAATCATATATGCACCCACACACATACACAAAATTATCTTAATCTTTGAGGCATAATGAGAATGTCATATGCAAATAAACTTCTATTTATGGAGGTTAAATATAGACTGATAAAAATTAATTTGGCGCGCCAAGACACACTTTAAACACATTCACTCCTCAACTGACTCCCTACAAAAAAGCTCTTAGATAGTAAATTCTGACAGAAATTAGTGCATATACAACAAAGAGTTATTATCCTGTTTATTTTTTTACTAGGCATGGAGCTCCAATTCTTCACCAACCCAATGAAACTAATATACATCACTGGAAGCATTAGCTAAAATCAAAACAACAAAGTAAATTAACGTGTAACCATACATTAAAAAAAATAGTGTAACAATTGTAATAAAAAGGTAGTTTAATTAGATTATACACAATTTAGGCAGAGTAATCAAACATACAATACTGCAAAAAAATGACATGTAACTTTCAACATAGTATAACGATAAAACCACCATTGAAATAGTAGAGAATCGAGCTAAATTCTGAAAAGCGAGTGCTAAAAAGAAATAAAATTGAAAAATAAATAAAAGAACTCTTACAAATTAGGGCTTCTAGAGACTCGATTGAAACTTGTCCGGACTCGATTAAAGCTTGTAGAGACTCGATTTTATTTTTTAAAGACTCAATTGAAGCTTGTAAAGACTTGTAGAGCTTGAATAAAGTCTTGCCCAAATTGATTAGGGCTCGATCGATTAAATTTAGGGCTCAATTGATTAACCAATATTGTAGAAGAGAAAGGGAAGTAGAGATAGGGAAGTCAAGACAGGGAAGAAAACAGATAGAGAAAGGTGAGGTGAGAGTTGTGAGGTGAAGAAGAGGACGTGAGGGTGAGAGCTATGAGGTGAGAATCTCGGAGAGAGAAGAGGGGAAATATTTTGATAAACCTAAATATTTTATTAAGTGCAAAATTTTCGTCAAACGGAAGAGAGGGAATAACTCCCCCTTATTTTTTCAAAAATTTAAATATTCAAATAGACAACGATTTATTCATTAATATATTAATTTTCAATTTTATAATATTATTTCTTTTATTTTCAAATTATTATTGAATTTATTTAGTTTTATAAACATATTATTATTAACTTTAATAACATATTATTAACCGTAAAAAATAAATAATCTAAACTTCAATTATTAATTCATTTCCATGTAAATAATAATTAATTAGTTAAATTAGAAAAGAAAAAATAATTATTAAATCATCGTTTTATATGCTATATTGGTAACACATTGTAACCATAAGGAAATTATAAAAAAGAGGGGTTGCGATAGACATTTATTTATAAGGCTACTATTACACTTTTCTTTGCAACCCAAGTATGAAGGGTTGCAGCATGCAATCTATGGCGTGGTGTATGGTTAGATGGCAATGCCATATACACCTCCTCGTATAACAATACATGGAGAAAAGCATTAGTAACATCAAATTGCTTAATACTCCAATTATGTTTATCAAATAAAGCTAACAAGATGCGTAGAGTCGACATTTTAGCAACCAGTGCAAACGTCTCGAAATAATCTAAGCCAACAATTTGGGTGAAACCCTTAGTAACAAGGAGAGATTTGTAGCGATCAACATCTCCATTTGCAAGATATTTGACTTTGTAAAGTCACTTGCAGCCAACTATCTTCTTTCCTGGAGGTAATGGTTCAACAGACCCAGTATGATTAGCCTCTAAAGCAGCCAATTCCACACTCATAGCCTCACACCAAATGGATTGTTTGACTGCTTGTTTGTAAGTAACTGGTTTAGAAATCTTGCTAGCAGTAGCCACAAGTGTAATAGTGGCAGGATCAAACGGCAGATGATCGACATAAGACTGCAGAGAAGAAGACGTGGAACATGTCTGACGCTGAATAGAACTATAGAGATGAGCAGGAAGGGCTGTAAAATCTGAAAATTTTAAAGGCAATTGACGAGTTCTTTAGGTTTGGAATAAGGAACAAGTGATGTAGGAGATGAAGTATCCAATTCAACAGGAGGAGTGATAGGACTATCAGTATGCAAAGGGTCACAATCAGCAAATATGGTGAGAGAAGGAAATAACTGAGGCAAATAGGGGGTAACAATTTCCTTAAATGGAAAAATTGTCTCATAAAAAATAGATCATGAGAAACAATAACTTGTTGAGTGAGCATATCAAAAAATTTGAACCCTTTCTTACCAAAAGGATAACCCACAAAGAGACATTTAATTACTCTAGGGGCAAACTTATCAGTTGGGCGAGGGACAACAGTTGCATAACTGAGACATTCTAATACTCTAATTAGCTCTGAGAAATCTGGTGGCTTCTTATATAAGACCTCATATGGTGTACAACCATTTAAATGAGGTGAAGGAGTCCTGATAATAATATAGGCAGTCGTTAACAAACAATGTCCCCAAAAATTAAGAGGTAAAGCAGAATGGAATATTAATGAACATGCCATATTTAAGCAAAGTCCTGTGTTTTTGCTCAATTAATCCATTTTATTGAGGAGTGTACACACAGGAAGTATGATGTAGAATCCCTCAGACAACAAAGCTAGAATCCATAGCTTTATTCAGATATTCAGAGCCATTGTCTAAACAAACACATTGAATGGTGGTTTTAAACTAATTTTTAAAAAGAGGATGAAATCAGAGAATAGCTTGGGCACTTGAGCTTTTTCTGACATCAAATAAACCCATGTTGTCTTAGACTTATCATCAATAATTGTATGAAACATGGTACAAGTGTTGTGATTCTTGTGGGTCAATGTGAACCAACTCAAAAATAGCTTTTACTTGAGACTGGATAGAAGGAAAGGTAAGCCTAGTCTGCTTAGCTAGAGTATAACTATCACACAAAGTAATAGCATGAGAGAGGCCGACAACTGATAACAATTTAAATATGGGGGAAGGCACATGTCCAAGCCTATAATGCCATAGCAGAGTTTTATTTACTGTATTAGCACATGCCATAGTAGACAATATTGAATTAGCACTATATAAGCCAAGCTGAGTTTGACTGAGAAGATACAAGCCATTAGTTGCTTTTCCGATCTCAAGTGCACCTCTCCATTTAGAAGCTTGAAGGGAGCAGTACTGAGAAGTGAAAGTAGCCACACACTTGCTATCAGTGAAAAGTCTGGAAATGGATAGAAGATTGTAGAGAACCATTGGCACATATAACATATTGTGTAGATGAATATCTGAACTAAGGATAACACTTCATATATGAGTAACTGCAACAAAGGCCCCATTAGGTAACTGTAAAGTGGAAAATAAATGGTGTAATGTTATGCAAAAATATTAGACATGGTGTGTTATGATCAATAGCACCTGTGTCTACAATCCAAATATCTGATGTGTATGACAAATCAGGGTGTACATTGTTTGCAAACTACATGCTAGTACCAGCAAATTGATTAGAATGCGTTGTAGAATACCAATTATTAGCCTGCAAATGAACTGAGGGAGAAGCCTGTGATGAGGTAGTAGTCGTTGACTTCTGAAGTAGCTAGATTATTTGTTTGCACTGACTATCAGAGAGATTAATAGAATCAGTTATGGCAGCACATGTAGACTGAAAATCATCACAATCAGGTAAAACCTTGTTGAGATTAAATATGAACTACACACCTGAGCTGCTGTTGATGGAGGTTTCACAGTCCCCAAATTGAATCGAGGTTTAGGCTTAGGTTTTCCATATAACGTGTGCCAAGATGGAAAATCATGTATACAATAACACTTATCCTTAATATGTCTTCTCATATGACAAAATCCACATATTGTTTGATCTCTATTATCCTGAGGAATTCTTCTTGCACCTTTTCCAACTTGAAAACATGTATTACTATTCTTAACAGCCATGTCAACAGAATCATGTGAAATATGTGAAGATAAAGCTAGACGACAACAGTTTCATCATCAATATTTACCTCTAATTCAAGTATACTACTCATTTAAGCCCATTAAAAATTGAACTAACTGAATGTCCAGATCATATAGATCAAGTTTGACATTAACTGAACACGTACACAGTGTACAAGTGCAGCGAGGTTTCGTAATCATACAATTCAATTCATCATGGACAACTCAAAATTTCAAAAAGTAACTTGCAGTAGACATTGTTCCTCGAGTTAAATGAGAAATTTCTAATCTAATTTGAAACAATTTAGGTACGTTACTTTGAGAGTATCGAACCTCGAGATCTTTCCAGATATCAAGTGCAATTTTCATATACACAATACTGTTACGAATATCAATTTAAACTGAGTTTATAATCCAGGAGGTTACCATATTGTTGCACCATGTCCAATGAAGTAGATGTATAGAGTTTGCAGCTGGTTTAAAATACGTTTCATTCACAAAACTGAGCTACAACTTCGATGATAGAGCAATCTCCATGGATTTGTACCACTGATTATAATTGTTCTCACTGAGAATCATTGATATGATTTGCATCCCTGGATTATCACTAGGATGTAACTAATATGGATAAATCACATCCAAGCTCATAGATGAAAGGCATATGTCATAGCCTACTCGTTTATTCGAGTATTTAACTCAACTCAAATAAGAATGTAATAAGTAAATAGTGGATCAAGCATCAGAGAGATCTCACAAAGTAACATATGTCAAAGAATAAAGAAACATTGTTCATCTGCAGACTTGAAGATTCACTGGAAGAAGTTCAAGAATTTGATCATGCCTCAGTGATATAAATCAAGATCGTGGATTTAATCAAGTGACAGAGATCTCGTCAAGGTATCATTTATTACAAGGATTCAATCAGAACAACAAAGTCAAGACATGAAGAAACGTCACGAAAGTTAGTCACTCATGAACCAGACAGTACATCGAGTGTCAGCATTGAAGTGACGGAATTGATTCATAAGTCTCAGAGACTTTCAGAAGATTGTCAGAAGAATGGATGCTGCTCAGGGATAGTATTAATTCTCTATTAATTAATTAAGTCATATAATCTAATTAAGAGAATAAATTATATCTGCAAGGATTAATTTATTGATTAATTGAATTAAATTGATTAATTAATTTAGAATTAATATTAAGGATTTTCAGAATGTTAATTGATTAAAATCTGTGATAATTCTAAAAAGACAACTGATTGTACTAGTATGACAATCGGTATGACAATTGATAGTCATACCGAATGTCTTGCTAATTCAGTTGATTGTATTGATAGAATTTTCAATTAGATTAAAATCAATTATGTATTCAGAAAAACAATTTCAATTGTACTACTATGACAATCGGTATGACAATCAATAGTCATACCGAAAGTCTTGCTAGTTCATTTTAATTGTCTTCCTAGCTCTAATAGATTGTCTCACCGAAAGTCCTTCAAGCTCAAATAGATTGTCACACCAGTTCAACAACTTCGGCTGTGATTGTTTAAAAGAAAGCAGAAGACAATATCAACATATAACTCAGCAAAAACAGAGCAGCACATACAGAACAAGAAAACACAGCAGAAAACAAAAGAAAATATTTCATCATTCATCTGCTTATTCAAGATCAAATATTCTAGTTTGTTAATGTTAAATCCAAACCACTAGAATTACTTATCTTGTTCTTGTATATCAATCTAGCGGATTAAAATCCCTAGAACTTAATCTCAAATCGCTTTTAGCATTTGATCTTTTAATTACAAAAATAGAAAAAGTTCATGTCGAATTTATTCTAAATTTGTAATAATTGATTTGAGATTAAACCCTTGTAATCGATACCGTAGTTGTAACACCTTTCAAGTTTAATAAAAGTTTTATTTAACTTGAATTTTGTTTCACAATTTTATTCCGCATTTTATTCGACGAAACGGTATTGTTTGCATTCAACCCCCCCTTCTACAAACAAATTGGGACCTAACAATTGGTATCAGAGCCTTCTGATTAACGTACAAATCAAGATCCTAGACTTTTGTGTTTCTTTCACTTCTTGAATTTTTATTCACTCAAAAATTCATAATGACTACACAAAAAGTTGGAACCGTTAAAATTCCACTTTTCGATAAAGAAAATTATGTGATGTGGAAGAAGAAGATGCTACTGTTTTTACAGGTTGCTAATCCCAAATATTTGCAAGTGTTGAAGAAGGGTCCAAAAATTCCTATGGTTATTGAACCAGAGGTAATAGAGAATGATGTGGTGATCACCAAAGCAAGAACTTATGTGAAGGATCCTGAGGACTTCTCTCCTGCTGAAATAGAAGAAGCTTCCCTGGATGCTAGCCTTCAATTAATCTTAGTAGATTCCCTTAATCCCCTAATGAACAGACATGTGATGAATTGTAAAGATTCTAAACATATCTGGGAAACTATTGAGATTATTAATGAAGGCACAGAGGAAGTTAGGGAGAACAAACTAGAAATCCTAACCTCTGAGTATGAATACTTTAAATCTAATCCAGGAGAAGGAATCACTGAAGTGTTTGAGAGGTACAATGCATTGATCAACAACCTGAACATTAATGGTAAATACTATTCCATCAGGGAGGTCAATAAAAAGTTCCTTTTGACACTGCCAACTCATCTCGAACATAGAATCACTGCCATAAGAGAAGCAAGAGATCTGAGTGAGATTTCTTTGGAAAGGCTATATGGTGTGTTAAAGACTTATGAGTTGGAGCAGATTCAGCAGAAGGAAGTTTACGGGAAAGGAAGAGTGGTCAGCACGTCTACTGCTCTGGTAGCTGATGAACAACAACAACAACAACCACTATATCAACAACAATCTCAACAGTCAGATAGAATGGTACAGTCTTCCAAGGTTGAAGATAATGTGATAGTAGCAGAATTTGATTCACCTACTACAAATCAATCAGGAGATGATTATTATTCCTTGGAAGAACTGGAGCAATTGGAGGATGAGTCAATGGCCCTGATTGTCAAGAGATTCTCAAATGTCAGATTTAAAAGGAATCCCAAGTTCAAGTACAAGTCCAACTACAACAGATTCCAGAAAGGTGGATCTTCATCCTCTAACACCAGCAGTGGTGGGTATAAAACAGGGATGGTTGATCGAAGCACCATTCGATGCTTCAACTGTAATGAGTTGGGACACTTTGCCACAGAATGCAGGAAGCCAAAACAAGCAAGGAAGAACTCTTATGATTCTAATCAGAAGAGTAAATCTGAAAGGGCGTACCTGGCAAAGGGAAGAAGTTGGGATGATACTGACAGTGAAGACGAAGAAGTTGGGAATCTTGCTCTCATGGCTAGTGATGCAAGCACCTCATCGTCAAGAAAAGAGGTAAAACTTTCTGATGCTGAAATGGTTTATCATCTAAGAGGTAACTTAGATTGTGCTCGTCGTGATAATGAATTGTTAAATCAACAAATCAAAGACCTTGAGAAAGAGGTCAATGAATTAAGACTTGTGCACATTAATCAAGATAAACTTAAAGACCAAGTATCTTTCCTAGAGAATAGAGTTGACTGTTATAGACAACTCGAAACTATTCTCAAAGACAAGATCACCGGTCTTGAGGCTAAGGTTAAAGCTTACTTTAATTCTTGTTCGAAGTCCAAAGAGTTTTACAATAAGCAAGCTGTTAATCAAACACATGGAATAGGTTATGATTACAATGCTGCTATTGGAAAATTAGGCATAAACTCCCCTCCTCATGTATGTGCTAAAGGCAGGGAAGTACCACATGTGCTTAAGGGTGTTGATGAACCCCTCTATAAGGAATCTATTGCTGAACCATTTGATGAGACCTCTTTTATTATTCAAGAAGAAATCCGTGCTGAAGATAATGCTAATGGGAAAGCTGTCTCCAAGTCAAGTGTGTCAAAAGTTCCAGTCAAGGTTGTGAAGGCAACTGAGACTAACTCAGACACACATGAGTTGGATAACACAAATGCCATGTCTACCATGCATAAGTTGCCTATTGTTAATCCTTCTCATAAAGCATGTGGTGTTCCTGATTGTATGTCTTGTGCTTTTAATCTGTTGTTTGCTTATTTTAATGGTAAGCATGCTTCTAATGATAAGACTACTCCTCGTCAGCATGTGAATAATAGAAAGCATGATAGGTCTAAGACTGCTAGTCCTCCTAAAGCTAGAAAGGAGACATTTGTGCCTAAGCCTAAACATAAATCTGATAAGGCTGTTTTAAAGGTCAAATGTTCAGTCATTGAGAATGTTGAGAATAGTGAAATTAAGAATGTTGTTTTGCCTGATAAAGGCCAATTTTACAAGTATGCCGGACCCAGCCAAGCTTGGGTTCCGAAGAAGTTCTAATCCATTTGTATTGCAGGGCATTAAACAGGTACAACCGGTAGTGTGGATTCTTGACAGTGGATCGTCAAGACATATGACCGGAGATAGAGCCCTGCTATCAAATGTGGTTGAGAAAGCTGGCCCAGTGGTTACCTTTGGAGATAACAGCAAAGGTTTAACGGAGGGATATGGCTGTTTGCAAGCTGGAAATGTTATCATTGAAAATGTATATCTTGTGCAAGGACTTGAACACAATCTGCTTAGCATTAGTCAGTTCTGTGACAACGGCTACAATGTTTTATTCGACAAGCTGAAGTGTCAGATTCTGCACAAGAAAAGTGAAAAACCCTCCTTAATGGGAATACGGAAAGGAAATCTGTTCGTAGCTGACATGAACTCTGGAAGCAATCTTGAAGTCAATTGTTTCTATGCAAAAGCATCGTCAAATGAGAGTTGGCTATGGCACAAGAGACTTTCCCATCTCAATTTCAAGACAATGAATTCTCTTGTCAAAAGAGAATTGGTAAGAGGTCTGCCTCAGCTGGAATTCTCTCCAGAAGGACTATGTGAGGCTTGCCAGAAAGGAAAGTCAAAGAAAGCAAGTCACAAAGGCACTGACACATCTTCCATAACTGGTGTTCTGCAATTATTGCACATGGATTTATTTGGTCCAGTTAATATCCTTTCTATGTCAAAGAAGTGTTACTGTCTTGTGATAGTTGATGACTATTCCAAGTATACGTGGGTTTTATTTCTTCACTCTAAGGATGAAACACCACAAGTTGTGATTGATCATATCAAGATGATTGAGTTAGATTCTAACGTCCCTGTTAGAGCAATAAGGTCAGATAATGGAACAGAATTCAAGAATGCACTTCTAAATGGATTCTGTACAGACAAAGGGATTACCAGACAATTTTCAGCTCCTAGAACCCCTCAGCAAAATGGAGTGGTAGAAAGGAAGAATCGTACATTGATTGAAGCTGCAAGAACGATGTTAAATGAATCAGGTCTTCCAATGTACTTTTGGGCTGAAGCTGTCAATACTGCATGTTATACTCAGAATCGAACTCTAATCAACAAAGACTTCATGAAAACTCCTTATGAGATTTTGAATGAACAGAAACCTTCTATCAAATAATTTCATGTATTTGGTGCCAGATGCTTCGTGCTCAAGGATGGAGATGATCGTCGTGGTAAGTTCGAGGCAAAGGCATATGAGGGTATTTTTGTTGGATATGGAAGAAGATCATATAGAGTGTATATCATTGATCAACACAAAGTAAATGAAAGTGTCAATGTTACATTTGATGACACTAAACTCCCTAGTATCCAAACTGAAGATCCTTCTGAGAAACTGAAGTTTGATGATACGTCAGATTCAGAGTCAGAACATGGTCAAGAACCTGAGGTTGTTGCTGTTGAAGAACCTGTTAATCCTGATAATACTCAAGGTAATAGTGATGGAAACTCTGGAAACAATGGAGATACCACTGCTACTGACGTAGAATCTTCAAGTCAACATGGCAACAACTCAGGGGGAGATGCTGAAGGATCATCTAGTAGGACACAACATCACAATGAATTTCAAGGCGAATCATCAAGATCAAATCTTCCAAGACAGACTGTCTGGAATAAAGCTCACCCTTTTGAGTTGATTATTGGTGATCCAGATGTTGGAGTCAGAACTAGACGTGCTACTCAAAATGAGTGTCTGTTCTCAGGATTTCTTTCTGAGATGGAACCTAAGAAAATTAAAGAAGCACTAACTGATCCAGATTAGGTGATTGCTATGCAAGATGAACTCAATCAGTTTGAAAGTCAACAAGTCTGGAAACTGGTACCTAGACCTGTACACAAGAAAGCTGTTGGTACAAGGTGGGTATTCAGGAATAAACTAGATGAAGATGGTGTGGTTACAAGAAACAAGGCAAGACTGGTAGCTAAAGGGTATTCTCAAGCTGAAGGTATTGATTATGATGAAACCTATGCTCCAGTGGCTAGACTTGAGGCCATCAAGATATTTCTGGCATTCGCAGCATTTTCAAACTTTAAAGTTTATCAAATGGATGTCAAGAGCGCCTTTCTGAATGGAAAGCTGGATGAAGAGGTATATGTAGAGCAACCTCCTGGTTTTGAAGATCCAGATCATATGGATTTTGTCTTCTTTCTTTTCAAGGCTATCTATGGGCTAAAACAGTCACCAAGAAAATGGTATGACACTCTCTCTGAATTTCTTATTAAAAATAGCTTTATTAGAGGTGTCATAGACAAAACTCTCTTTTCTAAAAAACATAAGAATGATACTATATTAGTCCAAGTCTATGTGGATGATATAATATTTGGGTCTACTAATGATAATCTCTGTAAGAGATTTGCTAAGTTAATGCACAGCAAGTTTGAAATGAGCATGATGGGAGAGCTGAAGTTCTTTCTTGGATTACAAGTAAATCAAAGGTTAGATGGAACATTTATTTGTCAATCCAAGTATCTCAAGGAACTCCTCAAAAAATACAATCTAGAGGATTCTGCATCAGCAAGGACTCCATCAACTACAGCTGTCAAGCTTGGACCATGTGAAAACTCCATTAAAGTAGATGTCACAAGCTACAGAGGTATGATTGGCTCGTTACTCTATCTTACTGCAAGTAGACCAGATATTATGTATGCTACATGCCTATGTGCAAGGTTCCAAGCGGATCCTAGAGATATTCATCTCGTTGCTGTTAAACGAATCTTAAGATATCTTAAGGGAACACCAAATCTAGGTATTTGGTACCCTAAAGAATCTGGTTTTAATCTTGTCGGATATACAGATTCAGATTATGCAGGAAGTGTTGTTGATAGGAAAAGCACCTCAGGAAGTTGTCAATTCTTAGGAAGCAGGCTAGTCTCATGGTACAGCAAGAAACAGCAAACAGTTTCCAACTCAACGGCCGAGGCTGAATATATTGCTGCTGGAAGCTGCTGTGCTCAGATCTTGTGGATTAGGAACCAACTACGAGACTATGGCTCTGTATTGAACAAGATTCCTATTTTATGTGACAACACAAGTGCAATAGCCATCACCAACAACCCTGTGCAGCACTCGAGGACAAAGCACATTGACATCAGGTATCATTTTATTAGAGAGCACGTCATGAATGGTACTGTTGAACTATTTTTTGTTCCAACAGAAGAACAAATAGCAGATATTTTCACTAAACCACTTGACGAATCCACATTTACCAGATTAGTTGGTAAATTGGGCATGTTAAATAGTTTTTGTGATTAATTTAATTAATATCTGGAATCTGTTCTTGAATGAATTTACAAATGAATTTTTCATAAATGAAAAATTCATTTGCAACTTTATTTTATCATTTTATCATATTTCTTGCTTATTTCTATGTAATATATATTATCTTATCTATGTTATTTACTCTACTTGTTAATTTAAAATATCTCAGAATATTTTATTTCCTCTAAAAATATTTTTCTATGAATTTTATTTGCTAAAATTAAACAGAAATCTATTTTTGGAATAAAAATAATTAATTCTGAAATATTGTCTTTATTTTCTGTAAAAATTTTAAGTATTTATTTCAGTTTTACTATTTTGTAATAAAGTTTCAGTACATTAATAGTTGTCTGTACATATTCATTTTGTTTTTCTACTGCAAAGACAATCGGCAAGACAATTAAAATTGTCTTGCTGAAAATCATTTCAGTAAACATATAAATATAAATCTGTTAATGCTTATTTTATCTTATTCTAGAAAGACAATCGGCAAGACAATTGAAATTGTCTTGCTGAAAGTCATTTTAGTAATAATGATTGCTTATTTTAAAATCAGATTAATTTTATAACTGGCAAGACAATCGGTATGACTATTGATTGTCATGCCAGTAATAAAATTAATATCAGAATTATATTGTTTTATTTTGTACTGGTATGACAATCGGTATGACTATCAGATTGTCATACCAGTTGTTTATTTTTATTTATTTCTTTTCCTTCTTTTGCCTGGTATGACAATCGGTATGACAATCCCGGATTGTCATACCAGCTGTTATATAAGGCTTTTGTTGTGTTATGTTAAATCATTTTCAACATAACAGTTCATTTTCAAGAATTTTGAACAGTTTTTCACTCTCTTTTTCTCTCTTCTCTCTCCTCGAACAAGAACCAAACCAAAAACCTGTTATTTCCTTGCTCGAGTTTTTACTCAGCAAACTTAATCATCACTTTAGTGATATATACATATAAGTATATACATAAAGAAGTGCTGTTGAATTTTCTGAAAAATAAAAGTTATTATAAAAAACGCAAAAATCAAATTAAAATCAGTTTGCCCCTTCAAATTCTATTTTAATTTTAATTTCTTATTTGTGTCTTTTGGTGTGTCAAAACTGTGTTAGTGATTTAAGAATTTTAATGAGATACATTTCTGTCTAAATTTTTCGATTATAATTAATTTAATTCGAATTATTAAATTAATTTAATTAATTCGAATTTTCTTAATATTATTCTTAAAATTCTGAAAAGCTTGTGTCTTATTATTATTTTATAAAAAAAAATGGCTCTCAATTTCCAAATTGTCGCGCATAATCAAGTTGGTTATTTCAATCCGGAAAAATGTGATGTTGAAAAATTTAAGCCTTGGATTAGATTTTTAAATGATCATTCGATTGTTAGCTCTGCTATTAAATCAAATGTGATTTTAAACGTCGATCTACTTAGACTGATTTGCACAACTTCTACTGTGGCCGATGATTCAAAATCTTTTTCATTCACCATCGCAAACACACAGTATGTAGTTGATGAAACAGTCGTCAATCGTGCGTTAAATTTTCCACTAGACAATTTCTGTAATTTACCCTCTGAAAATGATATCACAAATTTTTTCAATGCTATTCACTATCAGGGGGTGATCAATTTAACCAAACTTTCTAAATCAAATTTGGTGTCTGAATGGGATATATTCTTCGATACACTTTCCAAAGTGTTTGCCAACTGCACAAAATCTAATTTTTATAACATTACTTCCACCCTGCAGTATATTGGTCTTGCGATTGTTTTCAATCAAAGGATCAATTTTGGCAAACTACTTTTTCCCATTCTCTTGAGACGTCTAACTTCTGCTTTACGTGATCATTCTACAAATCGTAGGGTATCATGTTACTATGCTCATTTTCTTATGCTCATAGCAGATCATCTACTCACCCCTGAACACAAAGCACTTTTTGCTAACTCTGCTGTAACCGAACCCCCACCAGTTAGCAAAAAGATTTACACTCGCCAAGACACAACCTTCAAATTTATGCAAGTACCAGTACTTGTATCTGCTTTCATGGCCAATTATATTCCCTTGCCTATTTTTAATCTTCCCGGCCATGAACAGCAACCTCAACCTCCAGTGGTTCAAGCCACCCAGGCTCTTCCATTACAGGTAGTAACTCCTCACTCTCACTCTCACTCTCTTCCTACTTCTGTTAACAGACCCTCAGTGGTTGATAGGGCTGACCATGAAGTTGTAGAACCACAGCTTCAATCCCAGGTCATAGAGCCAAACACAGAGTCTCATTCTATCTCACCCTCTCCCCCACTGTCTAAAATGTTACCCAGAAGATTACTAGGAAGTAGTACAATGTCAAATATGAGTGAACCCTCAGCTCTGCCTCCTCCTAAGAAAAGAAAAACCTATTCTGAGGCATCTGAAAGCCCATCCTTGTCCTCCCAACAGGACATGGACTTTGAAATGGCCAATGAACAGTTACTAGAGGCATTCTCTCAACAGGATGCATCTATTGAAATTCGCCATCGGGCCATGGCATCTTGTACTGAGTCAAGCACAATTCCATTACTCACAATGGAACCATACACTTCCCCAGATAATACTCAGGACACCCAGCGAGGAGTGCACGTAGAGTCGGTTACAGTGCCTGCCATAGTTACGGCAGAAGAGCAGTCACATGCTTCAGAGGGAAAATCTGACTCTCCGCCATCTTTAATAGAGTCATTTTCTCCCCTCCCAGATCCAACAACTCTGGCTCCCTTATGGGATTCTCCACTCGCAGATTTATCTGGAGAAAGTGGAGGGCAACTCGGTCAATCTATCCCTGAAGCAATTCAGACATCTATTCCAAAAGATTTGATAGCATTGACTGAGGATCGGGACTCGCGAATTCCCATTGCACCACCACTGACCTCTCTTGAAGAGGCTAGGGTGATTTTTAATGCAGGTACAAAAGAACAGCAATTGGAAGACTCCTCACGAGCAATCATATTGAGAGAAACACATGCACGTGAGATGAGTGAACCAAATACGAGTGAACTTCAGGTGAGAGCACACACAGACACTGATAATGTCAACCTGTTAGCTCAGATTGCTGCCCTGAAAGAAGAACTTGCTAAAAGTCAAGCTGAAGCTCAAGCATTCAAAGCACAAGTGGTTGAACGGTCTTCTTCTTCCACCTCTGTCGACAATCAGCTTGCAATCATAAGGAATGACATCTCAGATTTAAAGACTACTGTAATACCAAAGCTCAATTCTATTCAGGACACTCCAAATTTATCAGCTGATGACATATCCAACTTCTGCTCCCTACATACAAGAATGACTTCTCTTGAAGACCTCGTTGAGATGAATCATTCACTGGACAACTCAAGATTTCTAAAGATAGAGACGGGCATGGAACATCTAAATGAAGGCATGAAGCACTTATATTACATGATCAAGAATTCTCATTGCCCTAATGAAGAACAAAGAGCTTATTTTGAAGGACCGTCTGGTGGAGGATCAGGCTCTGGAAGTGGTGGAGGTTTCAAAGGAAAGTCAGTAGAGGATCCCTCAACTAAGGGGGAGAAGAAAGGGAGTAGTTCCAAAGGGAAAGAAAAAGATACTTCTGCTGGAGATAAAGGAAAGGCTGATGATGCCTACTACAGTGGAGAACAGGATGACTTCGATATTTTTGACATTCCCACTGAACCAGTTCAGGAAGATAAAGATGGGTTATTTGAAGCTGAAGAAGAAAGTGATTTTGAAGATTGGGAAGAAGAAGATACAGTGGATCCTAGGTTTGAGAAAGAATTTCAGAAAGAGCAGTCAGAGATGCAAAGAAAAGAAGCTGAACTCAAGAAGGTCTCACAGATCATTGATAGGAGAAAAGACATACAAAGAACAGAAACTCTTCAAAAGCAACGTCTTCATGACATTAAAGCTCAAGAAAGGAGAAGAGATGTCAGACTGAAGATTGGTGGAAAGTGGGATGAAGCTAGGAGAGTACTCGATATGCCTCAGCTATGCACTAACAATGATAGGCAGTTCTTACATCTTCTTGACAAGCTGGAAATCTCAAATCCTAACAATGACATGTACATGAATGCTATCAAGACTGAAGTCTCAAGGATCACAGCTGCTTTTGATAGATCCCTAAATGAGATGAGCATTTTTGTATATTGTCAGAGTGAAGGATCATTCAAAGTGTCACTTCATCTATTTGAGAATCGTTCGTTGTCAGAGATTTGGGTTCTTTTAAACAAAGTGAAAAGAAGCTCAGAGTTGAATGAAGTTCTTCGGGAAAGGCTTAAAGAGTTTGCCAGCAGGGCTAGTCCTCAAGTGGTCAACAATCCTCATCAGGTGAGATTCTTTAAGTCTGATTGTCTTCAAATCTGTCAGCTAGATGTACAATCTCTTAAAGACTACTCAGCTAAGCATCTGGTCTGGATGGAACATCATTTGAGAACTGCTGGATATTCATCCATGTTGAAGACTCAAGCTGCTGACTTGATTCAAGCTTATTGTGAGAAGAATGTTAAAAGGTACAATCAACTCAAGAATAAGTTGAAGACGGTTGGAGTTCAACCAGTCAGACCTGCAAGCTTCACTTCAGAAAAGGATAGTGTTTTTGACAAGGAATTGCTTCAAGATTTAGAAGAAGGTGAAGTCAGAAGAGAAGACAACTAAAGTCAATTAGCTCAAAACTCAATGTAATATGATTAGAGCGTTATGAATCAAGATAGTCTAATGTAGTTATATGTTCAGGCTAGAGGAACATCTATCTTGTATTCACTTGTAAATTTCATTTGGAATCTGGAAAATGTTAAATATAATCCAGAACTTTTCTGCTATTTACTTTACATTACTGTTTATATCTTTTTCTTATTTGTTAGTTGAGTTATCCTCTAGGTATTTGTTGTTATTGTCTAACAAGCAAATAGGGGGAGATTGAAAGGCATATGTCATAGCCTACTCGTTTATTCGAGTATTTAACTCAACTCAAATAAGAATGTAATAAGTAAATAGTGGATCAAGCATCAGAGAGATCTCACAAAGTAACATCTGTCAAAGAATAAAGAAACATTGTTCATCTGCAGACTTGAAGATTCACTGGAAGAAGTTCAAGAATTTGATCATGCCTCAGTGATATAAATCAAGATCGTGGATTTAATCAAGTGACAGAGATCTCGTCAAGGTATCATTTATTACAAGGATTCAATCAGAACAACAAAGTCAAGACATGAAGAAACGTCACGAAAGTTAGTCACTCATGAACCAGACAGTACATCGAGTGTCAGCATTGAAGTGACGGAATTGATTCATAAGTCTCAGAGACTTTCAGAAGATTGTCAGAAGAATGGATGCTGCTCAGGGATAGTATTAATTCTCTATTAATTAATTAAGTCATATAATCTAATTAAGAGAATAAATTATATCTGCAAGGATTAATTTATTGATTAATTGAATTAAATTGATTAATTAATTTAGAATTAATATTAAGGATTTTCAGAATGTTAATTGATTAAAATCTGTGATAATTCTAAAAAGACAACTGATTGTACTAGTATGACAATCGGTATGACAATTGATAGTCATACCGAATGTCTTGCTAATTCAGTTGATTGTATTGATAGAATTTTCAATTAGATTAAAATCAATTATGTATTCAGAAAAACAATTTCAATTGTACTACTATGACAATCGGTATGACAATCAATAGTCATACCGAAAGTCTTGCTAGTTCATTTTAATTGTCTTCCTAGCTCTAATAGATTGTCTCACCGAAAGTCCTTCAAGCTCAAATAGATTGTCACACCAGTTCAACAACTTCGGCTGTGATTGTTTAAAAGAAAGCAGAAGACAATATCAACATATAACTCAGCAAAAACAGAGCAGCACATACAGAACAAGAAAACACAGCAGAAAACAAAAGAAAATATTTCATCATTCATCTGCTTATTCAAGATCAAATATTCTAGTTTGTTAATGTTAAATCCAAACCACTAGAATTACTTATCTTGTTCTTGTATATCAATCTAGCGGATTAAAATCCCTAGAACTTAATCTCAAATCGCTTTTAGCATTTGATCTTTTAATTACAAAAATAGAAAAAGTTCATGTCGAATTTATTCTAAATTTGTAATAATTGATTTGAGATTAAACCCTTGTAATCGATACCGTAGTTGTAACACCTTTCAAGTTTAATAAAATTTTTATTTAACTTGAATTTTGTTTCACAATTTTATTCCGCATTTTATTCGACGAAACGGTATTGTTTGCATTCAACCCCCCCTTCTACAAACAAATTGGGACCTAACAATAGATGAAGCGTATGTAGTTGATACAGTTACAGCAAGAGAATAAGAGGCAGAGGTCATTATGCAGAAGCAAATTGATAGATTCCACGAAGAGATAGATATTTTGAGTAAATCAAAGCACAATGGGCAGTTGCAGATGATGTGTTTGATGAAATATCAATTAGACTTGAATTGAAATAAGATGAAACAAATGTTGATTATTATTTGTTGAAATATCAATCAAATCCCTATTAACAGATGAAGCATTGGGCATAAAACTCTGGTACTATGATAGAAGATGAAGATGAATATAAATGATGAATCTAACCTGTAGAGAAAGCTGACAGTGTATATTAGAGAAAATGAAATAATGTTTGTTACTACTTGTGCCACAAATATCACATCATTATATAGTATGATACACATTATTTTATCTAAACTTAAACTAACTTGCTGAGTTGGTGATGTGGCTCTATATCTTTACAAAACCTGTGTGCATGTCCATTTTTTCGCGTCTCCGGAGCACGGATGTTTAAACTAGATTTGCGTTAAATTTGGGTGCATCCATGGTTGACGATTTCGAGGTGTTATGATATAATTTTTTTAGAACGTTAATATTGGTTTTTTGAAATGTAAAGTGATTTATCATGTTATTTTGTTTAAAGGCAACATAACTATTCACACCTAAGTTGTTGTTGCATGTAAGATCATAAAAGAGGGAATCAGTATTATCCGATGAAGTTATGGTAGATTGATCTGAAATTTAAAAAAAAAATGAGGTTGAAAAACTGAAATTTTCTATAAACGCAAAATCGTCGAGAAAAGGATGTTGTCTTATCATGTTTAAAGCTAAATCTTCATCTCCTTTACCTGCTGAATGGAATGGCGAATGAATGTAATGAAAATTACAAATAAAATATATGAAGAAAGAAAGTATGTGCGAGAGTACAGTGAATGAAAATGAGTGAGTAAAAATTATCTATGATGAAATGAAAAATGACGAGAAAGGAGAATGAATCATTTTTTCCAAAATACATGTATTTGAAGTTTAGTTTAAATTATTTAAAAAGGGAATGAGGGAAAGAATGATAATTATAAACACTTTATCTAATTTTTTCAAAAACTGATGAGAAAAGAGGGGGGAATATGTCACATTGTACTTTGAAGAATTTTGTACACGGGTTGAGCGAAAAGAAGTGAGCTGGGGAGAATATATAGAGATAGCCGTGCAACAAAAAGCTACCTTCGTGTCTATATTTGATTGATAACGCTGTTGGCTTGGCTATAATGGAATAATTTGAACCAAATAGATGTTACATAAACAGCTAGAACTTTATTTTCACGACCTAAAAGGGTTTTACTTTTTGTTCTGGTACGCGGCTTATCTCCAAAATTTGAGTGGGAAAAGTAGATAATTCAGTTTTACTTAATTTGGGATATTCAGGGCATATGCTTGGCTCTAGTAAAATTTATTAATGAATATTTGTTGATTTAAGTTGAATATATAATTTTTAAGTTAATAAGTCGAATTTATAACTTATAAATTAATAAATTAAATGTGAGTAATGATATATTTTTTCTCAACTTATTTTAATTTTTAACTTTTAATTAATTTTAGTTTTAAAATATATGTTTTAAAATATTTTTATAATTTAAAATTCACAAATTAAGATAATTATATTTAAAAATTTATTTATTTAAATTCATTAAAAAATATTCAAACACTAATAAAATTTATAAGCATTAATCAAATTATCACTTAAAAAATTTCTATTCATTGCAATTTTGTAAGTCATGTATTATTCATTTTAAAAAATTTCTAAGTGACGCTTATTTTATAATGTCACACTTGACAGTTTGATTACTTTGCTCAAGTTCAACGTTCTTGAATAAACATATAAAGACGAGCAGAAAGTCAAGAGAGTGGAATGGGGGAGGAAGTTGGTGCGTGCAAACAAAGTCATCAATGGGTGGTCTCAAATATCACTTTTTGGTAAAATGACCATTAATATTATTTATGAAAAGATAACTTCAAATATCACTTCAAAATATGGTCTTGGATCCATTTTTATATGAACTCGTGTTTTTACAACAAAAACAAGAATTAAAATCATGTTTTAGATGTTAAAAAAAAAAAATAAAACGGCAGACGTTATTTTTTGATAACAAAACAGAACCCCATCTTCTGTTTTGAAGTGATATTTAGGACCACATTTTTCAAAAATAATATTAAGGCTCATTCAATATAGACATTCACGGCCTTTATTCAATATAAGTTTTGTCGTTTAAGTTGTGTGTTTGTTAATTTGGACCTGGTATTTTGTTGTTACTGCTTATAGTAATAACAGTTTTTCTCTCATATTTTTTGGAAAAAAAAACGTTTTGCAGAAAGAACCTTATCGGAATTATAAATTTTTTAATTTTTTTATGTTCATACATATATATTAAAAATATTGTTAAACAGTTATCTAATTTTTATAGCACTTTTTATTTGCACTTCCAACCATATTTCAATTTTTAACAATAATTTCTAACATAAATATGATGTTTTCATTGTAAACTTGAATTAAATTCCTGTTTGATAACTAATTTTTTGTTCTTCTTGATGTTAGCTAATTAAACACATAATTAGATTGTCACAAATTGCTCCTAATAATCCTATAAATTATTCCATCATATAAAGAACCATTTATATATATTTCTTGCTACTTTCTTTACTCTCACTAACCCATAATGGAAATTTATGCCTAATTTTAAAAAGGTATAAAATAAGTCAAAAATAACTAAAATAGTTTTAGTTTCACATAATTTCAAAATTTTGAAAAGAATGAAAATAAATGGTAATTAATATAAATTGATGTATCTTAATTTTAAAATATTCACTCTGAAAATATATAAAAAAAATCTTATTATCAGGTATTTTTTTCATTTTAAAAAATTGGATGTCCATAAAGAAAAGTTTTCGAATTTTTATAGCCAAGTGCGGAGCGGGTAACTGCTATAAGGGCTTAATTCATCTTCTAACTGGCCTATTATGCAACTAGACAAAGTAAATACCAATAAATTCATTTTAAAAAATTGGATGTCCATAAAGAAAAGTTTTCAAATTTTTATAGCCAAGTGCGGAGCGGGTAACTGCTGTAAGGGCTTAATTCATGCCTATTATGCAAATAGACAAAGTAAATACCAATAAATTCAACGTATAGTTAGTAGTTACTATCACATTTTATGCAGTTGAAGTAATGTGAATGAAATTGGGAGTACAAAATTTCTGATTTTTTTTTTGAAACTGATTGTCCACGTGTGAATTCGAGACCACAATACCACATACAACTAATTAGCTGGTTCACAAGTATTTAGTTATTGTCCTGTAGTTTAATTAAAGCAATAAGATCTGGATCCTAGTAGTGATCAATTGCCATACATTCTCTTGTGTATCATAAAAAATATCTTAGATTGATATTTGATTTCAACAAATTAGTCTTTAAAGTCAAGATATGTCGATATTAAAACATTAAATCCAGCAAAATGGCTGCACGAAAGATAACTACTGAGGACTATTACTATAGTTAAGGATTACTATAGTTAAGGATGTGACCGTCAAACTTTGTTAGTTCATTTCTCCTGGACATGAAATTTGTTACAACTTGCAACTCTTTCTTATTAAATATAGAGATTATTATAGAGATATTTGAATCATCAACTTGCAAAATTCGCTTTCATAACAACTTGGCTGCGCTTTAACACATTGTGCCCCTCTTGGTCCCCTCTGCGTGTATCACTTATTTACTATATCTCGTCCCAATTTCTGTCGGGTCCGCCCAACCAAGCCGACGTCGGGTTTGCTAGGCAAAATATATATTTACTCCCATCATTTTATTTTGATACTCCACTTTTATAAATTTCACACATGAGAAATAAATATAATAATATAATGTCTTTTTTCTCATTTTTACACAATATAACTTAATTTTTATATGTTATATTAATTACGCATACTTTAAGAGATAAATAAGTGTGTGACACACAAATCATTAAATAATGTGCATTTTAAATTATTAGACAATAATATATATGAGTAGAGTCTTGTGACTTAATTTAGTAAATATTAAAATTATAAAATTTGTATGAAATATAAAACATGATAAATAATGTGAAAATTTACTTTTTACAAAGTGCATCTGATAGAGATAAATAAGTCCTGATTTTATGATTAATGGGCTGCTAGGCCCAATAAGAAGATGTATGATATTCAGACCAGAAAGGTTAAGCCTGACGGATCAGATCAGGCCTGGTGGAATAAAAAAGGCCCGAAAGCCCTGATTATTAATTAATTTCGTAATTAATTAATAAGGGAAAAATCAGCTATTGAGAAGAGTCCCGATAAGGATATAAATCCTTATAGATTAGCCTCAAGGGGACCTAAAAGGATAAGGAATCAGCTTCCTACTTCCTAGGACTCCTAAGTCTATTCTAATTATGAGACTTGCCCACCAGGTCTCCTATACCAAGTCCAATTCAAGGACTCCCAACATCTATATAAGGGGTCTCACCCCACAAATCAGAACTACGTTTTTTGGCTTGATTCTCTAATTCACAGAGATACGTAGGCATCTCGTAAAGGCAGATCGAGCCACGAAGCACGAGAGCAGCCATTAAAGGCCTTGAGCTCCCGAATCTTAGTAATAAATACAGCAAATAATAACCTTAGTTTTTTATCCATAACATTTGGCGCCGTCTGTGGGAAGAACGCAACAACAACCATGGCGAGAACACGGAGAACAATTGGAGCTCTAGAGGAAGGAACACCATCAGAGACAACCCAGGTGATTTCATCAACCGTGGAGGTTCCTCCCCATTCAACTTATGCATCTACTCAGGGGGAAGCCCAGACAGGGGCAACTCAACCTCAGCCACAAGGGACAACTCCCCCGACTATTCAAGGTACGAATCCTCAAGTTCAACAGGTACATATACCTGTGAATTCTCGACCCGTCGGGTATGAATATTCAACTGTTGTTACTACTAACCCCCCTTATGGGATGCCCCTTCGCCCTGAGGTTGGAGGAAGCGGATATGCTGGGCGAGGCGAAGCACGAGGGCAGTCACCCCCCTATATACGAGGTTTGGGTCCTATTCCTGAGGATCGGGAATTTTCTGGTCCTTATACTGAGAGAGACTCCGAATCTTCGGATGATGAAGTGGCCCCGAGAAGGAGGCGTCCTGGAAAAGAGCCAATGACCGATGGAAGGCAACGCCCCCAAAGCACCCCAGGGGCGAATCCCCAAGAAGTGCAGGAAAGGATCAGGGCTCATGAGGCTGAAATCCAAAGGCTGAGGCGTGATTTGGAGGCTCACCAGGCCACCAGATACCTCCTAGGGGGAGAAATCCTCCTCCTGTCATAGACCTGGATGGTCCGGTAAGAAGAAGGGTTGTTATCCCAAGAACTGATCCAAGCAATCTCCTTCCCCTTGGAGATCCTGATGATCCAACTCCACCCTTCACAGAAGATATAATGAATGCCCATATCTCAAGGAAATTCAAGATGCCCACTATCAAAGCCTATGATGGCACGGGAGACCCCGCTAATCATGTTAGGACATTCTCTAATGCACTGCTGCTGCAACCCGTGAATGATGCTATAAAGTGTCGGGCTTTCCCTCAAACCCTGTCGGGTATGGCTCAAAGATGGTACAGTCACCTGCCCCCAAATTCTATTGGATCATTCAGAGAATTAAGTCAGGCTTTTATTAAGCAATTCATCAGTGGAAGAGTCCATGAGAAAGTTCGGCATCTCTTATGAGTCTTGTGCAGGGAGCTAAGGAATCCTTGAGAGATTACCTGAATCGTTTTACAAAGGAGGCTTTAAAAGTCCCAGACCTTGATGATAAGGTAGCCATGATAGCACTGCAACAAGGAACCAGGGATGAGTTTTTCAAGATGTCCTTGGCCAAACGTCCCCCTGAAAACATGTTGCAACTCCAAGAGAGGGCAGGGAAGTATATCAAGGTTGAAGAAAGCATGAGGAAGACCGTAGTAAGTAATGAGCCCACTGGAGGCAAGAAACGAAAAACTGATCTGGAGTATATCGCCAAGGACAAATATCCTAGAACCGAACAAAACCCTGATTCAACCCCCAAGAAGGGAGGACCTGGGCAAAAGTTCACTGAATACGCTAAGCTGAATGCTCCCAGAAGTCAGATTTTGATGGAGATTGAGAAAGACAGAGATATTCGCTGGCCTAAGCCCTTGAAGGCTGATCCCTCCAAGCTAGATAAGGGCAAGTATTGCAGGTTTCATAAAGATGTTGGCCATGACACCGATGAGTGTAGGCAATTGAAAGATGAAATTGAGTTTTTGATTCGGAAAGGAAGATTGAACAAGTATACTGGAGATGGAGGGGACAGAAACAATAATGGAAGGAAGAACTTTGAAGATCGTAGGAGGGACCAAGACGATCAGGGGCGGAATCCCCAACCTAGAGGGCCGGTTATAAATGCAATTTTTGGAGGACCGCGACGCCCTCGAGGGCCAGTGATAAACACGATCTTTGGAGGTCCAACTGCTGCTGGATTGTCCAAAAATTCCAGAAAGGCATATACTAGGGAGGTTATGCATATTGTTGGAGAAGCCCCGAAGAGGGCCAGGACAGAAGTAACATTGGCTTTTGATGATTCCGACCTAGAGGGTGTGAAGTTTCCCCATGACGACCCGCTGGTCATAACACCGATAATAGGAAATAGCCCGGTTAAGAGGGTCCTTGTGGATAATGGTGCTTCTATGGATATCTTGCTCCACGACACCTTTCTAAGGATGGGGTATAACGACTCCCAGTTGACACCAACCGACATGCTGATATATGGATTTGCTGGAGTAGAATGTCCTGTGGAAGGGATAATCAAATTGCCAACCACCATAGGTACGGAGCCAAGGCAAGCAACGCAGATGCTGGATTTCGTGGTGGTAAAGGCTAGTTCAACTTATAATGCTATCATGGGGAGAACAGGGATACATGCCTTCAAGGCAGTCCCCTCTTCCTACCATTCAGTCATGAAGTTTCCCACCCGAAACGGGATTGGAGAAGAGAGAGGAGATCAAAAAATGGCTAGAAGCTGTTATGTGGCCTCTTTGAGGGCAGATGGAGTCGGGGGGCAGGTTCTTCCTATTGAAGATATGGATGTTCGAGAAAATGATGAGAATGAGGAAGGCCAGCAGAAGAATTGGTTTCGGTTCCTTTAGACCCCAAGAATCCTGAGAGGATGACTTTCATTGGAGCCACATTAGAGGAGCCCCTTAGAGGGAAGTTAGTGAAATTTTTGCAAGAAAATAGTGATGTGTTTGCATGGTCAGCAGCTGATATGCCAGGCATAGACCCGGAGTTAATTACTCACAAGCTAAACGTGGATCCAAGCCGGAAGACAGTGAAACAAAAGAAAAGAAATTTTGCCCCGGAAAGACAAGAGGCTATAAAACAGGAAGTAGAAAAGCTCTTAGAGGCTGGTTTCATTGAGGAGATTCAATTTCCAGAGTGGTTAGCAAACCCT
The DNA here is from genome assembly GCF_009905375.1 of Apium graveolens. Classification (NCBI taxonomy): domain Eukaryota; kingdom Viridiplantae; phylum Streptophyta; class Magnoliopsida; order Apiales; family Apiaceae; genus Apium; species Apium graveolens. The sequence goes on along the minus strand of NC_133648.1, from coordinate 307,329,191 downwards.
GTAATGGTGAAGAAGGCTAATGGAAAGTGGAGGATGTGTATAGACTTCACTGATCTGAATGATGCATGCCCCAAAGATTGTTTTCCGCTGCCTAGAATTGATACTTTGATTGATGCCACTGCTGGACATGAGATGCTGAGTTTCATGGATGGATTTAGCGGATACAGCCAGATCAAAATGCATAAGGATGACATTCCAAAGGTATCATTTATCACTGACTTTGGTGTTTATTGTTATCTTGTTATGGCGTTTGGTCTCAAGAATGCAGGAGCCACCTATCAAAGGTTGGTGAATAGAATTTTTAAGGATCTTATTGGTAAGACTATGGAAGTTTATGTTGATGACATGTTAGTCAAGAGTCTAGTAAAGACTGATCATATAGCCCATTTAAGGGAAGCTTTTGAGGTCCTGAGGTACCACAAGATGATGTTACTTTCATTGAAGCCAAGCCCTTGGCCAAAATCAAACTAAGCAGGTTGCACAATTCCTGTGGGAAAACATTATGTGCCGATATGGAATTCCCCGTATCCTCATCACTGACAATGGAACACAATTCAACAACGAGGAATTCAAGAAGTATTGTGAAGAAAATGAAATTGAGTTACGGTTCACCTCTGTGGCTCACCCACAAGCTAATGGGCAAGCAGAAGTAGCAAATCGAATAATCCTGGATGGATTAAAGAAAAGGATCGAGAAGTCAAGAAATAATTGGGTGGATGAGATACTTCCCATATTATGGGCCTATAGGACTACCTGTAGAGTTACGACAGGAGCAACTCCCTTCATGTTGGCATATGGGGCAGAAGCAGTAGTTCCAGTAGAGATATCACATTCCTCTCCAAGGATTCAGACTTTCAATGCAGAAGAAAATGAGGAAGGGCAGAGGTTAGCCCTGGATCTGATCGATGAAGTGCGAGATACGGCACATGCAAAGATAGTAGAATATCAGAAAAAGGCTTCATTCTACTACAACCTAAGGGTTAAAGAAAGGTTTTTTAAACAAGGCGATCTAGTCTTGAGAAAAATAGAGGCTTCTGGTGTCGGACAGAAAGGAAAGCTAGCCCCAAATTGGGAAGGGCCTTACAGAGTCAAGAGCGTTCAGGGTAGAGGAACCTACAAGCTGGAAACTATGGATGGTTTTGAAGTCCCGAGGACCTGGCACGCACAAAACCTGAAGGTTTACTACGTGTAAGATAGGCGAAGTACGATTCTCACTTGTCATTATGACAAGTAGGTTTAAAAGCACCTGGAAGCTTTGCTTGCGTAGGATTTTATATTCCAGTAGAATTTACTTTGTCTAGTTATTATTAATTAGGGTCGAACCCATGCTATGTAAGGTTTTGAAAAACCAGACTTCATATTAAAGAGTTTGAAATTATTTCAATCAAAGGATGTTTAAGATTCAAATGCATATTAAGATTGTAAAGTCAAAACAGAAAGAGGCAAGAAAAGCAACATATAGAATATAAGCCCCGAAGGGTAATAAGTTCTGAATACGATTAAGTCAATACATTGAAAGCCACAATGTGCCAAACAAGAAAAACAAAATACTCAAAGATCCTTGAAGAAGTCATCATCGATGTTTCCTTCATCGGCAGCAGAAGAAGGAACTGGAACAGGATCAGCACCTCGAGGAGAAACAGCTTCGGCCTCAGCAGAAGAAGCAAGAATAGGAGAAAGAGGGATATCATCAAGAAGAGGCTCTTTCCCAGGAATATCAGGGACTGGATAGGCAGTGAGAGTCACCTCCGGAATCTTCTTCCCAATCTCCTCTACTATCTGCTCCCAACAGCTAGAAAAGGTCTCCGGGGAGTTAGCATCGTACTCAGCATTTAGGACATCCTGAAAGTCCTGAGATGCCTTATACTCAGCTATCACCTCAGCTCGGGCCCTTTGAGCATCCAGCTCCAGCTTACGAACTTTCTCCTTCTCAGTCCGCCAGCTCCTTCTCTACCTCACGGAAACGAGTGAAGTTGGCCTCGGAAGCCTTGAGGTACCTATCCCTGTCCCTCTCAGCAATAGTTAGGCTGGTCCTCACATCCTTCAAATTGTGAAGGGCAGCCTGGAGATAGGTATTCATCTGCATGAACATATCAAAGTACAGTAAGTAATAAAAAAAACAGTTAAAAAAGGAAGAGGCTTACAGAAGCCACGGCCTGAGCACCCAGACGCTCAATCTGTAGGTCATCAGAAGACTCTACGATCTCAGCCCTGTCACGAGGCGTGATCACACTCTGAGACCAAACGGCGGCAGCCTCGGAACTCCCTACCACCGTGTCCCTCCTCTGAAGACCCCAAGTGACGGTGAAGGGAGATGTATCTTCATCAAGGCTAGGAGGCCTCTGGGATAAAAAGGTAGAGACGGCCTCCTGAACCGTGACTGAAGGGCCGTCACCAATCCTAACCCGCTTGTCGCGGTGGGTCTCAACAGCAGAGCCCTTGGCGGCACGGGCCTCCCGCTTCTTGAAGATCGTGTCCAAAGCGGCCCTAGCTGCAGGCAAATACGAGCACGCAAGAAAAAGGACAAATAGAGAATGGAGGAAATGGAACAAAAAGGGGAAAGAAATACCCTCGGGACCAAGGTCACTTAGACCTAAACCTTGCAAATTACCCTCTGAAAGGATGAGAGCGCAATGGTGCAAGTTATCAGCAGTAATGGCCTTGATGGCCGCATCCTCATCTATCCCCAATTTTAGGTCTCTTAAAGACCCGTCTATACTTTTTGAGAAGTTGGGCCTGAAAAAATGGTCCCAACCCTCCTCGGAATCCAGAAATATATAAAACCACTCACTCTTCCATGTTGGATACGAGTCGGGATTGGTGCCAGAAATAAAGCAGGACCGAGCCAAGGATCTATGAACTATTTTGACCCATCCTTGGTCCTCAGAAGCATTTACAAATTTAAATAAATAACGAAAGACACAAACATTTGGCTCAAAACCGTGTTTACGAGATTGGGCCATATAACAGTGAATAAAACGCCAAGAGTTGGGTCGGACAGACTCGGGCCTCATCCAAAAGGCGAAAAACAAAAGGATGAGGAGGTAGGCGAAAACCAGCATAGAAGGTTTCCTTATAGACCCGAATGGCCCCAGGTTTTGGGTAGCAGGCCCTATCATTTGGGCCTGGAGCCTCGGCCCTATAAGGGTGAGAAATGCCAAAAAGGCGGGCTATGGTACCTACTTGATCTGGACCAAATCTAGAAGGATAATTATATGCATCTAAGTGTAACATGTTAGGAAAGGCTTGCCCAAATTTGGTTAAAAGATCCCTAAGAGAAATAACTGAGGAATGTACAAGAGATTTTTTACCTCGGCTGGCCCTAGAGGGACGGGCAACAGCTTGGGGGACATGGGAGTGAGATGAATCAGAATCCGCCATGGATGAAGACAAAAACCCAGGAAGCTCTTGAAAGTAAGTAAAGAAGATGAAGATTCAAACGGAATCTTCAAAATAAGCCCAGAAAGCGGCGGAGTAGAAAGCCGGAAATCGCTTGGAGGTGGCGATTCTTGAGAGACTAATTGCAGAGTTGAAATTTAGAAATTTTTGTGAAAGTGAAGTGTGAGAAATGAACTCACACTCCACCTCTTATATAGAGGAGCTCAAAGATGCACAAACGGGCCTGGGCCAAAGAAAAAGGCGGGAAGCCCATAAGATTTGAATTTTGAAAAGATTTAAAATCAAAGTTCATTGAATGAATCAAGGCTCGAACAGCCTCAACAACGCCCAGGATGCATAGTCCCTAGCCGTTGTTAGAAGTGTGGCTCCTAGGCGTGGTACAACAACGCCCAGGAAGCATCTGTCCCCAACAACGCTCAGGACGCAAGTTTCCTAGACGTTGTTAGAAGTGTGGCTCCTAGGCGTGGTACAACAACGCCCAGGAAGCATCTGTCCTCAACAAACGCCCATGATGCATCGTCCCCGGCCGTTGTTAGAAGTGTGGCTCCTAGGCGTAGTACAACAACGCCCAGGAAGCATCTGTCTCCAACAACGCCCAGGACGCAAGTTTCCTAGACGTTGTTAGAAAACTGTCTCCTAGGCGTGGGTGCACGACGTCTAGGATCTATGAATGCATCAGCCTCCAACAACGCCCAGGACGCAAGTTTCCTAGACGTTGTTAGGAAACCGTCTCCTAGGCGTGGATCAACAACGCCCAGGAAGCATCAGCCTCCAACAACGCCCAGGACGCAAGTTTCCTAGACGTTGTTAGGAAACTGTCTCCTAGGCGTGGATCAACAACGCCTAGGATGTATTGAGCAGCAAAAGTTCTGTTTTTCTGATCATTTAATTAGAAAAATAAGGAAATTCCTTAAATATTTTCTGAAAAATGTTAATATTTTCAGAAATAAGGAATAAATCCAGAAAATTAAAGGATAAATCCCAGAAATTAGGGAAAAAATCCAGAAAAATAAGGAAATTCCTTAAATATTTTCTGAAAAATGTTAATATTTTCAGAAATAAGGAATAAATCCAGAAAAATTAAAGGATAAATCCCAGAAATTAGGGAAAAAATCCAGAAAAATAAGGAAATTCCTTAAATATTTTCTGAAAAATGTTAATATTTTCAGAAATAAGGAATAAATCCAGAAAAATTAAAGGATAAATCCCAGAAATTAGGGAAAAAATCCAGAAAAATAAGGAAATTCCTTAAATATTTTCTGAAAAATGTTAATATTTTCAGAAATAAGGAATAAATCCAGAAAAATTAAAGGATAAATCCCAGAAATTAGGGAAAAAATCCAGAAATTCCTTAAATATTTTCTGAAAAATGTTAATATTTTCAGAAATAAGGAATAAATCCATAAAATTAAAGGAAAATCCCAGAAAATTAGGGAAAAATCCAGAAATTAAGGATAAATCCCAGTAAATTAGGGAAAAAATCCAGAAAATTAAGGAAAATTCCAGAAAATTAGGGAAAAATTCCTGGAAATTAAGATGATTCCTGAATAAAAGGAAGATTCATTGTAAATGTATAGGTCGCTCCACACTTTACGCAAAAATGAAACCCTGTAAGGGAACGAATAGATTTAACTTCTGCGAAACCTAATCAATGTTTCCCAAAAGTTGGGGGGCAAATGATAGGGATAAATAAGTCTTGATTTTATGATTAATGGGCTGCTAGGCCCAATAAGAAGATGTATGATATTCAGACCAGAAAGGTTAAGCCTGACGGACCAGATCAGGCCTGGTGGAATAAAAAAGGCACAAAAGCCCTGATTATTAATTAATTTCGTAATTAATTAATAAGGGAAAAATCAGCTATTGAGAGGAGTCCCGATAAGGATATAAATCCTTATAGATTAGCCTCAAGGGGACCTAAAAGGATAAGGAATCAGCTTTCTACTTTCTAGGACTCCTAAGTCTATTCTAATTATGAGACTTACCCACCAGGTCTCCTATACCAAGTCCAATTCAAGGACTCCCAACATCTATATAAGGGGTCTCACCCCACAAATCAGAACTACGTTTTTTGGCTTGATTCTCTAATTCACAGAGATACGTAGGCATCTCGTAAAGGCAGATCGAGCCACGAAGCACGAGAGCAGCCATTAAAGGCCTTGAGCTCCCGAATCTTAGTAATAAATACAGCAAATAATAACCTTAGTTTTTTATCCATAACAACATCGTTAAAATGGGATGGAGGAAATATTATTTTATATAATGGGGCATGAGCTTGACCTCAAGTGAGTTTATATTACTTTTACTTGTGAACACTCAATGATATTTTTGCAATAAGAGAATCATGTACCAGTGGATGACCTCAATGTACTGTCTAAGATTATAATATTTTTTCATATAAATATATGAAGGTAAATTTGCAATTTCATGATGAATTGCTAGTATTTATCAAAATATCATTAAATTTATATAGGAGAAATTTATAATCCCAGGAGAGTTATCTGGTTCATGCTCAGGCCCATTTTTCTCTTGTAATAATTGAAACATATCTCTATATTATAAAAATAACCCCATATTTGTATTATATTTATTTAACTTAGGGGTTGTGTGAGGGACCTCAGGACCAACAAGCTCTTTCGACATTTTATTATGTAATTTTAAACTTAAGAATTTAAAACAATGATTCAATTTCATTCATTAATTTAAAATGTATTATATGAAATGATATTTATTTGGTTTCAAAAAACTTACATTTTCATTGTTATTATTCATATTTTGAGTTTAGCATTTAAGTGCTCGTTGGGGGTATTGTAAAAAAATAACCTATAAATAAAATTAATAAATGACATGTAAGTGAAAAATGAATGAATATATTTATAAATAATAAAAGTATTTGAATAAAGTTACTATAAATAATTATTAAAGTTTTTTTTGAAAAGAATTAGTAAAGCTTTAAACAAATTAAATATTAAAAAAAAATATTATTAATTGTAGCTATCTTAATTCATGACTTTTATATTAAAAATATTTATAAAATAAAATAAAGTGAAGTAATAGAAAATAAATAATCAGTAATTACAATATATAAATGGATCCTAAAATACGTCCACAAATTCTGCATTCCACTTATAAGTTAGATAGGCTGACTATAAATCGAACGCCCTGACATGGCCTAATTAAAGAGTATCTAAGACATCTGGCGAAATTGGCCAACTTCTTCGACTTTCATTTATGTGTTAGCAATGTACCATATGGTTTTTCATAATAATCAAACCGATCACCTGCATAGCTGTACGTGCGTTCGTATCAATTATTATTTATTTGTGTTGATTAAAGCTTGTTGATGTCGCTGCATACCTGCTTCGCTTACCAATTTTTTTTATATATATTTGGGTTACAGCCCCATTACAAATGGAAAGTTAAGTGGAATATATAAACTCCCAAGCACTTGAAGTGGCTGCTTGCCGACACACGTTCGTAATCACCCAAACCTCACTAATTTATCAGCAACACAAGGTCTCCAACGTAATTATACGATAGCTGAATTAATTAGTTAGTCCTATCATGTTTTTATTTTCTTTAGTTGATTTCGGCTTTTCTTCGCAAATCAAAGATGAGGCAGGTTGGCAATTGTTTTCAGACGTATCCATCGATATTAAACCCGTCATTTTGTAATGTTTGACTTCTTTAAAATACTAATTTATAGTACTGAGCATGACTACTACTTTCCCGTCCCGTTGATTAGTATATTTAGGAGGTTTGACAAGAAAGTTAAAAAAAAATATGTAATTTAGTAAAAAATATAAGAAAAGTGGGTAAACTGATAAGATCGATTAATATTTAATATATAAAATGAATATAGTTTAAGAAATTATTGGTTGTAAGTAGATATAGTTATTTTACCATATTATAAAATTTTACTATTTTTGGAACGTATAATGAAAATGAAACTATATAAAATTGAAGAGGACACTAGTAATTATGGAAGTGAGGCAAAATCAAAAAGCCTAAGCACAGTAGTTTAGGTTTTTTGAAAATTGATGATCACTAGTACCAGTGTTCTAAAAATCGGTTTAGGCGGCCGCCTAGGCGGCGCTAGGCGGTGGTAAAACGCCCCGACTCGGACCTAGGTGGTGATTTAGACGTTTTTTCAAAAAATCGGGTCAAAATCGGGATTAGGCGGGCTAGGCGGTTAAAAAATCGGTCCTAGGCGGTGTAGGCAAAAAATAATTAAAAAAATATTTTTTTTACCTTTTAATAATTTAATTCATTAATTTCATAATTTCACGCAATATCATGTCAATTTCCAATATAAAGTATTGGTAATAAGTAACAAGTAATCAAATATATTTACTTTCTCACTTAAAATATAAAATTAACATATGATAATTAATTTAAAAGTGTGAATTAAAATATAGTTAATATTGTAAACTCAATAATTAGTAAATAACGCATGTCAAATGTGTAGATATTATTTAATATCATTCTAATTTCTTTTTTCAAACAAATATTTGACATATTGATCATTATATAATTATAAAAATTAAAAATAATATTTATATTCTTCCGATTAATGTTCCGATTAATCGGTCCGATTAATCTCCGACTTGCCGATTAATCTCTCGAAGGTACCCTCACCGCTCTGGCATGCCTAACGATTTCTGGAACACCGACTAGTACTATCTAGCTTGCCTAACAACGAATTATGTGTATATATAAATTTACTGTATTTATACGCCAAGTTAATTGAAATAATATCGGCTTTTAAGTTAAAAAAGTTTAATTGACTGTACTCCAGGACAATAGGAGATGATAGGATATAAAATTTCCACCAAAGAAAAATGGTAGTTCTTCATTCTTATTTAATTCTATCCAATTCTACTTATTTTAGAGTGAATATAAAATATATTCTCTTAATTCAGTTTTAAAATTTTATTTTTCTGTATTGAACTTTTAATATTTATTATTTATGTAGAAGAAAAAAACTGAAATAATTTATGACACGGCTTAACGGGAGAGAGGGAGTATACGAATAAACAAACAGGACATGAGATATAAAATAAACTTGTTATTCGATAAAATAAATAAACAAATAAATAAATGCATGCATGCGATGCTTTCCAACAGAAACAACGATGAAGCCATTTTGATTATTAATTTCCTATACGAGAAAGTTGAGCAGATGGGCCCTGATTATTCAGGTAGCATTCGTTTATGTGCTGTTAAATATAGAATAAAAATGTTTAATAATGTCAAGTGCTCCATCACTGGGTGTTTGGCTTGTCCTTTTCCTTTTCAGTTTTATTTTATCTAATAATAATTCAACAACTTTTATCTTTTAGTATAATTTATCCTATTTTTTATTTAAGCCCATAACCGTACCTTCAGATGATCCAGAATTATTTTAAACAGTGGAATCAAATAATTCAGAATTAAATATTCAATTAATTAAAACAATTTATCGTTTCCCAACACGAATCATTCAGTTTTCTATAAACAAACTACAAAGCAGAAAAGCATGAAATATGTATGCATGTGTGCATATGTTTATTTATAGAGTAAACGTAAAGCAAAAAAGATCTCGGTGTTTCTATATTTTGGACAGATAAACAAATCGTTTTTTAAAAAAATTGTCAATAAATCGTTTAAAAATTGGATAAAAATATTTGATCGATGCTCAATAAATTACCGATAAATCATCCTCAAACCGAACATGATGATCCTAGGATTGAATCATATTCAAGTGAGCAACAACACTTTTTATTTATACTTAATTTTCCAACCCCCGTTATGTAGGGCAACTAGTCTCTATTTATTAGGGACCCTTAATGGGCTTTTTCCTTTACAATTTGGCCCCTATTGGGACTCTTATTAAAAGATTATATATTAAAGTAGTCCTTCCTCCTCCTTCTTTATTCTCGGGCCCAACATTTGTCTCCCGCGAACATTATTGTAATATCTTTAGATTTGTTACTAAAGTTCTTTATTATGACCTGTAACAAAAAATAAAAAGTAAACTAAAAGATAAAATGTTAAAAGAAAAATTTTTGTGCGTGGTTTTTTTTTTTGTGCATGCCTCCTTTATATTATTTTGTTATCACCATTTAATTGAATGTTTAGGAGGCATGTAATGATAACAATACAGTATGTATTGATTTAAATATGAGAAGTCTTTTCACCTTCCCTCTCTTTTATCAAACAGGTGCTACAGTGTTTTAAAAATGTTGTGTCTTCTCTCCGGCGTCTCCACTCCTCCTGTAAGTCTTCTGCAACTTAACACTTTATTCTGATTAAATCTTTAACGTTTTAGATTCAAGTTCTTGGTTTGCATTCTTTGTCTTTGAGTCTTGGTTGTCCACATTAACATCTTTGCGGTTTCTTTTTCAATTACATGGCTAACCCAAATTCTGCTTCGTCCAACCTCTTTCGCAATCCTGAGAAATGACCTTTAGATGAGGGCGACGAAGAATCTGCCATAAACTTAGATAATCTGGAGATTCCCAACTTGAATTCGTGTAAATCCTTCGACTTTATGAATGAAGACAAGCTCTTCTCTGGTGTCGAAGTAGCTTCGAAAGAATCTCCACCGCTCAGTCCTCGCACCTTGGAGTATAGAGAGAGGGTTCTTCGCGAAAGCTTAGAACTTGGTCGTCTTGAGTTTTCCCAGGGTAGTAGCCTTGATTATATAAGTCACTTTACTAACCATAGATTACATATGACCAAATTAGAGTCTTGGGTTGATTTAAAAAATGGGTATAGATTACGTATCCCGACCCCCAAAAAGCGGATGTGGGTTATGTCGGAATTTGGTATGCACGGTATCCCCTTAATTATGTTCGAGTATGGTCTTCGACTCCCGATGAACCCCTTCCACCTAGCTATGTACGAGGCTATAGGATGTGTGGTCGCCCAGTTGTCGCCTAACTCGGTAGCTCAGATTAGCGGTTTTATAGCTTTGTGTAACGAGAAAGAGAGGATTCCTTCTGTGAAACTGTTTTTTTCGATTTATTGTGATCGATATCATAACAGTCAGGTCTATTTCGATACCCAAAGTAAGCGACCCAAGATTGTAAGTGTGAAATCCTCTAACTCATGATATCATCCTAAGTGGGTTTATATCGATGGTAAGGATTTAGAGTTTGTAAGGCCTTGTCGTAAAGTAACTCAGTCGACGGTCGAGTATTTGAACAGTCTTGATAAGTATGATAGTGAGTATCTCGATAGGTTTCAGGGGTCGAGACCCGTTTTTACGTATAATGATTTAAAGGACTCTAAGTTTCTTGAAGAGCATAATTGTAAGCTTTTTACTATTTGTCCTTTTAAGTTTCCTCCTCCCCCTTTCTTTTTCTTTATATATATCCGCTAATGTGGTTTTATGTGTGCTTTATTTCAGTTGCTGGAAGTTCATTGAGAAAGCTTTTGGACCGCGGAGTTTCGGTGGAAATGGACAAGGCCATGAATATGTTGGTTAAGAAATCAAAGGCTGGGGCTGTCGATGCGCCGAGGGTTGATGAGAATACTTCATCAAGAACCATTTCTATTAAGCTTCTGGATGAAGACGGTAATAAGGTTGTCGGGGGGTCTGAACCTGTTCCTTGTGTGGGGGCCGAGACTCCTTCTCGGAAGAGGGCGAGAACTGTAGATGTTGAGATTCCAGATGTCACCGGTAAAGAAGTTCGTGAAAATGTTGCGGGGTCTGGCGTGAACAGGACTTTGACGATAGTTGGGAATCGGAGAATTATGCAGCCTACCGTCGACCCTTAAATGAGCAAGGAAGTTATTCGCGTTGAGATTCGCCCCACAGAGAGGTGGGTTGGTGGCTCGACAGTTCCTCTTCGAGCTTTCCGTGTTTTTAATCTGCCTCAAGATTCCAGCGCTTATGCTAATAGATCCAGAACGGAGCTCGTTGATCGATGTTTAGGGAGAGCTGGCAGGGTATGCGTGTCTTTATTAGATGCTTGTCTAACCTATGTCGTAAATACTGTAATTATAGGTCTCGTTGATCGATGTCTTTACTTTTGTTTGTGTTTGACGGTTTTTTTCCGATATGATGCACCTTCTTGAGGAGTATAGGGTTGACGAAAGCGAAGATTCGTCTTCAAAGCTTGAAGAGGAGAGGGATATTTTGAAAGGTGAAAAGAAGAAGCTTGAAAACGATCCGATTGATGCCAGGAGTCGAATTGCCGACATTTCGCTGGGGCTGTCGATGCGCCGAGGGTTGATGATAATACTTCATCAAGAACCATTTCTATTGAGCTTCTGGATGAAGACGGTAATAAGGTTGTCGGGGGGTCTAAACGTGTTCCTTGTGCGGGGGCCGATATGCCTTCTCGGAAGAGGGCGAGAACTGTAGCTGTTGAGATTCCAGATGTCACCGGTAAAGAAGTTCGTGAAGATGCTGCGGGGTCTGGCGTGAACAGGACTTTGACGATAGTTGGGAATCGGAGAATTATGCAGCCTACCGTCGACCCTGAAATGAGCAAGGAAGTTATTCGCTTTGAGATTCGCTCCACAGAGAGGTGGGTTGGTGGCTCGACAGTTCCTCTTCGAGCTTTCCGTGTTTTTAATCTGCCTCAAGATTCCAGCGATTATGCTAAGAGATCCAGAACAGAGCTCGTTGATCGATGTTTAGGGAGAGCTGGCAGGGTATGCGTGTCTTTATTAGATGTTTGTCTAACCTATGTCGTAAATACTGTAATTATAGGTCTCGTTGATCGATGTCTTTACTTTTGTTTATGTTTGATAGTTTTTTTCCGATATGATGCACCTTCTTGAGGAGTATAGGGCTGATGGAAGCGGAGATTAGTCTTCAAAGCTTGAAGAGGAGAGGGATATGTTAGATATATTTGATAATGTCATGGCTAATATGTCTTATGTTTAGTTTTCAGATCTTGTGTGAACAGGATAGATCAGTACTTAACTGGTGATCAGTACTTATACTGGAAGTCAGGACTTAAGGATATCAGTACTTATATTATCAGGAGATAATCATCAGAAGATAGATATCAGAACTTAAGTGCTGAAGGACGATCAGATAAGGACAGTAGTTGATTAAAGGAAAGAAGATAGAGATAAAACATAAGAAGAGATATGCATGAAGAAGGAATTCCGTGAAGAATGGAATAATTGGAATAGAAGATATCTGATTGATATATTTTAGGAAGCAGAATTATATTCCATATCAATTAGCGATTATCTTGTAACTGTGTAGTATATAAACACAGGCATAGGGTTTACACTAGAAGTGTTATCATATTCGAGAAGATTATTCATTGTAACCCTAGCAGCTCTCGTGATATTTGTTCATCACTGAGAGGTAACAATTTCATATTGTAACAGAGTTTATTGTTTCAATTAAGTTTGTTACTCAAGTTCTTTAAGTTCGATTTGAGTGTACTATATACTGTATTCACCCCCCTCTACAGTGTGTGTGTGACCTAACAATTGGTATCAGAGCCTATCTGTTAACTTACATACAGTTAAAGATCCAAACACAATCATGTCGGACACAGAAACACCAACTAAGCCTACCAAAACTGAGGAACCACCAAAGACACAAATTCAGAGTCGGTATGAGACCATCAGAGTCCCCATACTGAGACCATCTGAATATCCCATATGGAAGGTAAGGATGACCATGTTCCTGGAAGCAACAGATCCAGAATACCTGGATAGAATCAAGGAAGGTCCTCACAAACCAACCAAACTCGCAGTTGCAGTTGCAGGTGAAGCAGCAACGACCGTACCAAAGGAGAAGAGTGATTATACTGCTGAGGACATAGCATCAATTGCTAAGGATGCTAAGGTACGACACTTACTGCATAGTGCCATTGACAATGTAATGTCAAACAGGGTAATCAACTGCAAGACTGCTAAGGAAATATGGGATGCTCTGGAAACAAGATGTCAGGGAACTGACACAATTAAGAAGAATAGAAAGACAATACTCACTCAAGAGTACGAACACTTTGACTCAAAGACTAATGAGTCATTGAATGATTTATATGATAGATTTGTCAAACTTTTGAATGATTTGTCATTGGTTGATAAAGAGTATAATCTTGAAGACTCAAACCTTAAGTTCCTGTTAGCTCTTCCTGAATGCTGGGATTTGAAGGCAACGACAATAAGAGACAACTACAATCTTGATGAAACAACTCTTGACGAATTATGGAATGCTCAAGACACACGAGCTGGAGATGGAACAAAGAAGCAAGAGGAAATGAGGAAAGTCAAGGACAGTTGCTCTTAAGGCTGAAGAAGAATTCTCCAAAGCAGCTTCCTCAAAGAAAGACAAGGGTAAAGCTCTTTTCATAAAGTCTGATACTGAGTCATCAAGTTCTGAGAGTGATGATGACTCAGATTCTGAAAGCTTGCCTGAGACTGATGCTGATGAGGAGATGATGAAGCTGTGTGCTCTTATGGTGAAAGGAATCACAAAGATTGCATACAGGAAGTTCAGGAAGGGAAAGAAGGTTTCCAGGAAAAGCATAAGTTCTGATAAGAAGAATTTCAGAAGATCTGAAGGCAGAGGAGGAAAGTTTGACAGAGGAGATTACACCAATGTTAAATGCTATAACTGTGGTGAGAAAGGCCACATATCTCCTGACTGCCAGAAGGTAAAGGGTGACAAAGGCAAGGCTCTTGTCACAAAGCAGAAAAGCTGAACAGACACCTCAGACTCTGAAAGTGAAGAGAACTATGCAATAATGGCAAATACTGATAAAGAAAGTGCTGAGAGCAGTTCTGAAGCTGCTGAAATAAAGGTACCTCAGACCACTTATGCTTTTCATACTGATGATATTAATGAGTTGAGAAGATATCTTAAAACCATGTTTGTTAGCTATAGAGATCAAACTTTAACATGTGAAAGATTAACTTCTGAAAATCTTGCATATAAGAAAAGAAATGATTTCTTAGAAAAAGAGTTAGTCATATTCCATCAAACTCAGAAGGATAGAGATGATGCTTTTTATGTTAGGGATGAAGTGCTAAAAATGAATGAATCTCTAAATACTGAGTTAGAAAAGGAAAGAGAAATAATCAGGACTTGGACTAACTCTGGCAGAACAACTCAAAATTTGCTAAGTAGTGAAAATTGGAAAGAGGGCTTAGGTTATGGAGAAAATAAGAATGATAAAGGAACTGAAGAAATTAAACCTGTTGTTAAGCAAAAGCGAAAGTTAAAACCTGTTAAGTTTGTAACTGTAAAGACTGATAATGAGAAATCAGAAGTTAAAGAGGAATTAACTTCTGATAAACTAAAACAGGAAAAGACAGCTGAAGTAAACATAGGCTTAATGACAAAGAAGCAGCTTAAGCATAAGCTGAAAGATGTCAAGAATGCAAACAAGGTAAAATTACCTAGGAAAAATAGGAATGGAAAGGAAGGTGTGAATAAAAGCAATGATTATAAATCTGTTCCTGATGCACCTAGGAAAACATGTCATAACTGTGGAAGTTCTAACCATCTGGCTTCTTTTTGCAGGAAAAATAAGAATATTAACTACTTACCTTCGAAATCAGGAGTTAAGAGTCAGTCAGTTAGATACAAACCACAAAATCCTTGTTTTCATTGTGGTAGTTTATGGCATTCCATTTATACTTGTAAGGAATATCATAGTCTGTACTATGATTATTATCAAATAAAACCTTCTTTGAAGAAAGTTTCCATTGTTCCTTCTAGTATAAATTCTGATTCAAAGTCTGATAATGTAATTTCTGATAAGAAAAATGTTAACATAAACTCTGATGCTAAATCCGCTGCAAATGTTAACAAACTTAATAAGACCAAAGGATCCAAGCAAGTCTGGGTCCTTAAAACTAATAATTAGTGGTCCTTATGATTGCAGGGCAACATGAAAAATATTCTAGTTCTGGACAGTGGATGTTCAGGTCATATGACTGGAAATAAGGCCCTGCTATCAGACTTTGTGGAGAAAGCTGGCCCAAGTGTTTCTTATGGAGATGGCAACATTGGAAAAATATTGGGATATGGCAATATCAATCTTGGAAATGTCATAATTAAACAAGTAGCTCTAGTCTCAGGACTTAAACACAACCTACTGAGTATAAGTCAAATCTGTGACAGAGGTTATCATGTTGATTTCTTTGAAGAACACTGTGAAATTGTGAGTAAATCTAAAGGCAAAGTTGTTCTGAAAGGATATAGACGTGGTAACATTTATTAAGCTAAGCTTTCAACAAGTGCTGATGGCTCTGCAATCTGTCTGTTAAGTAGAGCATCAATTGAAGAAAGCTGGAATTGGCATAAGAAACTCTCTCATTTAAATTTTAACAATATAAATGAACTGGTCAAGAAAGATCTTGTGAGAGGATTGCCAAACACAGTATTTGCTCTTGATGGTCTTTGTGATTCATGTCAGAAAGCCAAACAAAGAAAATCTTCATTCAAGAGCAAGACTGGATCATCAATTCTTGAGCCTTATCATCTTATACATGTTGATCTATTTGGTCCAGTAAATGTCATGTCTATTGCAAAGAAGAAGTATGCGTTGGTCCCAGTGGATGAGTTCACCAGATACACATGGGTGTATTTCTTGCACACAAAAAGTGAAACTGCATCTATCTTGATTGATCATATCAAACAGCTGGATAAAATGGTCAAAGATTCTGTGAAAATTCTAAGGAGTGATAATGGCACTGAGTTCAAGAATCTGATAATGGAAGAGTTCTGCAAAAGCCATGGAATAAAGCAGGAATTTTCTGCTCCTGGAACTCCACAGCAAAATGGAGTTGTTGAAAGGAAGAATAGAACTCTCATTGAAGCTGCATGTACAATGCTTGAAGAAGCAAAGCTTCCAACCTATTTCTGGGCTGAAGCTGTGCAGACTGCTTGTTTTACTCAAAATGCAACACTCATTAACAAGCATGGAAAAACACCATATGAGATGGTGAAGAAAAAGAAGCCAAATCTGAAATATTTTCATGTATTTGGATGCAAATGTTTTGTTCTGAAGACTCATCCTGAACAGCTATCAAAGTTTGATCTAAAAGCTGATGAAGGAATCTTTGTTGGATATCCACTTTCCACAAAAGCCTTCAGAGTCTATAATTTGAGAACAAAAGTGGTCATGGAATCTATCAATGTCTCTTTTGATGACAAGAAGATCACTGGTCTTAAAGATTTCATTGATCATGATCAGCTGAGATTTGAAAATGAAGACTCATATTCTGATACTGACAGTCTAAGTCCTGATACTACAAACTCTGACGGATTAAACTCTGATGTTATTGAAACTGTGGTGACTACATTAAAGGAAGATGCACCTATGCAGGGGGAGCATACTCAAGATTCTACCACATCTCAAGAAACATCAAAACATGCATCTGGCTCTTCAAGTTCTGATTCGTCAAGTTCTGATAAGCCAAGTTCTGAAAGAGCTGACAATCTAAATACTGAAGAATCCAACTCAGAGAGCATAGTTTCAGGGGGAGCATCAGAAAATGAAAATGAAGATAGCATGGATCATGGGGGAGCATCCAGTTCTAGAGAAAACATTCCATCTGCAAGGAAGTGGACAAAATCACATACACCTGATTTGATAATTGGAAATCCTGATGCAGGTGTCAGAACTAGAACAGGTACTTCAAATGAGTGTCTATACAATTCTTTTCTCTCTCAGACTGAGCCAAAGAAAGTAGAAGAAGCTCTTCAAGATGCTGATTGGGTGCAAGCAATGCAGGAAGAGTTGAATGAATTTGAAAGAGACAAAGTCTGGACCCTAGTACCAAGACCAAAGAATAGATCTGTTGTTGGTACAAAGTGGGTATTCAGAAACAAAACTGATAGTGATGGCATAATTACAAGAAATAAGGCAAGACTGGTTGCAAAAGGATATTCTCAACAGGAGGGAATTGATTATGATGAAACGTTTGCACCAGTTGCTAGGTTAGAAGCCATAAGGATATTTTTGGCTTATGCTGCTCACAAAAAGTTTACTGTCTTTCAAATGGATGTGAAAAGTGCTTTTCTTAATGGAGAATTGGAGGAAGAGGTATATGTTGAACAACCTCCAGGTTTTGTAGATACCAAACATTCAGATTATGTCTACAGGCTTGATAAAGCACTTTATGGACTTAAGCAAGCTCCTAGAGCATGGTATGAGACTTTAGCTCAGTTTCTTCTGGAAAGTGGATTCAACAGAGGGACAATAGACAAAACACTGTTCTACCTCAACCATGAAAATGACTTACTTCTGGTCCAGATTTATGTTGATGATATCATTTTTGGATCTACAAATGACAAACTTTGTAAGAAGTTTGCCAAACTAATGCAGTCAAGATATCAGATGAGTATGATGGGGGAACTTAGCTATTTTCTGGGTCTTCAAGTCAAGCAGAATGAGGAAGGCACTTTTATTTGTCAAACCAAGTATACCAGAAACTTGCTAAAGAAATTTGGAATGCAAGATTGTTCTAGTGCATCCACTCCAATGGCCACTGCAACAAAACTGGATAAGGATACCGGTAAATCAGTAGATATTACTGACTACAGAGGTATGATTGGCTCTCTCCTCTATCTAACTGCTAGTAGACCTGATATCATGTATGCTACCTATCTTTGTGCAAGATTTCAAGCAGATCCAAGAGAACCTCACTTAACAGCTGTAAAAAGAATCTT
Organism: Apium graveolens; assembly: GCF_009905375.1. Classification (NCBI taxonomy): domain Eukaryota; kingdom Viridiplantae; phylum Streptophyta; class Magnoliopsida; order Apiales; family Apiaceae; genus Apium; species Apium graveolens. The sequence continues at coordinate 307,311,148 of NC_133648.1, read as the reverse complement.
TAAGTATCTTAAAGGAACAGCTGCTCTGGGATTATGGTATCCTAGAGAATCAGATTTTAAACTAATAGGTTACTCAGATGCAGATTTTGCAGGTTGCCAAATTGACAGGAAAAGCACAAGTGGAAGCTGCCAATTTCTTGGAGGCAGATTTGTTTCTTGGTACAGCAAGAAACAAAAGTCAATTTCCATATCAACTGCAGAAGCAGAGTATATTGCTGCAGGAAGCTATTGTGCACAGATTCTTTGGATGAAGAATCAGTTACTGGATTATGGGTTAATATATTTCAAAATCCCTATTTACTGTGATAATCAAAGTGCTATTGCTATGACAGGTAATCCAGTTCAACACTCAATGACAAAGCACATCAGCATCAGGTACCACTTCATCAGGGAACATGTGGATGAAGGTACAGTGGAATTGCATTTTGTTCCCACAGATCAACAGTTGGCAGATATCTTCACAAAACCATTATGTGAAGCTACTTTTACAAGATTGGTAAATGAACTTGGAATGGTTTCAGGTTCTTTCTTTAAATCTGCTTAGACTTGTTCTGTGTTATCAGACTTTATGCTCAGTATTTACAGAATTAATATCATTGTGTATTCTGTGCTTAATTGATAAATGTCTTTAAGTACTTACTGTTGTCTGATATATGTTTCTAAACTCTGATAAGTGATATGTTTGTTCCAAAACCTATTCAATCCTATGAGGATAACTGTGCTAGATACTGACCTAGTAATCTTCAATAAACAAATGACTCCATGGAAGAAGTAATTATTTCAATGGAAATCTTATGACACTAGCAAATTCTGAAAACTGAGCTTAGTTAATTTCACTTTGTATATCTTATTACTAAGTCACAAATTAGAATAATGCTACTCATCTGTTAAGTTCTGATACTAGTAAAACTGCTGAGTGCACTAAGTGCTGATAGACCTCTCTTATAAAAAGAAAAAGCAAAAAGATTAAAGAATAAAATCAGGTACTCCTTTGAGATCTAGAGTAAAAATGTGAAAGGAACGACCCAAGTACATTGCTGGTATTAAGTAAATATGCATTAGAAAAGCAAAATATTTTCTTGGTGACTTTTCACACTCTATGATTACTGGTGAAATACTCTGATAATAGCATAAATTCTAATAAACAGTCGTGACTCACTTACACTGAGAAGCCACTGTAAAATAGAATTTCAAAAGATGCATAAAATGAGCACAAAACAGTTGAGGTGGACTCCAACATGAACTCATTCATCAGTAGGTTTCAGGACAATGACAGATCTTTAGCAAAATTTTAGTTTTGCCTTATTTCTAAGATATACTGAAGTGAATCAGACTTTACTCTTTGTCTGTTTTTAGCTTAATGCACACACTAATCACTCCATCTGAATGATGAAAATTTCTGTGGTGGTCTATGTTATTTTAGATAAACAGTCATTGTGTCATTATTGCACAAATTCTGAGGACAAGTTCTGAGTAACACGTTCTGATGATTAAGTTCTGACGTCCATAACTCAGAACATGTATGAGTATTTACTAAGATGGGCATTCCTTTTTCGAGTTAAGAAATTATGTTCTGATGACTGTTAAATAATTGGTTTTATTGGGGATAGGATGACAGAGGATAGAAATATTGTTTACTTTGCTAGATTCTGTCAGCTTATTTACACTTACTGTACTGCTGAACCCCAGTTAGTCAGCACTCAAACCCCACCTTTTAAGGTTGCAAAAAGGTACTTTAATGACCTGATAAATGCTGACACAAAGAAATCAATGGTGAGACCATTACAGATCCCTCAGTCTGTGAAACAGATTCTGGTAAATGCTGATCCTGCTACTTACAAATCTGTTTACTCAAATGTTCAATCAACTCACCATAACCAAAATCCATCAATCTCAGTACCTACCTCTCATTCTACTCAACCTACCCTTAGAACTTATCTCAAATCCTATCTCTCCACTTCACAGACTGCTCAACCTTCTTCTTCAGCACCTACTGTGAAGCCTACATCCTCTAAGCCAAAGAGAACAAAGACTGTTCCTCACACACCTCAAAAGAGGAGGAGAATTACTTTGAGAGATGAATCAGATCCTGAGGATCAGATTCCTTCTTCAGAACCTGTGGTAAATGAAGCTGAGAAGGCAACTTCTCAGAAAGATTCTGCAATTGGGGGTTCTAGGCTTCTCAAGAGGCTTAGACGTATGACGGTTCCTGAAACTCCCAAGGAATCCAAATCAACAAGGAAGTACAAGAAACAGAGGGCACAAAGGCCAGTTTCAGATGATGAGGAGGAAGCAGCTAAGGAAGGGGATCAGGAATCTCTGATCTCACAAGACAAGGAATTTACTTCAGTCACTTCTTCTCCATCAACTCCATCTCAGGAACCTATATCTGACAAGGCTAATTCACCTTCTGTGTCTCTTGTTGATCCAGGCACAGGTGCTGAAATTGATATTCAGAACCTGGTTGTGCCCGAAATACTTTTCTTAGAAGCTCCAACTGCAAATAATCCTTCCACAACACCTGTTACTGATGATGTTCAAACTCCTGAGTTATCACTAACACCTTCTCTGCATCAAGATGCTGATGATCAGATTTTAGGTGAGCATCAGGATATGGTGGTTGATCAGAACTTAATATCAGATCAGCAATTAGAGGATGCTGAAGCCTCCATTGCTACTCACACTGTTGTCTTATCAGAAGATACTGATTCTCTAAGTTCTGATGCTGCAAATATTGGAGATACTGGTGAGGCTGCTACAACTGTAGATGCTGATGAAGCAGGTCCTTCAGGACATACTCCTCAACAGACTCTTCCAAAGTCTGAACTGGTAAAGAAGTTTGTTATCGGGGATGCACCAGTACCTTGGAGTGAAACTCCTGCAGGTCAGGAGTGGACTAAGGAATGGAACTCAGTTTCCTGTGTTCCAAATGATTTACATCTTGCTGAGCACTTGACTAAAGCTGATGAAATGTTACATTCTAATGATTTTAAAACCCAGCTTAGAGTCACTGCATTGAGTACTAAACATCTACAAGGTCTTCATTCTAACACTCATGCAGAGCTACACAAGATTCAGGAGAACTTTATCAAACAGGAACACGTTTGGAAAATTGATAAGAAAAAGTTCTTCCAACCTACCATTGACAGGGTTGCTTATATTGAGAAAACTCAAGAGAAGCAACAAGCTCAGATTGATCAAATTCTGACAAATCAAGCTTCTCAGCAATCACAACTTACTGAAATCCAGACCTCAGTGGAACTACTTATCTCTCTTTTATTACATGCTGATGCCAAAAAGGGGGAGAAGGTAATTAAGTCCAAATGCAAAACCAACAAGACACTACAAGGAAAGGATGATGGAAAAGATGACCAAGGAAACTCTGGATTGGGTAGTGGTCATAGTCAAGGTAGAAGGTTTACATCAAGACAAGATAGTCACAGAACAAGTTCTGATACTGGAAAAAGAATAAGTTCTGCTGCTGGTAAAAGGATAAGTTCTGATGAACTTCTAGATCTTGATGAGGAAATGTCAAGACAGTTATTTCTTCAAGAAAATCCAGGGATGGACTTGGAAAATTTAAAGGAAGAAGAAGCCAGACTTAAATCAGAGAAAGTCACATCTAAATCTGAAGCTTCTGAGGCATTGTGATCAAAGAAAGGGTACATACTGAAGAAACTTTGGCTAGATCACAACCACAGATAGATCCAAGATCCAAGGGTAAAGAAAAGGTTGGTGAACCTATCAAGCCTTATGTACCTCCTGAGGAAGAAGAAATTACTGATGGAAAAGATGATCTTGTTCTGACTTCAAGAAAAGTTCTTAAAACAACCTCTGACATGGCTCAAGTTGTTCAGAGTCAAGGCATTGTGAGTTCTGATATTCAGAAGAAGCAAGTAACCTCTGACAGTGCTCAAGTTAACTTGATATCAGAAAATAGATCTAAAACACTCCTACCAGGATTCACCAAAGCAAAATAGACTCAATCTTTGAAGACTACTCCAAGTGGTTTTGAAGCAAGAGTAGTTACTGGAAAGGAAGTTAGAGATAAAACTGGATTGGGAAGTGCTGATGAAAGAAGAGTGCACAACACTACCGATGATCCAACTTCCTTGAGTGAACCAGGTATTGGAGCAACTCCTGAGAGATTGAATCAACTAGAATCTGTACAGATGGTTTACCATACCTACTTGAAAGAATACATCATGTTGTATTTCATGACAGATGGTAGGGTTTATCATATAAGACAAAATGCCATTCCTTTGAAGTATTTTGAAGAATTGGAGCATGTACTTTTCTTACTTCAAGTGGATGACAGAATAACAGAGACTGCTGCAAACTACTTAAAAGAACAGATTCAGAGACAGAAAAGGCTTTATTCTGTTAAGTTTGACAGCAGATATGTTCCAAAGTACAGAGATCACAATGGGGATAATTTTGATATGAAGCCTAATACTGCACAGATCAGAACGTATCTTGGTATTAAGGGACTTGAATTCAATCTTAAATCTGACAAAGCTTATGTCATAAGACTAGACCAGGAGTTAAGGAAAGCAAAGATTAATGATCTCAGAGCTGCAATCTTTCAAACTGGTGAAGATACTGCAGAGCTTAAAGGTGTTAAAAGGAGAATGATTGATGAACTAAGATATGCTGAGAAATGTTTGTTGAAGAACTATCTCAAAACAACTCCTGACATCAGAGAGATCAGAAGTTGATGAAGCCAAGTCAAAGATCTACAACTGCTTAAATTCTGATATTTATGCAGATTGAAGTTGTTATCAGAAGTTGAAATTGGTAAAACTTTAAGGACTGTAAGTTGTAGTTATCTAGTCTATTTCTCATGCATTTGTACTTAATGTTTTTGACATCATCAAATATCTGTTTAACTTGTATATTTTGTTAATTTACAAGTTGGGGGAGATTGTTAGATATATTTGATAATGTCATGGCTAATATGTCTTATGTTTAGTTTTCAGATCTTGTGTGAACAGGATAGATCAGTACTTAACTGGTGATCAGTACTTATACTGGAAGTCAGGACTTAAGGATATCAGTACTTATATTATCAGGAGATAATCATCAGAAGATAGATATCAGAACTTAAGTGCTGAAGGACGATCAGATAAGGACAGTAGCTGATTAAAGGAAAGAAGATAGAGATAAAACATAAGAAGAGATATGCATGAAGAAGGAATTCCGTGAAGAATGGAATACTTGGAATAAAAGATATCTGATTGATATATTTTAGGAAGCAGAATTATATTCCATATCAATTAGCGATTATCTTGTAACTGTGTAGTATATAAACACAGGCATAGGGTTTACACTAGAAGTGTTATCATATTCGAGAAGATTATTCATTGTAACCCTAGCAGCTCTCGTGATATTTGTTCATCACTGAGAGGTAACAGTTTCATATTATAACAGAGTTTATTATTTCAATTAAGTTTGTTACTCAAGTCCTTTAAGTTCGATTTGAGTGTACTATACACTGTATTCACCCCCCTCTACAGTGTGTGTGTGACCTAACAGGATATTTTGAAAGGTAAAAAGAAGAAGGTTGAAAATGATCTGATTGATGCCAGGAGTCGAATTGCCGACATTTCCAAAGCAAATTCAGCTTTTCGGACCAAGGTGTGTAAATCACACACTTCTCTATTTTTAATTAATTTTAAGTATATGTTCATTTTATAGCTATATATTTTGTTTAATGTGGATAAGTGAATTGGAGTTGACCAATGATTCCTTGAAAAAGGAATCAGAGGGTGCCGGGTCTCGACTGGTGAGCGCTGAAGCTTCACTTCGTGAGGAGACGAAGAAGCGTGAGGCCCTAGAGGTCGAAGTCGCCACTCTTCGTGAGAAGAACGAAGCTTTGGAGACGGACAACTTGAACTTAAAAATGGAGGTAGAGAAGGGTGTGGAGGACATAGGTCGATGCCTTAACTGTATAAAGATGGCTGGCTATGACGTCGAGGGTCATGGTTTTGAAGATTATCTCCGAGATTATGCTGAGGAGACTAAGGAGAAAGGTGCCGACCTCTGAAGGCGAGGAATGCCTCATTAATCGATATATTTTTCAAACTGTCTTTTTCAATTTGAGTACGTTATGGATTCGTTATGGATTTGTGTTGGTCATCTCTCTTGAAGATGATGCCCGGTTTATCTTATTTTTGTGTGTGTATTTTTTATTTTAACCTGAATTTTTATCAAGGATAACTGCTGATGTCGGTTTTTGATAACTTTGAATCTGGCTATTTTGTTCTACAAAGGGGTTCTTTAACTGCGTAATGGTCATTATTTTCCTGCGATCGTGTTTGATTTTGTGATAGTATTATTACATTTGTTTGTCTTTCTCTTCTCTTCCTTTTTCATTGGTGTAGTTGTTTACCGATTTTTCCTTATCTTGAGCTTCTAATTTTGCTTAAAAAGTGTTGTTTTTTATAGGCACGTTTAACATGGAATATTTTTCTTTTAACGGGGTTCTCATAGTAGTCCCCTTTCGTTAAAACCAATTTTTATTGTCTAATTTGATTCTTTATTTTTGTTCTTCTGAAGGCATTTGCTCGAATTGGTCGCATTTCAACCACCTTTGGTTGTTGTGTGTGTGTGTGTTTTTTTATAGTCTCGATAGACGATAATTTTTCTTGTGCAGCGAACCCCGTTACTGGGTTTGATCCTTCGAACTTCGAGGACCTAGATCTCCTTCCCTAGGCTACTCCCTAGGCTACTTAATCTTGTTTTCATACGAGAACTTTTATACTTACGATTTACAAAACATCTTGAAAGAAATAGATTGCATTGATAATTTATGGTGGTGTCTTAACGGGGATCTCATATCAACCCCTTTTTGCTAAGACTGATTTTTCATAATTAAAGATAGTTCTGATTCATACATTTCAAATAAACTGATTACTGATAAAATTTCTTCAAGTGAATAGCGTTCCACGCATTCTTGATAGGAGTACCATCGAGTGTCGAAAGACGATAGGTACCTAGTGCAACAACCTCTGTCACTTGATAAGGTCCTTCCCACGGGGCTTTGAACTTTCCTGTTATGGTGCGCTGTGATGCTGCCGACTCTCGGAGGACTAGATCTCCAACCAAGAATTGCTTAACCTTCACCTTCTTGTTGAAGTAAGATGCCATACGCGCTTGTTACTGAAGGACTCTCTTAGATGCTTCATCTCTGATTTCTTCCATAAGAACATTGTGAAGTTGAATTCCTTCATGTGATGCTTCAGCGTCAAAGTACTCGACCCTCGGGGAATTGAGAGACACTTCGACTGGTGAGACAGCTTCTAAACCAAAGGCCATCTTAAAGGGAGATAATCCTGTTGAGCTCCTGAGGGTCGTTCTATAAGACCAGAGTACATTTGGCAATTCCTCGACCCATGGCCTTGGAAACTCATCAACCCTTTTTTTGATCCCCTGTAGGATTATCCAGTTGGTCACCTCGACCTGTCCGTTGGCTTGGGGGTAAGCTACCGAAGATTTGATGTGTTTTATTTTGAGTTGCGAGAGTATTTCTGTGAACTTATCCCCCACAAATTGAGTTCCGTTGTCGGTTACAACGACTCTTGGTACCCCAAATCTGAACACAATATATTCCATCAGAAATTCGACCATCTTTTTCTCGCGAATCTTAGCCAAAGGTCGGGCTTCGACCCATTTTTTTGCATAGTCGACAGCCACAACAATATATTGGGCTTGATTATTAGACTTTGGGAAAGGTCCCACGATGTCTATACACCACTGAAAGAAAGGGCATGGGTTGGTTACTGGAATCATTTCTACCGAGGGTTGATGGGACACCGACCCGTATAGCTGACATGACTTACACTTTCGTACAAAATTTTCACAATCACTTCGCATTGTAGGCCAAAAAAGAACTTGCCTCACTATCTTAAGGGCTAGGTTCTTGCCTCCTAAATGATCTCCACAAATGCCAGTATGGACTTCAACCATCGATAGGCGAGAATATTCTGGGCCTAAGCATCGTAGTAGTGGATCTACAAGTCCCCGGCGATATAGCTTGTTTTCTAGCACACAATAGTTTTTTGCCTTGTATGATATGAATTTAGCTTCATTCTTATCTTGTGGAAGCTTGTTCTACAAGATATATTCTAAAAAAGGATGACGCCAATCTGCCATAGAAGATATCTCATTGATTTTCAGCTTGCTGGGGAATGGAAGGCCTAAATCGATGGAGGGGACCTTTCTTTCCTCGACATAAATTGTCTCAGACGTTGTCACAATGGATGAGGCCAATTTAGACAGTGCGTCGGCCCATTGGTTGTCTTCCCTGCAAATATTCTTGATTGTCCACGACTGGACTTTCTTCAACAAAGACATGGCCAGTTTTAAATATGTCGACATTCGAGCGTCGTGCGCTTTGAACTCACCATGTAACTGTTTTGCTACAAGCTGTGAATCTCCAAATATCTCTAAAATCTTTACCTCCAGCTCAATTTCCAGGCACAAACCTGCTAACAAAGCCTCATACGCAGCTACATTGTTTGTTACTGGAAATGAGAATTTTAAGGCATGTTGTATTTTTAATCCTTCTAGACTGATTAAATTGACACATGCACCCCCTGATGATAATGTTAATGAGCCGTCGACGTAAAGAACCCAAGCCTTTTGTGGAAATGGTGTTTCTTCAATTATAGGATTGTCAAATTTGCGTTATACAACAAAGTCTGACAAGACATGAGACTTTACTTCGTTCCAGGGTAGATATTCAATGTGGAATTGGCTGAGCTCGACCGTCCAAGCGGCAAGACGTCCTGTCATGTCGGACTTTTGCAAGATACGCTTCAGGGGTTGGTCAGTCATGACTTTTATCAGACGGCCTTGGAAATAGTGACAGAGCTTTCTGCTTGCTACCACGAGAGCATAAACTAATTTTTCCACATGGGGGTAACGAGTTTCGGCGTCTTTCAGGGTGTGACTAACGTAGTAGACTGGAGCTTCTCGTCCCTCGACATCATTAACTAACACAGAGGCTAATGACCCATCGGAGGCCGAGATGTATACTTTCAAAGTCTCACGAGGCAATGTTCTTGCTAAAACTGGAGGACTTGTCAAAAATGCTTTTATAGCTTCAAAGCTTTCTTTACATTAATCGTCCCATATCAACTTTTTGTTCATTGATGCTTCTTTGATGACCTTAAAGAAGGAAATACATTTTTTAGAGGCTTGTGGTATGAAGCGCCGAAGGGCCGCTATGCAACCAGTAAGACTTTGGACCTCTTTGATGATCGACGGGTCTTTCATTTCAGATATGGCTTTGATCTGTGAGGGGTCGGCCTCGATCCCTTGTTGGGAAACAAGAAAACCTAGGAATTTCCCAGATGTTAAGCCAAAAGAGCACTTTAGCGGATTCAATGTCATGTTATTACGCCTGACATTTTCAAAAGTCTCTCGAAGGTCACTGCAATGATTATTTGAAGATTTTGATTTGGTTATCATATCGTCAACATACACCTCAAGGTTCCGACCTAATTGCTTCTTAAATATTTCATCCATCATGCGCTGAAATGTTGCACCGGCATTGATTAACCCGAAAGGCATGTTTCAATTTGCAAAGACCCCTCGATGTGTGATAAACGCTGTTTGCTCCCAATCTTGGTCATCCATCCTGATTTGGTTATATCCTAAGAACGCGTCCATGAAAGACAATAGTTCATGACCAGCCGTGGCGTCAATGAGTTGATCTATATTCGACAAAGGATAATAATCCTTCGGGCATGCTCTGTTACGGTCTGAATAATCAACACACATTCGCCATTTCCCATTACTTTTCTTCACCAGGATGACATTAGCAATCCATGTTGGAATTTCACCGGCTCGATGAGATGGGCAAGTAAAAGCCGATCAAGCTCCTCCTCTATAGCTCGTCGTTTTTCTTCTGAGAACCTGCGCCTCTTTTGCTTGACTGGGTTTTTTTGGCGGTCGACATGCAGAGAGTGCCTCGCTACATCGACGAGTATTCCTGGCATGTCGGAAGGCGACCGTGCGAAAATATCCGAAAATTCTCGAAGTAGCCTTGTTAATTCATCTTTTACCTGGATGTTTAGATCCTTTCCCACTTTAACTGTTTTATCCGGCGAATTTTCAACTATCGATACCTCGACAATTTCACCGACAGGAGAGAACGAGAGCTCCCTCGGGATATCGATGATGTTATCGGGGTCTATCTGGACAACCTCATTGACAGTTTGAGAATCACAATCTTGTTTTTTTGGTACAACGGTAGTAAAGTAGCATTGTCTCGAAATCGCTTGGTCACCGCACATCTCCCCCACTCCAAACTCAGTTGGGAATTTCATCTTCAAATGGGGTATCGACGTGATGGCTTCCAGTGCCGATATAGTCGTTCGGCCTAGAATGGCATTGTTGCTTGAGTTTGCACTAATTACATGAAACTTAACTATCTTCCATATTTGGCAAGGCATTGTGCCGAAGAGAACCGGTAGATCAGTTGTTCCAACAACCTTTACTTCATTACCTGTGAAGCCATAAAGAGGCGAATGGGTATTTTTTAGTTTTCGTTCCCCTGTATCCATTCGCGCTAAGGCGTGATGATATAGAATGTCGACGGTACTACCATTATCAACAAGGATCTTTTTTACTATATTGGTGCCGATTTTGGCAGTGATAACCAGCGCATCTTGTTGTCCTCTTATGATATTTGGGGAGTAATCTTCATCTGAGAAGGATATGACAAGAGATGGAGATGGTTTGCATTTCTTGGGACATGAAGGGTTAACACTACACACCTCTCGGGCGTAGGACTTACGAGAATTGTTTGACATACCTCCAGCGGCGTAACCGCCGAAAATTACATCGATTATTCTGTCGTCTTGTCTTTGTTGATTTTGGCCCTGTCCTTCGATGTAATGGACGAAATGGCCTCTTCTGATTTTGGATTCAATGAGATTGCTTAACTGATAGCATTGTTCTGTAGTGTGTCCCGTATCTTGGTGATAGTCGCAATATCGAGAGCTTGGAGGACGACCTGGCTTCATAGGCCTCGGGGGTCGAAAGTCAGGTTCTGTTTTCAGAATTTCCAAGATTGTTGCTTTGTTGACTGTAAGCTTAGTAAACTCTTTTTCCTTTCTGTCATGGGGCTGCCATTTTCTATATGATACAGGTTGTCGCTGGTATTCTCGACCCCTCGGGCTTTGGAATTTCTCTTTTCCAGTATCCCTTCTCGGCGATGAACGTCGAGGGAATTTGGAGTCGTATCTTCGAAACCTCGGTGTCCGGGGGCTATGAGTTCTTGTCCTATCATACTTGTAGTTAGAGCGTCGGGGAGATCTTATGCTTCCCACCGCTTCTTGGAGCGTCATTCGATGTTCGACAATCTGGAAAGCCGCATGAAGATATTGAGGATGTTTTTCTATGAGGTCTTCTAGTAGAATACCATGTCTGCTTCCATCAATGCCTGCTGCTAAATAGTTTACTGCCAAAGGTTCCTCTAGAACTGTTATTTCAGATATAGCTTGACGAAAGCGGCCTAAATAGCTTCTCAAGGATTCGCTAGGCCGTTGACGCATCGTAATAAAAGATGCTGTGATCTTGCCCCCCCCTTTGTAGTTGCTTGAAAACCTCGTCTGAAATTTAGTTTTCAATGTAGTCCAGGAGTCGATCGACCTAGATGGGAGATTGTTATACCAGCATAAGGTTGTTCCTTGTAAACATGTAGAGAAGAATTGGCAACGGGCGACTTCTGAGTGTCCGTAGAATGCCATTCGACCATCGAAAGTATTGAGAAAGCCTGATGGGTCTGTTGATCCGTCAAATTGGTCGAGCGTTGGGGGTTTTAAATTCCTATCTATCTTAGCTTTTTCGATACTTCGAGATAGGGGGCTTTCCACCAGGGCTTCAAATCTTGACTGCGTTTTAACTAAATCACGCAGTTGAGCCATATCTTCCTGCATCTTAAGAAACTCCTCTTGTGATATCGAGTCTGTTGACATCGACCCTTGCGGGGTACCGCTTGAAGAAACTGTCCTTGGACGTCGTGGCCTGGAATATATAGACTATGTGGATACTTCCTCCTCATCATAGTAGTAATCTTCATCGTCCTTTGACAGCTCTACATACCCCGGCTCTTCATCGCCCCCTTCCTTAATTGACGCCTGCTTCAACTACTGTTGTAAACGATGGATTTCTTTTATTTTCTCTAGCTTTGCTTCCATTCTTTTAGTTTCAGCTTCTAACAAATTAAGTTCTTCGTCTGAACAATGCATCACATTCTTTTTACTTCTTTTGTCGTGGAATTTTGTATCGATCGCATTTTACAATTATTTAATAGATTCACAGCCTACAGATAACATGGTTGATTGCATGATTGAAATATATTCATCTAGTTACCGTGCAGTTATTAATAGGGTTCAAAGTAGAAACATCAAACATGTGCGGGGATGAGTGTTTCCTGTGATTATTACTTATTAGCATTTAGCTCTTATTTAAAGGAGCAATACAATCATTCGTCGGATCACAGGTTTATCTTGGCGTATATGTCATTTTGATTATATTTTACACCAGGCTAACCGCAAGTGCGTTGCTCTTTTATTTTGGTGTTAATCATCACAATTCTGATCTCTCTTTTTTTTTGTTAAAAATATGTAAATCTTTCATATTTTTACATGCCGGGTGTTTAAATAGTTATAAAAATGACAAATGGGAATGTAGAATAAAAGAAAGGATGAGAAAAGTAATAATAACTAGCTTTATAATTTCTATAATATACGCGCATTTTTCAAATTATGCGAATTGATATTTTTTGACTGCAATTATTGAAAACATATTCATGTTATTTTTTGATAAATTGAAGATTTTAATATATTTGTTTGTGTATATGATTAATTTTTTCTTTTTTAGGATGTGGTTATAATAGTGCATCACATATTTTTCGATATTTAACATTAATCCGAAACACTAAAACTGTGCGGTTGTATTCATATTTGGCTGTTTATGATTTATACATGAAAGTTCGATATTTGTTATATAAAAGATACAGTTAAATTTTTTCAGCATTATATCATATATAATTTTAAAATTTTAATTTTATTTTTGTTTACATGTAGTTTTAGTTATTTTATGAAAATTATGATTTTTTATAATAATTCTCCGTTTAGAATCAAGAATAATTTCTCCCATTAGTGCTTCAATCTTTATGCAGTAATTTTATTTTTTTACTAAAAAAATGTTTTTAATTTCTCAACATATAACTATAAATTATTAATATTAAATAATAAATTAGTAATAAATATACGTAATAATGAGTCCGAGTTTTTAATACATATATATTAAATTAGATATAACTAAGACATGCATATTAAAGAAAAAATAATTACTGACATATATTTATTGGGGAAAATTTAGTAATTTTAATATAAATAAATTGTCTTATAAAATTTATGGTTATGCATTAATTAGTTATTGATCATTTAATATAAACTACACTTTGTATATTTTCTGCGTCGAATTAATTGAAACGTCATGTGTAATTTACGAGCGATTTTGGTATACATTTTAAAAACCGTGCTCGATGGAGAATGGAAATATTTAGAAAAAGGTGAATATTATTTTTAGCTAGGGAAATCGAACTTTTATAAGTTAAAATCTTAGTGTTGTTTTTAACTCGATTTGTATGTATGAATAATAAAAACAAATGCAAAAAATTTATGAGAGCATAATTTAATATAACTCAAAAATTAATTATTAATTGTTAATAATTAATGATATTGATGATTACACGAGTTCACAAGAAATATAAATTATGTGGGACTAATTATGTTTATCTTCGTAAATCGAGAAAATGTATATTTATACATGTATTATATTAAATAATTAATTTCTTAGGAAAATATAAAAAGCCAAAAAAATCGAATCTGACTAAGGATTAACCGAATAATAGCTATAAATTGAATTGAACTGATAACCCAATATGATCGGCTTAACGGAAATTTAACCGAATAATCAAATCCGACTAAGAATTAATCGAATAATGAATAATTAGAGTTTTAAAAAGTTAAAATTCAAACCAACCAAATATAATCGGCTCAACGGAAATTGAACCCAACTAATTCATGAGTTTGGATGGTTCAATTTGGAATTGCATTGAGTTGGTTTAAACAGGTTAATTTACGCATGAGGAGCCCTAGTTTGCTATATGCTCGGCCGTAAGGCTAGATTCTCTAGTTCATTAATCTGTTAAATTAATAGTTGCATGTGAGCATATTTATTTTACACAATAAACATCTGAATAAGTCAAGTTTTTCAACAACCGAAATGCTATCGATATGTGTTTGCCTCTTTCTGAGCATTAATTTAATGAGACTGTAAAGACAGTATCTAATTTAATTAGTCTCGTATCTTTGTACATGAAAACGTGTGACTCCTTGATTTTGCAACATGTAAAACATAATAATAAATACAACACCTTCAATTTCAGTAAATTTCATTACCACAACAAAAAATCAGTTTTATCAACACATTCTGACCGTTATGTTTTGCGAGTTTTCTTAACTTAAAGTATTTTTTTGATATATTGGTATTTTTGTCACTATTTTTACAGGATGTTGAACGTTTCAAATTTTTGATTTTATGAAAATCAAATAAAAATAATGTGAATTGTGTCAAAATCAAGAAAGAAGTGTGAGCGATTTTATCAAATTCAAGAAGGTTCGAATTGTGTCAAAATCAAGAAAAATGTGTGAATGCGTTTAATTGGATAAAATATTTATTACCTTATTTAAAAATGTATCTTTGTAGTGTGTCCATAAATACATTATGAATCATTAATCCTTATGCAGCTATACACTTTTGATATTATTTTATTAATATTTTTTTTGTGAAATAGAAAATTTGATTATCATTATTGAGTGGAAAATCAATTGAAAATTAAGACTTAGAGCAAATCCAAGAATTACTTGACGGCCCGTAAGGGTGACGGTCCATACATATTGTCTCGGTTAATTAAATAGAGAATAACTATCTTTTTTATATATTGGTTCAAATCCACAATAAAAAAAAAAGAATTACCCAACAAACTCCTAAAAAAAATATTATAATATAAACTCTTTAATCATTTAACATGAATTAACAATTCTCCCCGCTTCACTCTATTTGTTTTTAAAACAGTTATGTATACCGGAGGCTGTCTGATACATCAAATAGGAGGGAATGGTGGCAGCATATAAGAGAATCTCCATACCGGTTGACAAACTTACGGGATATGATACCTTTGGTTGCCTACTTATTAGAGTTGGGAGGTTACCTACTAAGTTCGTTAAAACTTAACAACCCCTTGACAACTTTTGAAATGAGCAAAAAGTCATAAAATATCTAAACTATATATTACTCAACCCACTTTTATATTAAATTAAATATAAAATTAATATAGAGGGACCATATGAGCAACTTTTAAAGTTGCTTAAGTATTGGAACAAAATTTTAATAAATGTTGCCAAGAGTGACTTTGAATGTGAGAGAAAATTAAAAAATAATATATTTAATAATTTGTCATGCTTTGACAACTTTGTTAGCAATCTCTATTAAAGATGCCCTGGGATGAAAGGTTTGAAAATTTTAAATTTGTAGGAAGGACTTAGGAGAGTGTTGGAATTTTTTTTTTGTTATTTTTATCAAAATATGACTTAAGAGGAGGGATATAGAAGCCTTTAAAGTTGCTCTAACGTCATCGAATTTTGATGTTTAACACAAATATGATTACAGATTAAAGATTTTAGTGTCTCTGATATATCAATATTCAGATTTGATCTGATCGTTAGTTTTATCTTATTGTTTAACAATAAAATATTGAAATGTATGTGGACTCACTTGTGCAAGCAAGTCCGGAAGAAAAGGTGGTGACATCAGAATATTATGTCAGTAGCTACATATAAAAAAATGATGTTTAGGCACGTGACAAGAAAGCTCAATTTCCCACTTGCCCACTTGTGTCTTCAATTTTGAGGGAAGTTTCAATGAAACCCGAAATAAATGTTTTAAATAATTAAATTAGACTAATATTATTTCCACGTGCACTTGAAGGTTCATGAATCTACTCCACTATATAATCTCTTCCCTCACCCACCTCATCCTAGAATTAATCCTTCTCCTGCATTTCCCTTTCTTTCAAGTTTCAACTCTCAAAGAAAATATACAAAAATTTCAGTCAATATGTCGGAAATTTGTTTGCCAGCTTATAATCGGAGTTCGAGTTTTAGTAGTTTGATGACTTGCTTATCATCGGATACATGGGGTGATTTGCCACTAAAAGAAGATGATTCTGAAGATATGCTCATTTACAATTTCTTGCGTGATGCTGTTAGTGTTGGATGGACGCCGTTTACTTTTACGGCAAACGACGTTGTTAAGCCTGAGCCTGACACCAAACGTACTCAGTATATCCCGCTTGTGGAACATATAGTTAAGCCTGAGCCGGCGGATGAGGTTATGCCAATTGTTGTTAAGAGTACGGCTCCTACTACATCGGCTCCGGCTGTTGTTAAATTGGCTGAGCCGGCTTCACCGCCGGCTAAGGCACGGCACTATAGAGGAGTTAGACAAAGGCCATGGGGAAAGTTTGCGGCGGAGATAAGAGATCCGGCTAAGAACGGCGCCAGAGTTTGGCTTGGAACTTATGAAACGGCTGAGGAAGCTGCCTTGGCTTATGATAGAGCGGCTTATAGGATGCGTGGCTCAAAGGCTTTGTTGAATTTCCCGCACCGAGCCGGCTTAAATGAGCCGGAACCGGTGCGGATAACAGCTAAAAGGAGAGCTTCTCCGGAGCCGACTGCTTCCATTTCATCGGCATCGGGGAGTGAGTCTCCGAAACGGAGAAAGAAAGGGGTGGTGGCTGATAAAGCCGAGCCGGAAGTTGTGAGCCGAGCCAATATGTGTACAATTGAGAGCCAGACTCAGACACGACAAATGCCAGGTGGTGAGGCCTTATTGGTTAGCTAGATTAATGATGTGAAATTATTGTAGGGGCTGTTTGGTTTGTGTCTTGCTTTGTATAGAAATGAATATTTTAATTTTTGATTTTTAGTTAAATATCGCACTTGCCATTAAAGGGAGCGTGAAAACTGGTGATTGATAAAGCGCATATTTCCAAAAGAAATGAGACAATATAATATTGTGATCAGACCTCAGCGATGACGTCGGTTTGCATTATCTTGTTTAATTACCAAAAAGGGTATATCAGTTCTGAAAGTGAAATATCACTGTAGTGTGAGGGCAGGCAAATGTACCATCTCAACTACAAGGCAATCGAATAGAAAAAATACGAGTCTCAGCCTCTTTGCACTTTGCTAACTCTATCTAAAAAGCATGATTAATCTATTTCTTTACATATGTTTTGGATACAAGGGACAAGAAATACAAAACAATTGAATAATTCAATTAATTTTACCAGAAATTAATAACAACTTATTTTCGGAGAGATCTGTAGAATAAAATGAATACCTCAGGGGCTTAGGTTCATCTTCACGTGTGTACGCGAGTTTAAGAGAGGAGTGAACTAGAACTAGTGACTAACAACAATTAACAAAATACTGAACTACTGGACAATATGTTATAGGCATTCAAATTCATATATTCAACATTGAATAAACCTAATTCTCTGATCAGTTTCACTTGTTCTTTACAAATCAAACAATGTGTGTACGGTAAGTGTTTAATAAAATGGCCAAAAAGAAATTTTAAGTTTTCAGTTCAAATGCTGCTTAGGGCCATGATAAAAGTTTGATAATTGAAAAATAAAATGGAAGAACGATATTTTTAAGTTGTATAATGCTTCATATTAAAAAAAATATTTTAATGACGTTGATTCAAATACTGTGATTAGCAGAGATCCTAGAGCTCAAGTATCATGTACTTCCTGCGGAATCGTAAGAGAAAGTTGGAAGGATTTGAAATTTTTGAGCTTGTTAGCCAAAACAAATTCAGCTAGGTGAATTTTTTGCTAAATCCGCGGCTATTTAAGATATTTGTTAATGAAAGTGAATTTTTCGAGCTTTTTATAAAATATAGTTTTATAAATTTTTTTATAAATTTTTTTAATAAAAATTTTAAAATATTTTTTTTAAAAAATATTGTGGAGTTATGTTTTAAAGAAGTATTGAAAAGAATGCCAAAAAAACGTATAGAATTTGTTGTCGATAAAAAACATGTATTTATTTATTGCGGATATTTAATGTTAGGATTTGATAAGTTTCGAGTTTTAGTGGTTGCGCTTGTGTTTCGTGGCTTGAATCTACCCTCACAAGATGCCTACGTACCTTGACATATGCCAATGAGCAAGTCAAAACGTAGTTCTGGGTGATGCTTGCCCTCGGGGCTATGGTGGTATGGCAGCGAGAGCTCACCAAGGACGCAGTGACTTTCATGTCCTCCAAGGACTAAGTCTAAAACGTTGTTCCAGGTAATGGCCTCGTGGCTTGTAGGATGCCTCCACAGCTTTGTGATGCTTAGAGTTGTGCTCTAGGATGTGGTTTCATGGTGGTGACGTATAGAGCTCTTATCCAAAACGTGCCCATGAAGTTGAAGGGTAAGACCATTTATATAGACGTCAATAGTTTACGAATTAGGGTAGAATTAGATGACTTGGTGGGCAAGTCTCTTTCTTTGATTGAAATTTGGGGTCCTAGAAAGTAAGAATTAGTTTCCTTCTGAATTTAGGTTGCTTGGAGGCTAATTCTTGTAGAAATAGTTACTTATTTGAACACATTTATTGGGTTGTTTAATTAGCCCCTTTATTAGTTATGAAAATAATAAATAATTAGGGTTTTGGGCCTCATTAATTGGGCTTTTCCCTTTGACCAAATCATGTCTAATTAATATGACATTAATTCTGCAATTAGGGTTATTTTATACCCCATCATTTTTCCCCCAACTCCTGGGAAATACATTCGATATTTCGTAGAAGTTAAGTTATCAATAACCCCGTCCGGCGTATCGTTTTTAGCGCAAAGTGTGGAGCGATCTACACATTTACAACGATTTACCATATCTGAGGCTTCTTGATATTTTTTGGATTTTTCATAATTTTCTATACTCATTTTCTTACCTTATTCCTATTTTTAGGATTTTTTTTAGTATTTTCGCTTAATTTCGTGGATTATCTCGTATTCAAAAGTATTTTTCCAAAATAATTAATAATTATTCATACCTCCAGGTATTTTTCCTAATTTTCCTAATATTTTAGGAATTTTTCTATACCTCTGGTTATTTTCCGTGATTTTTCCTAACAATTTAGGAATTTTTCTGTACCTCCGGGTATATTCCGTGATTTTTCCTAATATTTTAGGAATTTTTCTATACCTTTCATATTTTTTCCTAATATTTTAGGAATTTTTCACCAACTCCAGGTAATTTTTGTGATTTTTCCTAATATTGTAGGAATTTTTTCGTAACTCCGGGTATTTTTTTTTATTTTTCCTAATATTTTAGAAAATTTTAACCACCTCCAAGTATTGTTTTGTGATTTTTCCTAATTTTAGGAATTTTTCTTAATTTTACGGGAATTTTCCTTAATTTTATGGAATTTTTCTATACCCCGGGTATTTTTTGTGATTTTTCCTAATATTTTAGGAATTTTTCTGTACGTCCAGGTATTTTTATAATTTTTTCTAATATTTTAGAAATTTTTAAAAACTTCCGGGGACATATTTGTAAATTCTCAAATTTCAAAGTCAAATTTGTAAATTATTAAACTTCAGGATCATTTTGTAAGGATAATGCAAATTGGTTGCCAACTTATTACCCCTGGTCGAATTACCTTCCCAATTCACTTGGTCGTGGGGTTTTTCGATCTGGTTGATTCGGTCAGGACCCACGATCAGGTTCTGGTGGACCGGTTTTTTTTTAGTTTGTTTTTAACCTTCTTTTAATATTATTATTGAAAATAATAATATTAATTTTATTCAATATTTTGAATAATATGAGCCCCATGTCAGGAGTGTCCAACACGGATAAATTTTTTTTTTTTACGATCCTTTTGAATAAAATATTTTCCGAAATAATAGCCCACACCGGGTTATGAAATCTCAAATAAAATCTAACTAAGATTAAATTTTCCGAATAATAGCGCAAATTGGGTTTAAAAAATCTGGAATAAAATTGAACTCGGTTTAAAATTCTCGAATAATAGCTTAAACCGGGTTAAAAAAATTCCAATAAAATTTAACTCAGATTATATTTTTCGGAATAATAGCCCAAACCGAGTTAAAAAATCTCGAATAAAATTTAACGAGGATTAAATTTTTCGAATAATAGCCCAAACCAGGTTCAAAAATCTCGAATAAAATTTAACACAGATTAAATTTTCCAAATAATAGCCCAAATATGGTTAAAAAACTCAAATAAAAATCAACTCGGATAAAAATTTTCATTTAATTTTTTTTTCAGAAATCCCCCTAGGAGACTGACCGAATTATGGACTGCTTTGTCTTGGTCGTGGGATTTTGCCCCCGGGGTTTAAGAAAATGCCATGCTCCTTATCAATCGTGCATTGACCGTTGTAGTAGAGAGGTTGAAAACTTTCTTACGTGGCTATCCGGATTACTGAATCCATCATGCACCCATATTGAGGTACCTTCAGCTTCCTTGAAATATAGGTATTCATAGTTTCTCAAGTATAGAGATACATTGGATCATTCAGACCTTCAAGGGGCATCAAATCTTTGGGATTAACCCCTTAAATTTTTGTCTTCCTTCTCCATGAAAGGGCGTTCAAACCAACTATACCGGGGAATAGACCCTCGGGGATCCAGGCTTTCCAAATTTTGTAGGTAATGGAGTTTATCGTTCCCTTTTCAGGTTTCTTTTCCTCCACTAAATTACGAGTTTGATGAGACGAAAATTCGTTTTTTTTCATCCTAAGCTTTCGGTCCTTGAGCCCCTTGAGGCTTTTGGACATCCTCCTTCGATCGGTCTCTTCCTGGACGTCACCTTCTTAGAGTGACATCCTTATCACTTCAGATTTTATCATCCTCTGTATAGGGAGTGGAATAACCACAAAGTTGGTCATTGATGGGTTTCAACTCTTGAATCTAAGGGGGTGTATAGCCTTTGCACGATTGTTGAATTCCGCATTCTTGAACATAATCTTTGAATCCCTATCCCGAATCATCTTGTTAGTGTTTGTGCCCTATAGACAACACTATTATGTTTATATTACGAAATATTTGGATTATTAATTATGATTATATGGATTATTCTCTAGTAATTTATTATATCTTTATTTTCTGTGATAAGATGTTAGATTAATAAATGTTCTTGGAATATGATATGTAAATCTATATCTCTAAGTACGTGACTTAAAAATGAGATTATGAGAATAGTATTTATATTCCTAAAGGTCCCTAATCAAGTATTATTGTTAAGGGATGATAATAAATACATTGAGACTAGTGTATTTGTTGGCTGATAATCACATCTCATTGATCATACGTATGGTGATATTAAAGTCAAAATACATGCACATGTATTAAATACATGGTGTTGGATTGACCCGTTGTGAGATACTACATGTTTATAGTGTCATAAGTCAATCTCACAATGATAATGATGTATTGGTCCTTTGACCTGAAATCATTATATTTCTATAAGAGAATTAATATACTTTGATACTATTGAAAGTTATCCTTGATCGGGTAATAATAAAAGTAGACATTGGGTATATTATGAATCGTATGAGAAATATGAATGATTTAGATGGGATTTAGCCCTCCTTTAGTAAATGAGTGATATTATTGGCCTCTTGATTGAGTAAGACTATAAAATGCATGGCCGTGCTCAAATACTGATTTGTTTAGTAGTTTACTCATTGATCAAGAAAAAAAGGATTTAACGTTAACAGAGGATGACACAATGCATGCCTCGAGTTTGATCCATAATATAAGGCTAAAGGGATTATATTACATTGTACATTATTCACGAAATGTTTAATTGATCACCAATTTAATTATTATTACTTGGGTAACAATGATATATTACTAGATGCCGCTCATTGTTTATGATTTTAAATTAGATTTAAAATTATTGCCAACGTAATAATAACCTAAAGGGTCGCACAAAGAATGATTAGAGAATTATTTAATTTAAATTCGGATTTAAATTAAATGTAAGTAATTCGAATTATTTGTTATTAATTAAGTGTGACTTAATTAATTAAATAAATATGAAATTCAAATTTAATATTAAATATGATATTAAGTTATTGGATGATTAAGTGAGACTTAATAATATAATAATTAGAATTTCGAATTTAATAATAATAATAACTCTAAAATTAAGTTTAGGGTTGGAGGCCCATTAGCTCTTTCCTATATAATATCTTTTTTAATAGAATTAGGGTTACACGTTTTATTTGATAAAACATAAACCCTAACAGCTTGATGAGAGATAGAGAGAGCAAGAAGGCGGCCTTAAGAACGTGCTAGTACACACCCATCCTCCGGGCGATCATTCGTGTGGATACCTTCAAGGCGTAGATCGTTCCAGCGACGGGCTACGTTGTGATCATTCAAGACCTCCATCTTTCCATTAACGTAAAGCTTCTTAAGGTAAACAAACTGAACTACGAACTAAATATTGTTTTTCGCATGGATCCTGCGGAGGGTTTCGATTTTTAAGATTTAAATTTACATTTTTCGTTGCATTTATGTGCTAAAAACCTTTCACATTTATGGCTTGGAAAAGTGAATATTGGTAGAGTTAAGGTCTCAACAACCATCTAAAATTGGGAATTCAACCCTTAAATTTGAGGATTCTATCTTTTGAATTCGGGGATCTTAAATCGTCCCTTCAGGTTAATATCGGGTTTTTTCCTAACGCATCTCAAAACTTGTTAAATCTTGTTGATGTGCTCCTCATGAGATCGAATTATTTTTCGCAATGATTTGAGAAATCATCCCTTCGTGCCCTCGAGACTGTGAACGTATTCTGACAGTGGGCTATATGCTTGGACGTCTCCTTCTTGGCTCGGTCTCCTTACCAAATGGACGGTCATTGTCCTAGGTATTATTGTTATTCCTAGTGGACTAACAATGAGATTTACAGAAGGGGGGTTGAATGTAAATCTCAAAACTTTTTCAAGTTTTGAGCAGTTTATGAAAGTTGTGTGTTCAAGAAGAACAAGTGTGTGAATTGCTTTAAGCTAATACAGACAGATATATATTCAAGCACAAATGTAAAGAACACAACAGACCTTAAAAACTTTTCTGGTGGATTTGTTGTTCCACCAGAGATGGTATTTTAGAAAATCTGTGATTAAACAATGTTGATCACAGCTGCATCCTAGTACAAACTAGATGAATTTTCTCTCAATATTTTTCTAAACAGCTCTGGAAAATCTCTCATCTAATTACTAGCTTCTACTTGGTTTATATATTACCAAGTGTACAAGTGAAGAACAATATAAAATACAGTAATAAAATAAGATCTTCACTTGCTTCTTTTCCTGTTCACTCCAGTACTTTGTTGACTATTGCATCTTTGTACTAGAGAAGAACGGCTGCTTTTTCTGTTGTTCCTGAAATTCGGCTACCACATCTCAGTTGTCTCTATCAACCCATGTGCCTCTGTTTGTAGGTACAACTACCCCTTATCAACGGCTAATCATCAGAACATCCGTTGAAGCTTTCATCCGTTGATGCACTCATCCGTTGAAGGATGTTATCCGTTGAAGCTTTCATCCGTTGATGCACTCATCCGTTGAAGGATGTTATCCGTTGATGACTTTATCCGTTGAAGCTTTAGAGACATCCGTTGAAGCTTAGCTTCTCATCCGTTGAAGGTCTTTAAGTCATCCGTTGATACCACTTCACTTATACAAAATTACAAGGCATGAAGTATTTACAATTGGCCTTCCTATCTGCATATCATCTAGTAGTCAACATGACTCATAGTTTCTCTCAACTTCCAAGAATTACATTTTAAATACAGAGACTGAAATATGCTACAACACTAGACTTATTTCTAAGTAAAGCTACACCATCAACGGATAGCCAAAGTGGTCTTATCCGTTGAGGCTACAGACACTAAATTTCTACTTAAGTATTTTGTTAAACATATCATCAAACTAATGCACATACATTCCTAACAATCTCCCCCTATTTATGTCTATAAGAATTGTAGGCATAAATTCAGGGTTAACTTGATGATAACAAAATACTTAACAGATATATGAATTGAAACTAAGTAGAAATTTAAAAATGCTGCAAAAGTGTATGTACTAGGAGATAATTGAAGATTTACAGTGTTTCCAAGGACACTCCTTTAGTCTGAGCAAATCATCTTTTTCTTCTTTGTTCCCTGGTTTTCTTTCCTAGCCTTTTGTCATTTTCCTCAATTTGGAGTTGGAGTTGTCTGAAGAATTCAGCTTCATCTTCAACACTGACATCCAACTTAGATTGCATTTCTTTGAGAGTTTCATTGCTGGCAATCTTGAGTTGGTCTTCAAGTCTGAAAAATCTTCTGACTCCTTTATCATCTCTAAATTCCATCAACCAATGAGGTGATTTGAGAATTTTCATTTCCCTTTCTTGAATGAGTAAAGTCCTGGGTAAAGTATTGGGCTCCCTCCAAGTTTTCCTTATATTGGCTATCTTGTTGAGAATTTCAGTCTTGGCAGTTCTGGTAAAGCCAGAATCCTTTTGTATAGCTGAATAGACTCTAATCAAGGTAGAGTAGCCTTCATCCAGAATCCTGTGGAGAGGCCATGTTCTTTCCCCAGCTCCTTTATATCTGAACACTAATCTCTCTGGTAACTGTCTGTAGGCAGCTATTCCCCTTACATCCTCCAGCTCATCCAGATAGAGTTCAATGTCTGAAATTTCTTTTATGTCACAGATGTGAACATAATCATCTTTAGAAATGGGTGACTTAGGCTTAGGTTTTTGTTTTTGAGTGAATTTCTTAGAGGTTATGGGAGGTGTAGATTTTGGTTTTCTTTTCTGTTTCTTTGGTAGTGGAAGAGTGGTTAGAAAGGTAGGCAATTTGATAGTGTCCCAATCAATAGGTTCCTCTTTTGGAATGATTGGTTCACCATGGATGTTTATTGTGGGATCAGCAACAAGGGGTTCAGGTATGGAAGGTAGTGGTTTAGATATAGATTTGGTTACTTCAGTGTTATCTCCACTCCTTCTATGTGCCTTGGCCTTTCTTCTGTTTCCCTTCTGCCATTCCTCTCTTTCTTCCACACTCTCACCAAATATACTCCCTAAAACCTCATCTAGGTTTGTAGTCTTGTCTTCACCCCTGACTTCAATCCCTTTTTCTTTTTCAACTAGACTTGACTTTAGCTGTTGTTCAAGCTTTGCTTGTGCTCTTTTGTCAGCCTTTAATTGCTTGTCTTCTTCCTTCTTGGCTATTGAGAATTTGGGATGTCCTTGCATCACACATATGCTCTTTCCCTCTCTAATGATAATAGCTCTATTTCTCCTTACAGCCTCATCCATGGTCTTTTTGAGATAAGCAATACTTCTGCCTAAAATCTTGTTCTCATCAGCTTTTGGAGGAGGAAAGTCCACTTCTTTTAAAGGATTCTTTGTTGAGTCCTTATTGGATCTTTCATTGGGCTTGAGAATTATAGCTTGTAGTTCTTTGGAAGAAGCTTCTCCATCCTTATGACTCCCTACTGGCATGAGCTCCATGTTGATTGGTTCAATTTTTGTGCTGTATTTCACAGATGTTGATTTGTCTTGTGTAGAACCAAACAACAGTTGCAACCTTTCATCAATTCTCCTCCTTTGCTCTTTCACTTGAATTTCAGCTGCTGCTAGCTGAATCAAATCAATTCCATCAGGCTTGCCCTTGATTTGAATGATTGGAGAAGTAGTGATGGCAGGAACTAGCACTTTAGATATGTTGACTTTTGTAGATGGCTCTCCTTCCCCTTCCCTTTTACTCTCCCCCTTTTTGTTATCATCAAGGAGAGGGGTCAAGCCTTGTGCTTTTGCCAGCTGCATTAGGAGACTGGTTTGAGATTGTTGATTGTGAAGAATGGTGGCCACAGAATTTTCAATAACTTGAACTCTGTCTTCTAACTTGGCCAACCGTTTTTCAGTAACAGATTCTTTCTTCAATCTCAAAACCAAGTCCTGCAATGTACCATAGGGCATGACTGAATCCAATTTTTCTGAAGTATAGGTTTTCAAGTCAGCAATATCCTTCCTGAGATCATCCATACTCAGATTCTGCTTCACTTGCTGCAGCTTCATGAGATGCAGTGAGTCCAGGTGAGCTTGAAGGATAGCCTTGATACTTGCATGTGAAGTATTCTGAATGGCCTGTTGAATAGTGTTGATTTGTTTGACTAAAGAGACATTGAATTCCCCTGATCTGTACTCCTTAGTCAAGGCCCATTCAGGTAGATTTGGAATTGAACTAGGGCCTTCATCTCCCCCTAAGTTCATGCTTCCATCAAAAGAAATAGAGTCATCATCATCGGAATTTGCTCCAAATTCCTCAGATGGCTCACCAGCTGTAGAAGGCATTTTGTTAATGGCACCTTTATCCCTTTGAAGAGATTCTGTTGTGTGCACTAGATGTAGTGACCTTTCTGCTTTCTCATTGCCCTGAGCAGCCAACAGTTGATAGGCTGTCACAGGATGAGTAAAAGTGTCAGCATCCAAGGAAATGTTATCAATTACAGCTTTGTAATGTTGCTGAAATTGTCTTTCCTTTTCAGCATCATCCACAATCATTGACTCATTAGCAATGGCTGGTTCCACCCTTGTATCTACTGTACCTGCTTTTCTCTCTTTTTCTCTATGTTCTTGCATCAGGGGCTCCCCCTGGCTCACACAACTCACTCCCTCACCTTCACCTACTAAGGTGGTACTCCACTCACTTACTTTTGCCATGCTGGAAGAAATAGCATGCATTTTTGAGCTCTCAATCTCTCCTTTTGCCTGGGAGCAACCCAGCCTCTCACTCAAATTGTCACTCCCTTCCCTCAATCCTAAGAGTGATTGCACAGTATTCATGTCTTCTACACTTGGGATTAATTCAGTTATTTGTGTAGAGACTGTCAACGGATGTGGAATATCCGTTGAAGGTGAAACTGATGTTATCAACGGATAACTGCTGTTAAGCTTATCCGTTGAAGAACAACCACTTGTCAATGGATGAGTGATATCCGTTGAAGAAGGAAAAGAAGTTGAAATTGAAAGTGATATAACTGTTGAATCTGTGTAGATTGATTTGAGATGTGGTGACACAGATCCTTCAATTATATCTGAAAGAATTTGCGGGTGATCCAACAAAGCATCCAAGAGATGATGATCACCTGTATTTGAGTGGGGCTTCTCCCTGAGTTGTAAAGAGGGAGAATCAGGAATTGATGGGAATAACATATCCACATCCAGAGATGGTGATGAAGTGTTTGGTGATTGATGTGTGATTATTGTGAGAGAATGGGGCTGTGACTCCACATTTATTGGAGTCACATCAAACTGAGTTTGAGAAGGCATAGATACAGATGGATGTATCTGTGCAGTGTGTGCACCCTGTGTAGAAGATTGGGTTCTAGCCTTCTTTCTTCTAATAAAGGCTTTTGTTGGTGAGTGTTTGGCTTTAGTGTCCCTCCCTCGTTTGTTCTGTGTTCCTGGTTTGGAACTATTTTCAATAGTAACATCCTTTTGGGAGGATGCTACTAGGGATGTGCTAGATACCTTTTCAACCACCACAGCTTTTTGAGAAACTGTGGCTTGGCTAGCTTGGGAAGCACTCAACTTTCCTTCCTTATCCTGGGGGTTTCTTTGATGTTCACCCCTCCCCTCACCACTCACACCCTGTTCACTCACCTCAGGGTTAATAGTTGGTGTTACAACTGTTGTCTTTTGAGAAACAACAGAGGTGGATTTCTTTGTCTTTGATTTTGAAAGTTTAGTTTTGGTGACCTTGGTAGAAATCTGTTGGGGCATCACAGATTTCATGGCCACACTAGAAGATAAAGAAATAGAGGGGTTGGAAGAAGTAGGAGTTGTAGAAGCAATTACCTCACCTACCTGAGGTGCATTCATGATTGGTAAATATACCAATGACACACTGCTGTTAAGATCCATTCTCATCAAGTCTGCAAGAACTCTTTTCTCTTGTGCCCATCACTTGAGTTTATTATTCTCATTGATTATGACTAAACCTTCAGCAACATGGTTAGCCAATAACATAAAGAATCTAGCATAATAGATGTTATTAGGTCTATTAGCTTTGTTACCTAATCTAGTACCTAATTCTAGCATCACATAGTTGCTAAAGTTAAAATACCTATCAGAAACAAGCATATAGAGCATATTAACCAGAGATGAAGTTATGGCATCAAAATTACTAATTTTCCCAGAGAAAACCTTTATAAAGGCATCCCCAAGGAAACTCCATTCTTTCCTAAGGCCTTTTCTTCTAATACTCCCTAAATTAGCAGAGTTAAGAGAATAACCTATGGAATCTAACATGCTGGATACATCACTATCAGTGTGTGGTGTCATGGCATTGTTCTCAGGCAATTTAAAACATGCTTGTAAATCATCACAGTTAATACAGTGAGTTTTACCTTTGAGAGTGAAGGAGATAGTCATATCCATGGAGTTGAACTCAGCAGTTGTCCAAATCTCCTCAACTACTTCACATAAAATTGTTGGGGCTTCCAGCATTGCATAGCTAAGTTTACAGTTTTTGATGAAGTCCATCATTTTGTGATAGTCTGAGTGGGCTTCATTCTTTTCTACCAAAGCTATGAAATTGTTCTTTTCATAGATGAATCCAGATTGAGACATAATCTTCACGACTGGTGCCATTGTTGTGAGTAGAAATTGCAGAGAATAACTTGAAGTTTTTGCAGAGAGAAAATGGTAAATGCTTGAAATTTTAAGAAAGCGTAAAGTAAAAATGAACAATCAGAAGGACTTATATGCTTTCTCAAATTAATAAACAAAAATATAAAATAAAGATTTATCAATAAATATGCGTTAGTGAATTTCAGCCGTTTTAAGAATAAACTGTAAGTATTCTAAAAACTACCTTTAAAACCAATACATACAGATGTATGTATGAGTATCAACAGTTAAGAGAATAGAATCAACGGTTGTTAAACACCTGAATCGATTGATGTGACATTTCAACGGATAAGGCAAATTGTCATCCGTTGAAAGGTACTTCAGTTTTATCCGTTGACGGATAAAAATTCCAGAAATGTATTTGTCTTTCAACGGATAATGATTATCCGTTGATAGAGCAATTTTGACTTTCAACGGATAGGGAACATCCGTTGATGGAATAAACTATGTTAAAAGTCAAATTTGTTCTTAGCAACTAATATATTTCAGGCTTCAATTCAAATTGCAATAAAGACATGAATTTTAAGAGTAATTAAGCATACCTAGCTCACTTACCAATCTTGTGAATGTTGATTCATCAAGTGGCTTGGTAAATATGTCAGCAATTTGTTGTTCACTTGGAACAAAATGTAGTTCCACTGTACCATTCATGACATGCTCCCTAATGAAGTGGTACTTGATATCAATGTGCTTGGTCCTTGAGTGCTGCACAGGATTCTCTGTTATGGCTATGGCACTTGTGTTGTCACAAAAGATAGGAATTCTATCAACATGAAGTCCATAGTCAAGGAGTTGGTTCCTCATCCATAACACTTGAGAACAGCAACTTCCAGCAGCAATGTATTCAGCCTCAGCTGTAGAAGTAGAGACTGAATTTTGCTTTTTGCTAAACCATGATACAAGCTTGTTTCCCAGGAATTGGCAGGAGCCTGTTGTACTTTTCCTATCTATTTTGCACCCTGCATAGTCTGCATCTGAATAACCAATTAGATCAAAGCCAGATTCTCTAGGATACCAAATACCTAAATTTGGTGTACCCTTGAGATATCTGAAAATCCTTTTGATAGCAATTAAGTGAGACTCCCTAGGATCAGCTTGGAATCTAGCACATAGACATGTAGCAAACATTATATCTGGTCTGCTAGCAGTTAAATATAAAAGTGAACCAACCATGCCTCTATAACTTGTAATATCCACAGACCTTTCAGTCTTATTTAATTCAAGTTTGGTGGCAGTGGTCATGGGAGTTTTTGCAGATGAACATTCCATTAAGTCAAACTTCTTTAAAAGATCATAAATATATTTAGTTTGACTAATGAAAATTCCATCACTAACTTGTTTAACTTGTAAACCAAGAAAATAGGTTAGTTCTCCCATTAGGCTCATTTCATAATTACTTTGCATTAGCTTAGCAAACTTTTTGCAAAGTTTATCATCTATAGAGCCAAATATTATGTCATCTACATAAATTTGAACAAGTATACTAGAGCCATTAACATCCCTAAAGAAGAGAGTTTTATCAATAGTACCTCTAGTGAAGTGATTCTCCAAAAGAAATTTTGATAAGGTTTCATACCAGGCTCTAGGTGCTTGCTTCAGTCCATAGAGTGCTTTCAACAGATAATACACATAGTCTGGAAAATTTGGATCTTCAAATCCTGGAGGTTGACTTACATAGACTTCTTCCTCTAATTTCCCATTTAGAAATGCACTCTTGACATCCATTTGATAGACTTTGAAATTGGCATGGGCTGCATGGGCTAGAAATATTCTGATGGCTTCAAGTCTTGCAACAGGAGCATATGTTTCATCAAAATCTATTCCCTCTTGCTGAGAATAGCCTTTAGCAACCAGTCTGGCTTTATTCCTTATGATAATGCCATTTTCATCCATCTTGTTTCTGAATACCCACTTTGTGTCAATAGGACTCTTGTTCTTTGGTTTGGGTACCAGCTTCCATACTTGGTTTCTCTCAAATTGGTTCAGCTCTTCCTGCATAGCTAATATCCAATCTGGATCCAATAGAGCTTCTTCCACTTTCTTAGGTTCCTCCTGAGACAGAAAACTACTATACAGACATTCATCTTGAGTGGCTTTTCTTGTTTGCACTTTAGATGATGCATCACCAATGATCAGTTCAAAGGGATGATTCTTGGTCCATTTCCTTTGTGGTGGAAGATGTGCTCTAGATGAGGTGGCCTCAGTATTGTCATGATGTGAGACAGAGTGTTGACTAGTTGAAACTCCCCCTGAGTTGTTGGTCCTTTGCAGGGAACTTGGAGTTCTATCAACTGATGATGTAAATCGATTATCCGTTGATGAACTATGATCAACGGATGCTTCATTTTGTACTTCAACGGATGATGCACTATGTCTTTCAACGGATACTGCATTGCCTCTATCAACGGATGCAGTATTTTGTGCATTATCCAAGGGCATGTTTTGAATCCCTTTTGAAGTGTCATCTCCATCAGTCTCCTCTTCACTATCATCACAATATATCTCAATGTTGTCAAATTTGAGTCTCTCATTATGTCCCTCATTTGTTAGTCCATCAATCTTTTTATCATCAAACACAACATGCACAGATTCCATAACAATGTTGGTTCTTAGATTGTAGACCCTATAAGATTTTCCAGCTGAGTAACCAACAAATATCCCTTCATCAGCCTTTGCATCAAACTTCCCTTTATGGTCAGATTGATTCCTCAGTATAAAGCATTTACATCCAAAGACATGAAGAAAGTTTAGAGTTGGTTTTCTTCTCTTGAACAACTGATAAGGAGTCATGCCTTTAGCTTGATTGATCAAAGAAATATTCTGAGTGAAGCAGGCACAATTAACAGCTTCAGCCCAGAAATATGTTGGTAACTTTGATTCTTCAAGCATTGTTCTGGCAGCTTCAATTAAAGATCTGTTCTTTCTTTCAACAACCCCATTTTGCTGAGGTGTTCTTGGAGCTGAGAACTCATGCATGATTCCATTTTCTTCACAGAACAGCCTTAATGTCAAATTCTTGAATTCAGTTCCATTGTCACTCCTGATATTTCTAACCTTCAAGTCAGGATGATTGTTGACTTGCCTGATGTGATTGATAATGATTTCACTTGCTTCATCCTTTGATCCAAGAAAATAGACCCATGAGAACTTTGAGAAATCATCTACAATCACTAAGCAATATCTTTTTCTTGCAATAGACAATACATTGACTGGTCCAAACAAATCCATATGTAGCAGCTGTAATGGTTCATCAATTGTTGTTTCAAGCTTCTTTTTGAATGACGCTTTCCTTTGTTTGCCTTTCTGACAAGCATCACACAAACCATCCCTTGAGAATTCAACTAGAGGGATTCCTCTAACTAAGTCCTTTTTGACTAGATCATTCATTGTCTTGAAATTCAAGTGAGATAGCTTCTTGTGCCATAGCCAACTTTCAACTGTGCTTGCTTTGCTGAAGAGACAAGTAATGGATTCTGCATCTGTAGAGTTGAAGTCAGCTATGTACACATTTCCTTTTCTAACTCCAGTTAGAACCACTTTGTTGTCTTTCTTACTAGTGACAACACAGGCTTCAGAATTGAAGGAAACTGTATTCCCTCTATCACATAGTTGACTGATGCTCAGTAAATTGTGCTTGAGACCATCAACTAATGCAACTTCATTAATGATGACATTCCTTGTTGAAATCAAGCCATATCCCATAGTAAACCCTTTGCTGTCATCTCCAAAGGTTATGCTAGGGCCAGCTCTCTCCTTGAACTCTGTGAGCAGGGAGAAATCTCCTGTCATGTGTCTTGAACAACCACTGTCCAAGTACCATAGATTTCTTCCATTTCCCTGCACACCATAAAATCAATCAATTTGATTTTGGTACCCAAGTTTCCTTGGGTCCATTCTTGTTAGCCTTTCTCCTAGAATTCATTCCTCCTGCATCTTTAGACTTAGGTAAGTTTGAGTCAACCTTGGTCTTAGATGTAGTTGATTGAGGTGTAGGGTTAGTCACAGAATCATTTAGCACATTTGTAAAATTATTAGGCATTGATTGTGCAAACATGTTATTCCATATGGGCATATTGTATGGCATTTGAGGCATACTAAATGCAGCAAGATAAGGATTGTTAAAATATGGCACTTATACAAAATGTGCATAAGGATTTTGTTGAGACATAACAGGCATAGCATGTTTACAAAATGTCCAAGGACTAAGTCTAAAACGTCGTTACAGGTAATGGCCTCGTGGCTTGTAGGATGCCTTTACGGCTTTGTGATGCTTAGAGTTGTGCTCTAGAACGTGGTTTCATGGTGGTGACGTATGAAGCTCTGGTCCAAAACGTGCCCCTGAAGTTGAAGGGGTAATACCCTTTATATAAACGTCGAGAGTCTAGGAATTAGGGTAGAATTGGATTACTTGGTGGGCAAATCTCTTTGT
Organism: Apium graveolens; assembly: GCF_009905375.1. Taxonomy (NCBI): domain Eukaryota; kingdom Viridiplantae; phylum Streptophyta; class Magnoliopsida; order Apiales; family Apiaceae; genus Apium; species Apium graveolens. Next base: position 307,277,857 of record NC_133648.1, on the reverse strand, counting down.
TTGATTGGACTTTGGAGTCCTAGAAAGCAGGAATTAGTTTTCTTCTAAATTTAGATTGCTTGGAGGCTATTTCTTGTAAAAGTAGTTACCTATTTGAATACATTTACTGGGCTGTTTAATTAGCCCATTTATTTATTAATTACGAAAATAATAAATAATTAGGGTTTTGGGTCTCATTAATTGGACCTTTTTCTTTTGAGCAAATCATGTCTAATTAGCGCGACATTAATTCCACAATTAGTGTTATTTTTATACCCTATCAAAATTCAACAAGAGTACGGGTCCTTAGCAGACTAGCAGTAGTCTTAAAATCTGCATTTATCTTTGATTTATAACATCAAACAAAAGATAACAGGGAAAAGAAAAGGAACAGTTTAAAACATGCATAACTAGAAGTCAAATTGCAAAGTGACGAAGAAAGCACAAAAACAAGTAACTTTATAGCAAGGCATCGTTCATTTCTAAAGTTAAAGTTGTCAGAAATGATTGTGAATAAATTATTTGTAAGAGGAGGGGTCTTGTCTGATAACTCTTAATAATATATTGATGGTTAGGAGGAGGAATGAGGAACAATTTTTTTTTTTTCTTTTTTTGAGATTCACAATAAGCTTATTTTTATATAATCGTTCTTATCTTTTTTGGAGCTCGTGTGTACTTCGTAAAGTGAACAGGCAGGTTGGATTATATGAAAATAGATAAATAGGAGTAGTACAGTTACAAAAATTTAAAAGGAAAAGGGAATAGATTATATGAAAAGAAATGGTTGTGGGCCTTGTGGCCTAATCCATGTGCATCAGTTGTATGTATGACCGATCAAATATTGAAATCCCCCAATGGGCTTAGTAAAATAGCACTGTGTCTGTAGTCTGTACCTAGATTTTTTTTTTTTTTTTTTTACCAAGGATTTTCACCCAAGTATTGGGCTAGAAAGAAAGAAACTTAGAAACACAAAAAAAGGCCGGAAAGAACTTTGGATCAATCTGGCTATTGCATCTGAAGAAGTTTTCTTCTTGGGCTTCAAATCTGTGGTCTAAAATTATATCATCCCCAACAATTGCAAATGAACTAAAATCACTGGACCCATTGGCTGATGCAATTACTTTCCAAAAAGAAAATGATGATAAATAAAAGCAAGTGCAGGAGAACACCGTGAGCTAAATTACAGGGGAACATCGCTGTATCAACAGCTCATCTAAATTAGACAAAAGAAAAAAAACACGTGTACGATAGAAATGAGGCATCTCTGCATGCATGCAAGTCCTGGAACACGTGGCACTCACCTTCATGACACGTACCAACCCCTAACCTCACAAACTGCACTATATAATAAACACCTAAGCTTATATATATCCACATCAAATTCAAGTCTACACAAAACATAAAATATATAATCTTACAATAAAAAATATATTTGTTTGAAGATATGGCTACTACTGGACGCAGGTATCCGTATCAACAAGCCCACGAGGAGTCGGCGAACGAACCAAAGGCTCACAAGGTGGTGAAGGCAGCCACTGCAGTGACAGCCGGCGGCTCACTCCTCCTCCTCTCCGGCCTCACTCTCGCCGGGACGGTGATGGGACTGGCAATCGCCACTCCTCTCGTTGTCATCTTCAGTCCTGTTCTTGTTCCCGCCGCAATCTTTGTGTTCCTTATTATCTCTGGTTTCCTGGCTTCTGGAGGTTTCGGTGTGGCCGCTGTCTCTGTGCTCTCATGGATCTACAAGTATACATATCATCTGTTCACTAATTTTATTTATATATATATGTATTCATATTTCTAATTTTTTTATAGTTAAATACACACCAGCCCGATCAGGGCCGGACTCAATAGTCGAACTCTTGACCTTTGTACGAAGACTTTGTTGGTAAATGCAAATATTAATTTTGGACAATAATTAATATAAGTGAATTGTTGCAGGTATTTAAAAGGAGGGCAACCGGCTGGAGCTGATACCTTCGAGCAGGCAAGAATGAAGCTGGCGGCTAGGGCCCGGGAACTGAAGGAGAAGGCCGAGCATGCCACTAGCACTTAACTGCGCTTAAAATCATATATGCATCAGTTTCTGTTGTATTTCATTTGAGATGTGTTTATTATTTTACTACTACTGTTGTTGCATTTTATACATGCATTTTGTTCCTGTTGCATATTTGCATTTTGTTCCATGATGAGACATAATGTTGTTTCTTTGTTTATTCAATTTAATTAATTTCTCGACTTGGTTTGGATTGTAAAAGGTTTGTTAGTTTCTCTAATTTGTTGTCACAGTTATGGCTGCACAAAATTCTGGTCCAGTACATGAAACCTGGACCGGGTCTACCGGTTCAAAATCTGGACCGGACCGGACATACCCGGTCGTCCGGTCCTTCTAATTGTTAAAATCCGGTTTTCGGTCCGGTTCGGTAAAAAAATCTGGTCAAGACATGAATGGACCTGAATTCATATATATAATTATTTTATTTTTAATTTATGTCTTATAAGATCATATGTAGATATTAAATATTCACAAATATCATATTTTATTAATCCAAATTAATAGATAATAAATTTATATAATAAAATAAATCGATACTATACTTTAAATTACTAAATTTCGTAATTTATGTAATAAAATATTGATATTCATATTCTTAAGATTTTATATTTATTTTTAAAATAATAAAATATGTACTTACTTTTAAATTTTTATTGACGTATCAAGTAACAAAATTTTTAATGTATATAAAATTGAAAAAAAATAAAATAAAATTATATAATTTTTTTTATATAAATATTAATTAAATCGGTCCCGGTTCAATCCGGGTTTTTCTGTTCCAGTCTTAACGGACCGGATAGAGCCGATCCAGTCCTCGATCCTTAATCTGAAAAAATTCGGTTTCGGTCTGTCCGGTCCGGTTTTTGACCTTTGCGCGGCCTAGTCACAGTCACCGCAAATATATGAAATATACTGAAATAGTACAAAATGGACAATGGGAAATGACGACAGAATCAATGTGGTAATCTAAAACAGGAATGTGCGCGATTCAATAATTTACAATACTGAGCTTCAAAATAATAATAATAATAATAATTTACAATACTCCCCTTACCATACTCCCAATATTTTTTTAATAGTCACTTGTTTTTAAAAGTCATTTTTTCAGCGCTCATTATTTCTCTAAATATTTTGATCGCATAGTTAAAATAATATTATTTTAACTATATATATAATTTTAATTATGCAGTCAATATATCTTAAAATTATTTTAACTATATATATAATTTTAATTATGCAGTCAATATATCTTAAAATATGTCATAAGATATCAATGTCTTAAGATATGTCATAAGATATCTTCAGATCTACAGAAAAATAGAAGCTTAATTTAATTAACGTTTCTAAACTTTGGATAATACCATTGTAAATAAAGTGTTGATTATATTTTAATATATATTATCCATTTTAAATATCAAACTCGCATGAATTTATAAATTTGGTTTGAGTGAGTTTTAAAATATTTCATCCTTCGATTATGAGTAATTTTAAAAAAAATTCATGCCGAGGAAATTTCAAAATTGTTTCAAAATGAAGTTAAATGGGTATTAAATATAGAATGTTCTGTATTACTGGAATCAATTGATTATTTATTAAGTTATTTACGATCTAACTTGAAAATATGAAGTTAAGGCTATGTGCTTTTGTTGTTTGATAGGCGAATTTGAGAAGAAATGGTATACTGATGAAAACAAATTGTTATTTAATTCACTTTAGGGAAAAATAAATGAACAAATCATCTTTACACAATTCAAAGTAGACCTGGCAACGTGGTTGCAAAACCATGAATCCTAACCAAACCAGTCTAGAATTTTAATTTTGGACCATGAAAAAATCACATATTTGAATTAAGATTGGTTTGATTTCAGATCACACTTTTATCTACTAAAATGGATTGAAAAATGTGATAACCATATCTGAGCCAGATTTATAGATCTATATTATTACAGTCTTTCACTTCTTTTGTCTCCTGCTCCCAAAATAGTTAGTATTTATAGATCTATATTATTACAGTCTTTCACTTCTTTTATTTCCTGCTCTCAAAATAGTTAATATGCCTGATGTGCTACTGCTTAGTATATATTACAGAAAATAGACTGGTCAAAGAATTACGGTCAAAGAACAAATAAAATAAAACATGATTAGGTACTGTTAATTATTACAATAATTGTTAATTGTTAATTTTACTATAATTAAAATTTGAAAATTACTGTTTACCAACTCGACATAAAATATAAATGACCTCCAATTTCGTTGAATTATAAATATCAATTTTTTGTTTAAGGCTGATATAACAAATTAATAACAACATGTAATATAAATTTTCAACAAATTACAAAATATTAAACAAACTTCATGAGATAAAAAATATTTATTTTAAGTATTTATCAGAAATATGGTTAATCCATATTTCAATCCCAAACCATATAAAACTAAACCCAATTGAATCCATATTTAATAAAATACGGTTAGAATATGGTTTTGGTTCATAAACCAAACCAAATCCATATTAACGATCCAAAACCAAACCAAATCCATATTTTGCCAGATCTAATTCAAAGGGTATCTACTTCACTAAGTGTAAGAGTAATATCACTTTTCTCAGAAATTGAAAGATTACAACAAAAAAATGATCACACATCATCCTAAATAAAAAAGACAAAAGCTGAAAGAGGAATGATTCCTACGTGTTATGCCCATTTTTGGGCATGGTCCTTGCAGGTTTCCACCATTTTTGGGCATGGTCCCTCTAGGTTTCCATGGTATACTGGAGTGTTGAACCTAAAATTCAAACTACGAGCTGTGCTGATGGGGTCGCACTTTGATTCATCTATAAAAAATGTGGGCTTTCAAGTGACAAACAGTCTCAACGAGCTGGGCTCGCTAGCTCAACGTGCATTAACATGACACATTTGGCTCTAGAAGGAGGGAATTTTTCGTCATAGGAAGAAAAAATGATCAAAGAGGGAAAACCAGTGGTAACACCAAGAAGCGGAAGTAAGAAGGGGACCCTGAACGGGGTCGAGTAGACGTCCGGAGAATCAGGCGCCGCCGCCACCACCAACCGCACCCATTGATGGGCAGACGGTCATGGCATATCTCGAGGGGTTAGGCAACCGGATAAATTAAATAAACACTAGAATGTCAAGGGTAAAAAATGGCTCTACCCTGAATGCTAAGTGTAAGGCATGTCGCCTCAAGTTCTCTCAGCGCAACTGGAAGGGTAAGGGCCCTAAAAACGGCTGATTAACGAGTTCAATGATGTGGTAGGAGAGACCACACAAAAGAATGAGGTATCATTGGACTAGGATGAGATACCTCCAAGACAGAACGAGCGAGGCAATCAGATCTCTGAAAGATCGAGGCCAATGCAAGCTTCGTCCGAGGCGAGATCAACCAGTGTGCTTGACCGCGTGGGAAAGAAGTTAAGTGAGCACGACCTTATGCTCAAATTGAAGAGTTGCAGAAAAGAGAGAAAGAAAAAGGAGCACGAGGATCAGAGAACCCCGAAAAGGAGGCGGCGGTGATTCCCTCATGCAGACGCCAATACACTCCATTCAGAAGGGCGGAACGACGAAGACGGAAGACCGGCCAGGAAGAGGAGTCCCAGACCCGACCCGGAGGAGGGGGACGTCGGGAGCGACTACAGGGCTCCCGTCATTCGAGTAATGCAAATAACAATAGGGAGATAGATTGTTAAGGTTGGATACTTAAGAAGGATTTTAGATCAGATGGAGCAGGATAAGAGAGGCCCCCGGCCTCGGCGGCCCCATATCTGTTTACGACTATTATTCAGTCCTCTCCTCTGCCTCGGGTGTTGAGGCACAACCCCGATCTCCTATTCAATGGGGAGGCGGACCCAACGGAATATTTTATTCAGTTTAACACTGAGATAGGAGTCTATCAGGTGCCAGAGCCAACCCGCTGCAGACTCTTCGCAGCATCACTTCGAGGAAGTGCCCATTAATGATTTTCTAAGTTGGGACCAGCTAGCATAAGGATGTGGCGACAATTGGAGGATCTTTTCATCAAGTAATTTTAGTCCACCCTCCATTACTCACCGCTAGTAGCCACTCTGTCCAATATCAAGCATAGATATAGGGAACCTCTTGCAGGGTACTTTCAACGATTTAATGTCGAAGTTCCCAAAGTTAGATATGATAATGAGGAAACCATCACGATTTTTTTGATTGCGGGGTAGAAATAGGGGTCAAAATTTTTGAAGAGCCAATAGGTCAGCGAGCCCAGAACCTTGGCAGAAATTTATGAGCAGGGTGAGCCCTTTATGAGGGTAGAGAAGCCGACGAGGGAGCTAAAGATCAGTGAAAATTATCGAGATAAGAAGGACCAATCCTCGAGCCCTAAGAAGAGGAGGAAGAAATATCAGCGCAACTCGAGCCCAAAAAAGGCGGCTAGGGGAAAGGAGACGTCCAAGGATTCAGGGAGACCCTATACAAGTAAATGGCAGACACACACCCTTCGTGGCCACCCTTGATTGCACAACGGTTTAAAGATTTTAGAGAAGTCCTTGATGAAACGCCTATAGAAACTCGCATGCCCAAGAAAGCTGCAGACTCCCTTAAAAGAAATTGGTGGAGGAAGGTCTACTGTGTCCGAAATTAAAATGGGTGGGGAGTCAGTAATATATGATGGAAATGAGTTGGTACTTAACAATTATATCGGGTTGGGTTGGGTTAAGAATTCGAATCAACCCAATATAATCGGCTCAACGGAAATTTAACCCAACTAACCCATGGATTTGGATGGTTCGGTCTGGTCGGCCCAAATAAGGGTTGGTTTGGGTTGGTTTGAACGGGTTGATAACCCATGAGCAGCCCTAGCATGAAGTAGCATTAGCATATCACACCAAAAAAGTCCTGTGAACTGCACCCATTACGCACCCGAAATTTAGCGGTTACGAGTTTTCTACATAAAATAAGATTAAGTAAGTTTGTTCAAACACCCAAAATTAATCAAGGATATGATGCAACCTAATTTTTGAGATTGCCATAGAAGATAAATAAATATCTGATAGACGAATAAACTAGTCCAAAAATAACAGATATAATATATTTTTACCTCGATAGATCAAAATCAATCAATAAATAATCATGTTAAATAAATTAAACTTTCCGGTTATACATTCATTTATCGAGTTTTAACCGTAAAGAAAAATAAATGTTATATAAATAGTGTTTTTTTGAAGCAGTAAATAGATAGTTTATTTTATTATTCACCTTATATGGTTTATTACTTTCGCTTAAATAGAAATATCAAAAGTATTTATTATATATATTGGTTTTGAAGAAATACGTATATATATAAATGCCTAAATAAAACAAATTGATGGATGGAAGTTATAAATACAACACACATTTTATTCATTTATTCTGGAAACACACACAGTACATCATTTATTTATTTTGGACTTGCGCGCACACGGTTCATTATTGAAACATACAGACGGTAAAAACACGAGCACATAATAAAAACACACGACATCGACAACAAATAACATAACTTGAAAAGAAAATAAACGGAGAGTGTGCGCGATTGCTTGTTTTATTATTAAAACAAGCTGTAGTCCCGAGTCCAAGCCCGTGCATTTGCATCCAAGCTGCTCTTGCGGCAAGTCTGAGCACCTTCAGGCTTGTTTGCATCCTTGATTTCCTTGAGCAGATCAACGAGTCCGTTGAAATCATGTGGCCATGCATTCAAAGCCACGCTCCACAGCGACGCTGGCGAGTTTTCCAAGTTCCAGAAGGTGGACTTATCTGCCACAAAAGAGTCATCAGTTACCTTACCTTTGCCCTTGAGTGCGGCTAGTGCAGCTGCATTGTTTTTGTTCCTGGCAGAGGTTAATTTGGATCGCGCTGCGAGAGCTCTGAGGACTTGACGTGGCGCGATGGCCACAGGGAGATGAGCATCGTAGGAAAATGCAGCGTGGATTTCTTCAGTGGTGAGAGTCATCTCATCACGGAGTTCTTCCACAGAGTGTGCGAAGAAGCAGACTGGCCTCTTACAGCCTGGCCCGTTCTCGCATGCGGCCGTGCGGTATTTCCCCGGGTGGAGAAAATACTCGAACGTTCCGTGCGAGAATTTGCACGAATCGCCCCTCCTGCAAATGGAATTGTCCTTGAAAAAAGGACAGAGAATGGGCAGATAAGAACGTGGGTTGCGACGACGTGCTTTCTCCCCGACATGAGTGAATGGACAACTGGTCCAGTCATGAGAGAAGCGCTTTTCGCAGAGGAGGACCTTATGTTTGTACATCCGGAACTCGTCGGACTTGTAGAAGTCCGAGACGATGCTCCGGTTGAGATCATGGACAGGGCAGTAGTACTGCCTGCCATGCAGACTGGAGACTTGGGTCATGGAGTTTGGTGGGAACTTTCGGTGCCTTGCTGCGTAAGCCATGGGGAGGGAGGGAGAGAGACTAAGGATATAGAACTATATCCTTAGTTGTTGTTTGTGTTGAAGGGATGAAGAGAAAGGGGATCAGAGGGGCTGTTTATATAGCAGTTGGAGTGAGAATAGTGAAGCATTTTGCTGACAAAAGCATGCATTTAGTATTTGTGGTGGAGATTGAGAACTACACAAATTAAGGGAGTTGCAATGCAAGTCATTCTTATCTCTAGTTTAGTTAAAAAAAATTACCACTCATCTCTACATTTTTTATGTTTATTTCTTAATTTTAATTGTCACCAAAAAGTTACAGAGGCCAGATTATGTTATGTGTTTATGTTAAACAGGGCAATGCAATCTGACTAAATCTTTCTCTGCATATAATAATAAACTTCAGAAGGACAGATCAAACTGAAAATGATATTAAAGAACAATTACCATTAAATACTTTTATTACTCTTAATATTTTAATTTTGTTACGCCTTATTGGTATTTCGAGTAAAATTTTAAATTCTATGTATTTGTATAATTAATTTAACCTAAAAGAATAATTCCAAGACCGATAGACGATAATTACATACTTTATAACATTCGTTGACAAATGACGTATATGAACAACGTACGGACAATTGAAAATTTGTGACGCTCGGACATGATAAACGACAATCATTTACTTTATACTCGGCTGCTCGAACATGGAACATGATAAACGACAATCATTTACTTTATGTTCGGTCGTACATACAAAACGACAATTACTTATGCACGTTCAAATAAATACAATAAACGACAATTATTCATATTATTAGTAATTTTGTCGTGTACACAATTAAAATTAACTGACATAAAATATATTTTTTTTACTTTAACGACACCTAATGAATACAAATACGTAAATTTTAACATATTATTTTTGCATAAAAAATCATAACCGCGAGATATTTTACGAATTATCTACAATATATGTGGTCGTTAATAAATATAAATCCCCAATTTGTGAAGACCACCTAAAATAACCGTGGATAGAAAATTTATTATTACCAGTCTTTCGGACGAATGAATTGATTAAAAGTTACAAAATACCAGCATTCTTAATAGATCATTGGAATGTTATATAAACATGAACAACATTTACCGTCCAGGATTACGCCCCGGATCATTGGATCTCAGTATCGAGAATGATACCACTTCGGTCAATTAGCAACCATCAATCGAATCACTTTTTCGAGATTTTATTAAACAAAATATGAATTTTGATTGATATATAAAAAAAACGGGACAGAAAATATTTTGTTATTTTTTACCGTTAGACTGTAAAAATTGCATGTATGCATCTACGTGTAACAAAACTAGGACCCCACGTTGCATCTTAATTTGGGAGTTACATGAATCTGTTACAGATTACGCATGATTTTGCTTTCTTAGAACCTTTTAGGAATGTATTTAGCATCAAAGATAATGATGATTATGAGTAATTTTGTAATGTACTGCATGGGGATTTAAGAAGAAGTACAGGTGTCTAACAAATAAGCATTGCATGCATGCATGGCATACAAGTGTCTAACAAATAAGCATGTGCACGTGTCCATCTCAGTAAACAGATCACTAGACACATCATCAACAGAGATTGTAAAATTCCATTCTAAAGTCATTAGAGCTAAGATTGATGATGTTCGTGAGGGTGCAGCTTGTTTGTAATCTTCTGCATGAGCTGCAGCTTTTTTTGACAATTTTGCACATGAAACCGTCACTCTCCCGTGCACAATTTCAAAACGGTGGTTCTACTGGGAGGTTTCAAGAATGCATGAGCTGTTTCGTAAATGTATCGGAAATGCACATATAGCCAAATACATGGTGAAATCAGTTTAGATCTAGAGAATTCTTATTGTCAATTAATGTGAGGAGTAGGCTGTTACAACTTATAACTCACAGCTAGATATGGATAAAGAAAGAGAATTGATGGTGTAATTTCTCGTGATATATCGATATCTATACTATATTATAATAATCAGAATAAAGGGTATAATTTGGTATGTATTTTTTGGTATGTTTGGTTATCCCCATTTTTAACCATCGCATCTTTTTAATCAAGTGATTATAACCGTTAGATTTAAATATTAAAAGAATATACACTACTTAAACTCCCAGTTTCGAACCCGCCAACAACAAATATTTATATTATTATTTATACACTACTAAAATTCTCAGGTTCGAACCCCACCACCAACAAATATTTATACTATTATTTATACACTACCCAATATTCAAGTTCCAATCCCGCCAACAACAAATATTTATATTATTATTTATAAATATACTAATAAGGTAATGATCCAAAAAAATTATTATAATTTTAAATAATATAAAAATATTAATGAAGATGCACGGGTTGTCAGGCTATATATACTATATTATAATAACTGGAATAAGGTATAATTTTGTATATCTTTTTTTCTGGTTAATTTGGTTATCTCCATTAATGACCGTTAGATCTTTTTAATCAAGTGATCAGGACCGTTTGATTCAAATACTAAAAGAATATACACTACTCAAACTCCCATGTTCAAACCCCGCCAACGGCAAACATTTATATTAATATTTATACAATACTAAAACTCCCAGTTTCGAACCCCACCAACAATAAATATTTATATTATTATTTATACACTACCCAAGATTCAGGTTCGAATCCTGCCAACAACAAATATTTTTATTATTATTTATAAATATTCTAATAAGGTAATGATCCAAAAAGAAATTTATTATAATTTTAAATAATATAAAAATATTAATGAAGACCCATGCATCACACGAGTTGTAAAGCTAGTTATACTATAATAACCAGAATGTGATATAATTTGGTTCAACAGTTATTCCCTAATTTTGGTTATCAAAATAATATTAATAAATAGCATTATATGTTCGTTAAACTACTAAATTGTTAAAATACTAGACGTAATCTACTTATCCTACTAAATTACGACCATAATTTATTCTATTATTAAAAAATAAGTAAATAACGTTATGTTGACGGAGGAATCTAGTAAAAAACAAAGTTTGAGATTTTTCGCCGGAATTAAGATCTATGATGGTGGTTCTTTGCCGGAAAATCAAGCGGCGTGTGGTGGTTTGTGGTTGTGTTAGGCTGAGATTGATCATAGTAAGGGGTGACGTAGTTCTTGGGGAACAAGAAATCTAATGGGCTTAGACTTCTCATTCCTAGGCCCGGTAGAAACCCTTCCAGAATCCATCTTCCGCTAGCTTTAGGAATGTTCAACTATGAGGCTCAACCGCGAAGCCCCAAGGCTCGTCCGTAATCACAGGACGGCCCAAGGCTCGTCCGTAATCACAGGACTTCACGGATAATGCATCTCCCTGCGCAAGGATAACACTCCGCTACAGCTATCTCCCTTGATTTACGGACGCAGGTATAGCCACGGTTCACCCCAAATGCCGGACCTGTCCCCCGTATGAGGATAACCCACCAGATAACAAGACAGGTGATCCCAAGCTCTTGGGTGCAAAGTACAGGATGACTCCAAAGTTCTCCAACGAGGACACCCGTTGAATACAAGAACAGAGTTCCCAAATCACACACCAATGATAACCCCGCATCCCCAACGAGGACACCCGTTGTATACAGGAGGAGGCCTTTAATCATCAGGCGTACCCCTGGAGACTTTCAAGTTTTCACGGACATCCCCTTCCTTGACCGACTCAATGAGAGAATTCTTCAAGGAGTACCTGCAACAAATACATTAGTAAAAATAATCATGTTAGATATATTTGATAATGTCATGTGTAATATAATTTGTGTTTAGTTTTCAGATCTTACCTAACAAGACAAATCAACTTAACTGGAAATCAGCACTTATACTGAAGACATAACTTAAGATATCAGAACTTAAGTTATCAGAACTTAAGTTATCAGAAGATATTTATCAGGAGATAATATCAGGACTTAAGATGACTTTCAGATAAGGTAGGCGGCTGATTGAAAGGAAAGAAGATCGAGACTAAGACAAAAATAAATATGCATGAAAAAAGAATTCTATGAAGAATAGAATACTTGGAAGAAAAGATAACTAGTTGATATATTTTAGGAAGCATAATTATATTCCATATCAATTAGAATTTATCTTGTAACTGTGTAGTATATAAACACAGGCATAGGGTTTACACTATATGTGTTATCATTATCGAAGTTATTATTCTTTGTAACCCTAGCAGCTCTCGTGATAATTTGTTCATCACTGAGAGAGGACAGTTCCATATTGTAACAGAATTTATTGTGTTGAATAAAATCTGTTTTTTGTTACTTGAATTCTTATATTCGATTTGATTGTAGTAAACACTGTATTCAACCCCCTTCTATAGTGTGTGTGACCTAACAAGCGGTATCAGAGCTTATCTGTTAACACACAAACAGTTTAAGATCCAAAAATAATCATGTCTAAAGAAGAAACTCCAACCAAGCCCACCAAAACTGAAGAACCTCCAAAAACCATAATTCATAGTCGATATGAGACTATAAGAGTTCCAATGTTGAAACCTTCTGAGTATTCCATATGAAAAGTGAAGATGGCTATGTTTCTGGAAGCTACAGATCCAGAATATCTCGACAGGATTTATGAAGGACCACATATGCCAACCAAACTCTATGTGGAAGTTTCAGGTCAGCCGACAAAGTCTGTACCAAAGGAGAAAAATGATTACACTGCTGAAGATATCTCATCGATTGCGAATGATGCAAAGGTAAGGCACTTGCTGCATAGTGCCATTGATAAAGTCATGTCAAACAGGGTAATTCAATGCAAAACTGCAAAAGAGATATGGGATGCTTTGGAAACAAGGTGTCAGGGAACTAATTCAATCAAGAAGAACAGGAAGATTATACTGACTCAAGAGTATGAGCACTTTGACTCAAAGCCTGATGAGTCATTAACTGATTTATATGACATATTTGTCAAACTCTTGAATGATTTGTCACTAGTTGACAAAGAGTATGATATTGAAGATTCAAATCTTAAATTCCTGTTAGCTCTTCCTGAAAGATGGGATTTGAATGCCACAATAATAAGAGACAACTATAATCTTGATGAAACAACTCTTGATGAAATTTATGGGATGCTCAAGACTCATGCACTTGAGATGGAACAAAGAAGCAAGAGGAATGGAAGAAAGTCAAGGACAGTTGCTTTTGTGGCTGAGGAGGAAAGTCCCAAAGTTGCTACATCAAAGAAAGGCAAGGGAAAGGCTCTCATCACAAAGTCTGATACTGAGTCATCAAGTTCTGATAGTGATGATGACTCAGAAACTGAAAGTATACCTGAGATGGACCCTGATGAGGAGATGATGAAGCTGCGTGCTCTTATGGTGAAAGGAATCACAAAGATTGCATACGGAAAATTAAGGAAAGGAAAGAAGTTTTCCAGGAAAGGTGTAAGTTCTGATAAGAAAGGTTTCAGAAAATCTGAAGGCAAAGGAGGAAAGTCTGACAGAGGAGATTACTCAAATGTTAAATGCTACAACTGTGGTGAGAAAGGCCACATATCTCCTGATTGCAGAAAAGGGAAAAGTGACGAAGGCAAGGCTCTTGTCACAAAGAAGAAAAGCTGGTCAGATGCTTCAGATTCTGAGGATGAGGAAAACTATGCCTTGATGGCAAATGCTGATAGCAGTTCTGATACTGCTGACTTAAAGGTACCTCAAACTACTTATGCCTTTCATACTTATGATATTACTGAGTTGAGAAGATATCTTAAAACCATGTTCATTAGTTATAAAGATCAAACTTTAACATGTGAAAGATTAACTTCTGAAAATCTTGCTTATAAAAAGAGGAATGATTATTTAGAAAAAGAGTTAGTCATGTTCCATCAAACTCAGAAAGATAGAGATGATGCCTTTTATGTTAGGGATGAAGTGCTAAAAATGAATGAATCTCTAAACACTGAGTTAGAAAAGGAAAGAGAAATTATCAGGACTTGGACTAACTCTGGTAAAGCAACTTAGGATATTCTTAGTAGTGGAAACTGGAAAGAGGGCTTAGGCTATGGAGATGATAAGAACAGTAAGGGAACTGTAGAAACTGAGCCTATAGTTGTTAAACAAAAACCAAAGGTAAATCCTGTTAAGTTTGTAACTGCAAAGTCTGAAATTAAGAAATCAGAAGTTAAGGAGAAAGTAACTTCTGACAAACCTAAACATGATAAGCCAACTGAAGTTAACATAGGCTTAATGACTAAGAAGCAACTTAAGCATAAGCTGAAAGATGTTAAGAATGTAAACAAGGTAAAGCCACCTAGGAAAAATAGGAATGGAAAGGAAGGTGTGAACAAAAGTAACAATTATAAGCCTGTTCCTAATGCTCCTAGAAAAATATGTCATAACTGTGGAAATTCTAACCATCTGGCTTCTTTTTGCAGGAAGAATAAGAATATAAACTCTTTACCCTCTAAGTCAGGAGTTAAGAGTCAGTCTGTTAGATATAAGCCACAAAATCCTTGTTTTCATTGTGGTAGTTTGTGGAATTCCATTTATACTTGCAAGGAATATCATAGTTTGTACTATGATTATTATCAAATAAAACCTTCTGTAAAAAAAGTTAGCATTATTCCTTCTAGTGTAAGTTCTGACGCGAAGTCTGATATTGCAAATTCTGATAAGAAAACTGTTAACATAAACTCTGATGCTAAATCCGCTGCAAATGTTAACAAACTTAAAAAGGCCAAAGGATCCAAGCAAGTATGGGTCCTTAAAACTAATCATTAATGGTCTTTGTGATTGCAGGGCAACAGGAAAAACATCCTAGTTCTGGACAGTGGATGTTCAGGACATATTACTGGAAATAAAGCCCTGCTATCAGACTTTGTGGAAAAAGCTGGCCCAGGTATTTTTTATGGAGATGGCAACATTGGAAAAACTCTGGGATATGGCAATATCAATCTTGGGAATGTCATCATTGAAAAAGTAGCTCTGGTCTCAGGACTTAAACACAATCTGCTAAGTGTGAGTCAAATATGTGACAGAGGTTATCATGTGGATTTCTTTGAAGAACATTGTGAAGTTGTAAGCAAATCTACAGGAAAAGTTGTTCTGAAAGGATACAGGCATGGTAACATTTATGAAGCCAAGCTTTCAACAAGTACTGATGGTTCTACAATCTGTCTGTTAAGTAGAGCATCAATTGAAGAAAGCTGGGATTGGCACAAGAAACTCTCTCATTTAAATTTTAACAATATAAATGAACTGGTCAAGAAAAATCTTGTGAGAGGACTGCCAAAATCAGTATTTGCTCCTGATGACCTTTGTGATTCATGTCAGAAGGCAAAACAAAGAAAATCTTCATTCAAGAGCAAGACTGAATCATCAATTCTTGAGCCTTATCACCTACTACATGTTGATCTATTTGGTCTAGTTAATGTCATGTCTATTGCAAAGAAGAAATATGCTATGGTCATAGTGGATGAGTTCACCAGATACACATGGGTGTATTTCTTGAACACAAAAAGTGAAACTACATCTATCTTGATTGATCATGTCAAGCAACTGGATAAATTGGTCAAAGATTCTGTGAAGATCATAAGAAGTGATAATGGCACCGAGTTCAAGAATTTGATCATGGAAGAGTTCTGCAAAGACCATGGAATAAAGCATGAATTTTCTGCTCCTGAAACTCCACAGCAAAATGAAGTTGTTGAAAGAAAGAATAGAACTCTTATTGAAGCTGCACGAACTATGCTTGATGAAGCAAAGTTGCCAACCTACTTTTGGGCTGAAGCTGTGCAGAATGCTTGTTTTACTCAGAATACAACACTTATCAACAAGCATGGAAAAACACCATATGAGATGGTGAAGAAAAAGAAGCCAAATCTGAAGTATTTTCATGTATTTGGATGCAAGTATTTTGTTCTTAAGACTCATCCTGAACAACTATCCAAATTTGATCTAAAAGCTGATGAAGGAATTTTTGTTGGATATCCACTTTCTACAAAAGCCTTCAGAGTCTACAATTTAAGAAAAAGGTTTGTCATGGAATCTATCAATGTCTCTTTTGATGATAAGAAGATTACTGGACTTGAAGATTTCAATGAACATGATTAGCTGAGATTCGAAAATGAAGTTTTAAATTCTGATTCTGTAAATCCTGATAGTCTAAATCCTGATACTGCAATCTCTGATGGATTAAACTCTGAGGTTATTGAAAATGTGGTGACTACCCCTACAGAGAATGCACCTGTGCAGGGGGAGCATACTGAAGATCCAACCACATCTCAAGAAGCATCAGAATCTACAACAGGCTCTTCAAGTTCTGATTCATCAAGTTCTGATGGGCCAAGTTCTGATAATTCTGGAAACTCATGTTCTGATATTTCTGGAAACTCAAATTCTGAAGGATCCAACTCAGAGAGCATAATTTCAGGGGGAGCATCAGAAAAAGTTGCTGGAGACAACATGGATCATGGTGGAGCATCCAGTTCTAGAGAAAACCTTCCATCTGCAAGGAAGTGGACTAAAGCACATACACCTGATTTAATTATTGGAAATCCTGATGCAGGTGTCAGAACTAGAACAGCTACATCAAATGAATATCTCTATCATTCTTTTCTTTCTCAGTCTGAATCAAAGAAAGTGGAAGAAGCTCTTCAAGATGTTGATTGGGTACAAGCAATGCAGGAAGAGTTACATGAATTTGAAAGAAATAAAGTCTGGACGCTAATGCCAAGACCAAAGAACATGTCTGTTGTTGGTACAAAGTGAGTGTTCAAAAACAAAACTGACAGTGATGACATAATTACAAGGAACAAAGCAAGGCTGGTTGCAAAAGAATACTCTTAACATGAGGGAATTAATTATGATGAAACATTTGCACCAGTTGCTAGATTGGAAGCCATAAGGATATTTTTGGCTTATGCTGCTCACAAGAAGTTTAAAGTCTTTCAAATGGATGTGAAAAGTGTTTTTCTCAATGGAGAATTGAAAGAAGAGTTATATGTTGAACAACCTCCAGGCTTTGTAGATCCCAAATTTCCCAATCAAGTCTACAGGCTTGATAAAACACTTTATGGCCTTAAGCAAGCTCCAAGAGCATGGTATGAGACTTTAGCTCAGTTTCTTCTGGAAAGTGGATTTAACAGAGAGACTATTGACAAAACACTCTTCTACCTCAACCATGGAAAGGACTTACTTTTGGTGCAAATATATGTTGATGATATCATTTTTGGTTCTACAAATGACAGACTTTGTAAGAAGTTTGCCAAGCTGATGCAGTCAAGATATCAAATGAGTATGATGGGAGAACTTAACTATTTTCTGGGCCTTCAAGTCAAGAAGAATGAAGAAGGAACTTTTATTTGTCAATCTAAGTACACCAGAAATTTGAAATGCAAGATTGTTCAAGTGCATCCACTCCTATGGCCACTGCAATAAAGTTGGATAAGGATACTGGTAAATCAGTAGATATTACTGATTACAGAGGTATGATTGGCTCACTAATCTATCTAAATACAAGTAGACCTGATATCATGTATGCTACCTGTCTTTGTGCAAGATTTCAAGAAGATCCAAGAGAACCTCACTTAACAGCTGTGAAAAGAATTTTCAAGTACCTTAAGGGTACAGCTGATCTGGGATTGTGGTATCCTAGAGAATTAGACTTTAAGCTAATAGGTTACTCAGATGCAGATTTTGCAGGATACAAAATTGACAGGAAAAGCACAAGTGGAAGCTGCCAATTTCTTGGAGGCAGATTGGTTTCTTGGTTCAGCAAGAAATAGAAGTCAATTTCCACATCAACTATAGAAGCAGAATACATTGCTGCAGGAAGTTGTTATGCACAGATTCTTTGGATGAAGAATTAGTTACTGAATTATGGGTTAGAATTTTCTAAAATCCCTATTTACTATGATAATCAAAGTGCTATTGCTATGACAGGTAATCCAGTTCAACACTCAATGACAAAGCACATCAGCATTAGGTACCACTTCATAAGGGAACATGTGGATGAAGGTACAGTGGAATTGCATTTTGTTCCAACAGATCAACAACTAGCAGATATCTTCACAAAACCACTGTGTGAAGCTACTTTTACAAGATTGGTAAATGAACTTGGAATGGTTTTAGGTTCTTTATCTAAATCTGCTTAGTTTATGTTCTGATGCATCAGACTTTATGATCACTATTTACAGATATTACTATCTTTGTGTATTATGTGCTTAAATTGAAATTTGCTTAAGTGCTGATTGTTGTCTGATGTGAATTTCTAAATTCTGATAGTGATATGAATATTTCTGTGACTATTCAATCCAATGAGGATAACTGTGCTAGATGCTGACCTAGTAATCTTTAATATACTAAAGATCCCATGTTTAAAGTAATTGTTTATGTGGAAATCATTTAACACAAACAAATTCTGATATTGAGCTTAGTTAAGTTTACTTTGTGTATCTTATTAATAAGTCAAAAACTAGAATAAATGCTTCTTATCTGTTAAGTTCTAATGTTAGTAAATCTGATGGATGTACTAAGTGCTGATAAGCCTTACTTATTAAAAGAAAAAGAAAAGAAAAGAAATAAATATCAGGTACTCCTTTGAGATCTAAAGAAAAAATGTGGAAGGGAAGACCCAAGTGCATTGCTGGTATTAAGTAATATGCATATGAAAAGCAAAATAAAATTTTCTTGGTGACTTTTCACACTCTATGATTACTGGAGAAATACTCTGATAACAGCATAAATTCTGATAAGCAGTCGTGACTCACTTACACTGAGAAGCCACTGTAAAATGGAATTTCAAAAGATGCATAAAATGAGCACAAAACAGTTGAGGTGGACTCATGCATGAACTCATTCTAAAGTAGACTTCAGAATAATGACAGATTTTGAGCAAAGTTCTTAGTTATGCCTTATTTCTAAGATGTACTGAAGTGAATCAGACTTTACTCTTTGTCTAATATTTAGCTTAATGCACACACTTACACTCCATATGAATGATGAAAATTACAGTGGTGATAAATGTTATTTTAGATGAACAGTTTATGTGTCAGATTGCATAAATTCTGAGGACAAGTTCTGATGGAAGTTCTGATGATTAAGTTCTGATGAAACCATATCAGTATTTGTGTGAAGAATTACAGGAATACACATTCACTTTTCGAGTTAAGGAGCCATATTCTGATGACTTTTAAATCCCGATAATAATTAAGTTTTGATGCTGACGTGGCAATATTTATTTACTTGGTTTATTTTTGGTCATTACTCGAATGATTATATTTTTACAGAATATTGATTAATGTGAGATAAAACAGTCATAATCATAATGGGTTAGTGGTTAACGTATATGTCCTGAAAAACTGCATGTGCACGGTAATTATTGCTTATTTTACGTGCCCATTAACTCTTTTTCTAACCGTTTACTGGCTGTTCACATGGTGCCAGGTGTAAAGTGTATCCCATACTTCAAAAATACAACTGTTGAGTGGAGAAAGTATATATACGAGAGATAAAAGATTTTCTAATCTTTTACTTACTTTTCTATTCTAAATCTCTTTCACTTTCTCTCTCTCTCTCTCTCTCTCTCTCTCTCTCTCTCTCTCTCTTTTATTTTCCGAAGCTGTTTTTCTCTCAGACTTCTTACAAACACTTTGCAAACATACTCTTATTCACTTAATTTCTTACAGAGATGGCACCAAAAGACGTAATTTTTGATGGAGCTAAGTTTGTTCCTAATAACTTCTCCGCTATTCTTAGCAAGTCAGAAGCCCCACCAGAACTTCACTTCATTCGGGACTTTCTTGCTAGTTCTGATATTGGGTACGCTCTAACCGAACCTGATGCAGTCTCTGGTACTCAAGTGCTGGAGTTCTGGAGAAGGGGAGGATGAGCATGTCGTGACATTGGCTACGGTTCGACAAGCACTGCAGCTGCCTGAGAACTGTGTTTATTCTACTGTTGAAGAGCCAGTTCTTCAAAACATGATGGCCAGTCTGGGGTATGAGAGGACATTGGCAAAGCTGGGTTAGTTGAAGAGATCTTACATAAGGAGGGAATTGAGTTTCTTCTTTGACTGCAGAACCAAGGCTTTTGCAAACAAATGTTCTAATTTCGATGCAATCCCCATATTCAGCCAACAAATCGGGTATGCTCTCATAAATCAAACTGATTTTGATTATGCAAGTGTTGTCTTAGGTTTTATTGGGGATAGAATGACAGAAGACAGAAATACTGTTTACTTTGCTAGATTCTGTCAGCTTATCTATAGTTTTTGTTATGATGATAAGCCCCAATCAGCTGATGAATTAATTCAATCATTCAGACTAGCTAAAAGAGCTTTTAATGACTTATTATCTACTGATAATAAGAAGGCTGTGTTAAGACCCCTCCAAGTTCCTTTATCTGTCAAACAAGCCTTAATAACCTATGATCCAGTTAAATACACTAAATTATACCCTGATGTCCAACCATCCGAACCTCAACCATCAGCACCTACCACCTCTACACAAACACCTCAAACTTCTCAACCTCAACACATACCGTGAAACCTTCATCTTCCAAACCAAAGATGACAAAGGTTGTGACTCAGTCTCAACAGAAGAGGAGGAGAATGATTCTGAGAGATGAATCAAATACTGAGGAACATGTTACCATATCAGAACCTGTTGTTCTAGAAGCTGAGAAGGTTTCTTCTCAGAACGATACTGTAACTGGGAGTTCTAGGCCCCTCAAAAGGCTTAGAAAGTTAAAATCTGATGAAAAATCTCCTACAGTGCCTCCACCTATGAAAAAGTTAAAGAAATAGAGAGCTCACAGGGACATAGTTGAGTCAGATTCAGAGGATGTAGTGGAAGCAGCTAAGGTTGAGGATCAGGAATCTCTGATCTCAACAGAACCAATTGTTATTGAATCACTTCCTTCTGCACAACAAGAAACTGCTCAAGACAGAATACCTACACCCCCTATGTCACCTATAGTTGATCCAATACATACTGAAGAACCAGGTACAAGTGCTGAAATTGATATTCATAACCTGATTGTGCCTGAGATTTTGTACTTGGAAGCTCCACCAATTCAACTCACTCCACCAACAACATCAATTTTGGATGTTGATCAGAACCTGGCTGTATATCAGAATTTAGAGGAAGATGTTGAAGCCTCTATAGCATCACATACTGCTATTTTATCTGAGGATGCTGATACTGCAGGATCTACAAGTTCTGATGCTGCCAATGAAGAAATTATTGGTGAAGCTGCTACTAATTTAGATGCTGATGTAGCTGGTCCATCAGGACATGCACCTCAACAAACAGTTAATAAAGCTGATTTAGTCAAGAAGTTTGTTACAGGGGAAGCACCAGTACCTTGGAGTGAAACTCCTAGAGGAAAGGAGTGGACTAAAGAATGGAACACAGTTAGTTTTGTTCCTTCTGAAAAGATTCTTGCTGAGCATCTAACAAAAGCTGATGAAATGCTGATAAATGATGATTGCAAGGCACAGCTGAGAGTTACTGCATTGAGTACTAGGCACCTTCAAGGTCAACACTCGACAACTCATGCCAAGGTGAATAAAATTCAAGAAACTTTGATCCAGCAAGATATGAATGTGAAACTTGAAAAGAACAAATTTTTCAAGCCAGCCTTTGACATAATGGCCTACATTGAGAAAACTCAGGAGAAACAACAAAATCAAATTGAAGAAATTCTGAAGAATCAAGCTTCTCACCAAAATCAACTCAATGAGATCCAATCCTCAGTGGAATTGCTTGTCTCTCTTCTTTTACCTGCTGATGCCAAAAAGGGGGAGAAAGTGATTAAGTCCAAATGCAAATCTATTCAGACGCTGAAAGGAAAGGATGATGGAAATGATGACCAGAGAAACTCTAACAAGGGTAGAGGTCAAGTTCAAGGCAAAGGACTTTCATCAAGTAAAGCTAGAATTACAAGTCAAGGAACAAGTTCTGATACTGGGAGAAGAATAAGTTATGATACTGGTAAAAGGATAAGTTCTGGTAAACATCTAGAACTTGATGAAGAAATTTCAAAGCAGTTATTTCTTAAAGAAAATCCAGGAATAGACTTTGAGAGTCTAAAGGAAGAAGCAGCTAGACTCAAAGCAGAATGTGTCAAGACAAAATCTAAAGCTTCTGTTGTTGAAAAGAAATTTCCAAAACCTAAGGGTATTGTGATAAAGGAAAGAACAAATTCTGAGGCAACCAAAGCCAAATCACAAGTGGAAATTGATCCAAGGTCCAAGGGCAAAGAAAAAGTTGATGAACCTGTAAAGGTTTATATGCCAGTCATGGATAAAGAAACAACTGATGATGAAGAAGATGCTAATCTTACTCTGATGCATAAAAAGATTTTTCAAACAACCTCTGACATGTCTCATGTTGTTCAGAGTCAAGATATAGTAAGTTCTAATATGACAGTGAAGCAAGCAACCTCTGACATAGCTCAAGTTGGCTTGTTATCAGAAGATAAGGAAAAGGAAACCTCTGACATTGCTCATGTTAAACCTTCAAAGATACTCCTACCAAGATTCACCAAAGCTAAACAGGCTCAACCTTTGAAGAATGCAACAAGTGGTTTTGAAGCAAGAGTTGTTACAGGAAAGGAAGGAAGAGATAAATCTGGATTGGGTAGTTCTTATGAAAGAAGAGTACACAACACTACCAATGATCCAACTTCCTTAAGTGAACCAGGTGTTGAAGCAACTCCTGAAAGATTGAATCGACTTGAATCTATACAAATGGTTTACCATACCTTCTTGAAAGAACATATCTTGTAATATTTTATGACAGATGGAAGGGTATACCATATTAGGCAAAATGTTATACCACTGAAGTATTTTAAAGAACTGGAACATGTTCTATTCCTACTTCAAGTGAGAAACAGATTAACAGATAGTGCTGCAGGATATTTAAAATCTCAAATTCAAAGACAGAAGAAGCTTTATTCTGTAAAGACTGACAGCACATACTGTCCCAAGTACAGAGATCACAAAGGTGATATTATCGAAATGAAGCCTAACTCTGCTAAGATTATAACTACTTTTCTGGGTTATAAGGCTCTGGAATTCAATCTAGAGTCTGACAAGGCATATCTGATTAGACTAGATTAGGAGATAAGAAAAGCTAAGATAAATGATCTCAGAGCAGCTATTTTTTAAACTGGAGAAGATACAACTGAATTGATAAATGCTAAAAGGAGGATGGTCAATGAACTTGAATATGCTGAGAGATGTTTGTTGAAGAACTATTTCAGAACAACTCCTGATATCAAAGAGATCATAAATTGAAGGCAAGTCAAAGATCTACAACTGCTTAAATTCTGAAGTATATACAGACTGAAGCTGTTATCAGAAGTTAAAGATGGTAAAGCTAAAAGGACTGTAAGTTGTAGTTATCTAGTCAAATTCTCATGCATTTGTACTTAATGTTTTTGACATCATCAAATATCTGTTGAACTTGTATATTATGCTAATTTACAAGTTGGGGGAGATTGTTAGATATATTTGATAATGTCATGTGTAATATAATTTTTGTTTAGTTTTCAGATCTTACCTAACAGGACAAATCAGTACTTAACTGGAAATCAACACTTATACTGAAGACAGAACTTAAGATATCAGTACTTAAGTTATCAGAAGATATTTATCAGGAGATAATATCATGACTTAAGATGACTTTTAGATAAGGCAGGCGGTTGATTGAAAGGAAAGAAGATCGAGACTAAGACAGAAAGAAATATGCATGAAGAAAGAATTCTATGAAGAATAGAATACTTGGAAGAAAAGATAACTAGTTGATATATTTTAGGAAGCAGAATTATATTTCATATCAATTAGAATTTATCTTGTAACTGTGTATTATATAAATACAGGCATAGGGTTTACACTATCTGTGTTATCATTATCGAAGTTATTATTCTTTGTAACCCTAGCAGCTCTCGTGATAATTTGTTCATCACTGAGAGAGGACAGTTCCATATTGTAACAGAGTTTATTGTGTTGAATAAAATCTGTTTTTTATTACTTGAGTTCTTATATTCGATTTGATTGTAGTAAATACTGTATTCAACCCCCTTCTACAGTGTGTGTGACCTAACAAATCCCCATTCTCCTTTCCATGCTTGCCTTATCCTATACGAGGACAAGCCCAACCATCCAAAAATATGCATCCCCCAAAGACAGGACACGTCCTCCCCTCGTGAAATACACACGTTTTCCCTGCATTGCAAACTTGTCATGTGGACGAGCAATCTTGTTAACCTCACCTATGCTAGGCGCGCCCTGAGATGTGGACGCGTCCTAGATCCATTAAGTTGGCAACGTTGACTACAAACGACCCAAATCACACTGTCCAATTAATATTGGGCGCGTCTTATATATAGAGGATGCGTCCTCCTTTAGCACATTGCAGCCTACAAGTTAACCCTTCATCCTTTTGATCCAATTCTATTCCAACTGACCCGTTTTCGACCCAATGCCAAATTTTGGGTATAACAACTACCCCCCAAATTTCATTTGCAGTTGAAAACAAAATTGGAATTTTTACTCAAAAACCACAAGCAAAATTTGGATTGTCCCTTTTTTAAACATCAGGACCCGTCCTGCCCCCTGGGCGCATCAAAGCTTTGCATGTACATTCCCAAAAACGACCATTATATGACAGCTGTTGTACACGTCATCACTCATTTCTCTATAAATACCCCAAAATAGCACATCATTGCCACTTTCCTTTTTTCTCTCCCAACAACCCCCACCGTCGCCCCCCCCCAAAGCTTCAAATTCGATTTTCTGACAATTCAGCCGTCCATTGTTCGATCACCTCCAATCAATCAACCCCGCAACTCACTAGGTATGTAAATCGTCTTTCATGTCTCCCATTCGTCGAGTAAATTGACCATAACAAGTAAAAGACTGTCCGCATTCTTCATTTTTATTCTCATGTTCTTCAACTGTTCTTCGTTATCAACTATATGTATATGTGTATATATCTTTGAATATGCTATATTTTGCTTCTTTGATCTTAAATTATATGTTTCTAGGGTTACATAGATTTTGCCCCAAATCACCCATAATCGATTAGAATTCTTCTGTGTTTAAGTCCCAATGGACGCGTCTACCTCTTAGGGCGCGTCCTATTGCTTGTTTATTGCATAGTTTATCTGTCATAAATTAAGTTGTTTCAACAAGAATAGAGCAGACACGCTATCAAACTAGGACGTGTCCTCGTACATTAGCTAAATCATTTTGATAGATTCTCCGGGACGCGTCCTCACGCTAATCCTATCTTTATACTTTACTTCCTTTTCTTTACTTTTTGTTTCTTTTCTTTAAGTCATGGACGCGCCCTCAAAATATTCTTCCTTCTTGTTTTAGCTGGAGGACACGTCTTCATCCTCTACATTTCACCCATTCAAGGATTTCAATACACGCCTTGGGCTTGATTCTCCACCTCCCCTAACTTTCCGTCCCGAACTACCTAAGTACCACATGACAGACTCTTCCTTGAGGCAGAAACTCATGTCTTTGAATATCTCAAATCAAAAATTTCGATCATGTCAAATTTGAGCTCTGAATCCCTGAACAACATTCCCCTCAGTGCAAGGGTTGGAAAGAAGAAGTTAAAACGCAAGAGATCTTCTCAAACCGCCCGTAGCCAAGCAATCAAAGATTGGACTGATGATGAGATCATCCCTTCTTCTAGTAAATCTCAACAACATAAAATCATCTCTGACGAGGGCGCATCCCCATCCGCTCAAGATGCATCTCCTGTTCAGGACACGCCCTCTCCTCACAGTGAGGGTGAGTTTGAGAAAAGAGCGCCTGAGCCTGAAAAATACCCCATCTCTCCTCAACAATCTGTCTCTCCACTGGAGCATTGGGAGCCAAGAAATGTAGAGCTTGATTTTGACTGGAAAGAGCTCAAAGATCTCCCTGAGGCAGAGAAGAATGTCTGGAGGAAGAAAGAACACAAACTAACTTGTGTTGGGATGAAATCTACTACAACAGACCTATAGATTGGATGGACCATGAAATATTACGATATGGAGGGAATCTGGGCGCATCCTCTTAGAATGATGATGCCCCATATTTTTAACATAGAGAATCTGAGGATCCCTAGAATGGTTCTTACTCCAAAACTCATTTCTTTGGGTGCGGGCGCGCCCTTACATCCATACATCAAGAAAATTTTAAAGTGGTATGACGTTGCTCCAGTTCAACTTTCCCCAAACTCATACAAGTTAGTATCGGCCTTGTATATCATGTACCACAACCTAGGGTTTGGCGCGCCCTCCATGAAGGAGTTTAGCTACTTCTTCAGCATTAGGAAGTCTATCCCTGGTTACCACTTCTTTGTCGTCAACAAGTGGCTAAATAACAAGGGCTTCAATGAAGGCAAGGTGAGCCACAAGAGTGACTAGAAATAACCTTTTTTCTATATTTATGATATCAAAAGAGCTCACATTCGCTTTAACTTAAAACTAAGTAAGTGATGTTCCCAGAACGCGTCCTATTAATCAGGACGCGTCTTCCCGTTTATTAACTCTTTTACTTTTCCTTTTTGATAATCCTCATCTTTCTTCCTTAGATAAAAGAACTCAAAAAGAGCTAACAGGGAAGAAAAAAAAAGAGAGCAGATAAGGTGCTTAGGTATGCTGAGGAGCATTTCAACCTCAATGAGATGATCACAGAAGCCAACCTTAAGAAAATTGGGGCTCTGTCTGTAAGGGTTGGTTATATTTGTAAATACTGTGACTTTTACAATGGAAAACCCGTCCTCACAACTTCTGAAAAAGCTAAGGGGCTTAATACCACAGAATTGGTCCATCTTGACATTAGAAGACAAGTAGACTTAGAACAGGGTAAGAATTATCACATATAGGATGTGTCATAGACTTAGGACGCGTCATAGACTTAGGACGCGTCATACATGCATCTTCATACACATAGCTTTTACTTTACCTGACATATATACAGGACGCGTCGTCTAGTATTATAAGTAATTGTGATGTTCACTAACATATTTATGTCTCCATTTATCAAGCATGTAAGCTGTCGTAGTTCCTCTAAGACGCACCCTAATACTCAGAACGCGTCTAGGATCCCAATTTTTAATCAAAGTCATAATACTTGTCAATTTCCACATTACTATAAGTTTATTATCAGCAGGGCACATCCTCTGTTCTGGGCGCGCCTAGGACTAATATTTTCCATGTTATTTCACAGATATGACGTCTCTTCCCAAAGGGTTTGCTATTGGGGCCTCCAAAAAGCTGAAAGCCAGGACCAAGCCTGTTTCTGCAAAACCTAATCCAAAAACTAAGGATCCTTCGCCTGCTGTGGTTCCCTCTCCTCCACCAAAAGTTATTGATACTATTGTGGTAAACATCACTGACAGGGAGGACGCACCCTCTAAGCGCTAGAAAATAGTTCCAGGTGACCAATCTTTTGTCCTCAGATATCTGGGCGCGTCCTCATCTGGAACTTTTACTGAGGATGAGGTGAGGGGCTGTACTTTTAGAACAGAGGAGCAAACTGAGCAAGCTATGGTGAGCGTAGCGGCTGAGCTTCATTTGTACGCAAGGCAAAATGCTAACATGGCTTCCAGACTTAGGGCGCGTCTTGCTGTCACTGACACTGCAAAAAGTCAAGCTGAAAATCAAATCTCTGGAAAAGAGCATTACATTGCTCACCAAAGAAAAAGATGCTGAGATCCTTCAGTTAAAGCAAAACAAGGCGCGTCTTAAGGGCGAGAAGGCAATCCTTGAGGGCCAGGTTACCTCTATGGAGAGTGCAATGGAGAGCGTGGTTACTCTAAACTCCACCATGCAATTGGAACTTGACACTCTAAATGATGATAGGATGCATGGTTGGAAAGAAGAGAAGAAACTGGTATATCAGAATGGGTTTGCAGCTGGCTTTGAAGAATGGTGTTCTGGGTTCATAGCCAATGACCCAGAATACACTTTTTTCAAATTTGACGAAGATACCCAAAAATGGGTGACTGACTTCAAGGGCAGAGCTGCAAATTCCATTAAGGACAAAAGGATCATCCTAGGCTTAGAAAAAGATGACGCGTCCCCTGCACCTTCTCCACTTCAATCCCAGCCTCCACCTTTTCCTGCAAAAGATCAAGACAAGCCTCAGGACACGCCTCCTGCTTAAGACGCGTCTTATATTTATTTATGAACTTTTCCTGAACTATCTCAAGGGTGCAGGTCCCTTTTAAGCCTTGCAAGTTGTATTCATACTTTAACTATATCAAAACTCCTGGATGATGCACTTTAAGTTTTTCCCTTAGCATAACAAAATATTTCTACACACTCTACTATTCCTGTTATGCAACGTACAAAATATGGGCGCGTCCTTATTCACGGATGCGTCAACCCTTAATTTTAGAAGGCAAGTGTTTCGAAATAACTCGAAGTAATACCGTGATTGACGTTAATCTAGACGCGTCCTGAGCCAGGGCGTGTCATCCTTTTATCTGAAAATAAATTACATTACCCATGCCTATGGCATCATTTTTCATGCATATGTTTGCTTTATTTTTATAATTTCATTTGATAAATTATATGATGGGCGCATCCTCTGCTCAAGACGCGTCCGCATTTCACCTACACCTTTACAAGTCATGTTCCTGCCATCTCCTTAACATTGTAAACCAAGGATTACACTGTAAGGGCGCGTCATAGATGAAGACGCGTCTTCTCATGAGCACGCGTCGAATGGTCTATAAAATCAACGAAATAACCATTGGCAATTTTTTCAAAGTCTATATTAAATAATGTGCTTGAGTGTCAAAAGTGTACCAGTCCCACGACTACTATGCTCTGTGGGGAATTTATTCGAAAATATGATTCTTCAACTAGTTCTAAGGTAGATGGTACATGCACTACCCCCTAGGCTAGGAGAAATTTTATTGCTTCTAGTCTATGACTCAGGAATAGCCCTAAGTATATAGCTGAAAATGTAAACATGATATGTAAGGGACCAAAGCCGCGCCTTACTGATAATACTTTCGGAGATGCTCCGCATTCCATGCTCGCGGAACCAACTTCCCTTCCAAGTCTTCAAGATGATAAGTCCCCTTCCACAAGATTGCTTTTATCTTGTATGGTCCTTCCCAATTAGCTTCAAATACTCCGTGCTGGGGATTTCTTGTGTTTGGAATTACCTTCATGAGCATCAAATCCCCTACCCTCAACAGTTGTCTCTTTACCTTCTTGTTGTAGTACCTTGCAGCACGCTGTTGGTATGCTGCGAGCCTTAACTGGGAATTCTCCCTTGTTTCCTCCAAAAGGTCCAAGTGAAGCCTCTGGTTATCTTCTGCATCTTCCTCTTGGTAATGATCCCTATGAAGTGATCCTGAACCAACTTTCACGGGAACCATAGCTTCGTACCCATAAGTGAGCATAAAGGGAGATTCTCCCGTGGTAGATCTTGGAGTAGTGTTGTAGGACCACAACACTTTTGGGAGTTCCTCAGGTCAATTCCCTTTGCGCTCCTCCAGTTTGGTCTTGAGGGTATGATTTTATATTTTATTTATAGCCTCTGTTTGTCCATTACTCTGAGGATGATAGACCGCTGCAAATTCCTTCTTAATCTTCAAATCCTCACACAACTGTCGCAACTCCATGCAATCGAACTGCTTTCCTTTTTCAGAAACAAGTTTGTAAGGAATTCCAAACCTACACATAATGGAATTGAAGACAAAATCTTTAATTTTCTTCACGGTGATAGTCGCCAGCGGCATAGCTTTTGCCCGCTTAGTAAAGTAATCAACCGCAATCACTGCATACTTGGCATCTCCTTTAGCCTTGGGTAATTCTCCAATAAGATCAATCACCCGCATGACAAATGGCCATGTGATCACCATAGGCGTCAAGAGCGTTGCTGGCATAGATCAGTAATTCACAAAGTGTTGGCGGCGATCGCATGCTCTAACATAGTTCGCGACATCCTCTTTCATCGTAGGCCAATAATAACCTTGGTGTAGAACTTTCATCGCCAACGAGTTACCCCCCGAGTGATTACCACAAATTCCTTCATGTACCTCCCTTAAGATGTAATTCCCTTCTTCTTCATCGATACATCCGAGCAGCGGTTGGTTGAAGCCTCTCTTATACAATATTTCATCATAGACCACATACCTTGCAGCCTGGTAGCGGAGTCGCCGAGCCTTGAACTTATCCTCAGAAAGTGTTCCCTTGTGAATATAGGCAAGAATGAGCATCATCCATGTTTACTTGGGAGCCTCATCTACTTACATCACCTCTATTTCTGGGATACTAGAAATTTCCTGGATTTCTAAGGGTATAAATCCCAATAACACGGCATCCTGCTGGGATCCCAGTTTTACCAAAGCGTCCGCGTTGTTGTTCTTTTTCCCGCGGTACACATTCTAGTCTAACCTCTTTGAACCTTCCAATCAGGCGCTGCATGCACCTCAAATACAATTATGTTCGCGGTCCTCGAGCTTGAAACCCCCCGTTCACCTGGTTCACCACCAACTCTGAGTCACTCTTTGCAATTAGGTTCCGCACTTCCATTTCCAAAGCAATTTTTAGGCCATTAATCAGTGCTTCATATTCAGCGTCATTATTTATAACATAGAACTTAAAGTGAATCGCGCTCATCAAGTGATGGCCTTCTGGAGATACAAGCACTATACCCGCGCCTGCTCCTCCATTCGTGACTGCTCCATCCACATGCAAAATCCACCAGGGATATGGAAACTCTTCTAAAACTTCTTCAGGATGAGGCGGATGCAACACCACCAAAACCTTATCGTTAACTTCAGAATCAAATTCCAGTAAGAAATCAGCTAGGGTTTGTCCTTTGATTGCCGTATGAGGCATATATTCCAAGTCAAACTGTCCCAACTCCACAACCCATTTCAACATCCTTCCTGACGATTCTGGTTTATAGAGGACTTGCCGCAGAGGATATGCTGTTCGAACTTCAGTTCTAGGAGCTTGGAAATATGGGCGTAGCTTCCTTGATGCGAGAGTTAAGGCATAAACCAACTTTTCCATACTGGTATAGCGAGTCTCAGCATCGTGCAACCGTTTGCTCACATAATACACTGGTGACTGTTATGCATCTTCTTCTCTTACCAATACTTCGCTGATTGAATACTCCGAAACTGCAAGGTATAGGATCAAAGACTCTCCATCCAATGGTTTCGACAACATGGGAGGGTTCCCCAGTTGCTCCTTAATCCTCCTGAAAGCTTGCTCACATTCTGGTGTCCACACAAAGTCTTTCCATGCCACTTTAATCACCTTAAAGAATTCCTTATATCTGTCGGATGATATAGAAACAAATCGATTCAACGCGGCAATCCTTCTAATTAAGCTTTGCACCTGCTTCACACTAGTGGGAGACTTCATGTATAGCAGTGCCTTGATCTTTTCAAGGTTAGCTTCAATTCCTCTATGATTGACAATAAACCCAAGGAACTTGCCTGACTCAACACCGAACACGCATTTCTGCCGATTCAACTTCATGCGAAACCTCCTTCAAATGTTAAACATTTCCATCAAATGCTTGATATGATCATTTGCCTCCTTCGATTTTACCAACATGTCATCTACATACACTTCCATGGTCTTTCCAATCTGATTCTTGAACATTATGTTCACCAACCGTTGATAGGTCGCGCCTGCGTTGATCAATCCAAATGGCATCCCTATGTAACAATATAACCCTCTATAAGTGATGAAGGATGTATGCTCCTGATCAGGGCCGTACATGGGAATTTGATTGTAACCGGAGTATGCATCCATAAAGCTTAACAAGGCATGCCCTGCCGTTGCGTCGACCAACTGATCAATTCGTTAAATGGAAAACTATCCCCCGGGCAAGCTTTATTGAGATATGTGAAATCTACACACGTTCTCCACTTCCCATTCAGTTTTTTCACAAGCACCGGATTTGCAAGCCACTCGGGGTAGAAAGATTCTTTAATTAACCCAACTTTAATGCTATCGCTCTCTCTCCGCTCACTGGGCGACGCTTTTGTCGTATGCCCGTGCAGTTAGGGAAGATGTTCAAGCGATGACATATTACTCCCGGGTTGATCCCAACCATGTCTGAATGACTCCACGCAAAGACATCAAGATTTTTAATCAAAAAATGGGTGAGCCTTTCTCTCATCCAAATACTTAACTGAGACCCCACTTTCAAAATCTTGCTTGGATCATTTTTATCATTTGGGACAGATATTGTGTCCTCAGCTGGCCCCATTTTCTCAGCAGGCATAGGGATCCTGGGATCCAGATCGAAATCAAAGTCCCGGGGGTCTTCTATTTCCATTCTTGCACTTGAGGGCGCGTCCTTACAACTAGGAGCATCCACCTCAGGACAAGGCATAATTTTATGCGCTGCAGGTGTGGAGGACGCGTTATTAGTTAGAGGATCATTATTCTTTGCAAACATGGAGGGCGCGTCCTTCTTTTGAGGAGCATCAACCTCATGTCCATTTTCACTCTCCAAGGGCGCGTCCTGTTTCTGGGAGCATCTACCTTGGGGTTACTTTTCAGGCTTTGTAAAATCTCACTTCTTCCTTCCAACTTTTCTCCATTAATTTCCTTCTGCACAATATCTTCTTTATGATTCACCATGACTTCCTCCACACTGCGAATCCTCGAAACATTCCCAAGTATCAAAGTAGGAGCGTTGGTTATGTGAGTTCTCCTTCCTCTGGGTCCTCTACAAAATAATAGGCATGAACTTCTCCATTTGGTTTCATCTGAATGCCCGTCGCATCCTCAACGGGTAGACCCTTGCCTTCAAACCTTCTCCTGCAAAATTCTTTAACAGCCTTGTGGTAGCAGTCGCGTGATTCATATTGCGACCCCCTCAGGCTGCCCACTCCGTTAGGTGTCAGAAACTTTATCATCAAGTGATGTTTCGAGGTTATTACTCTGAATGCTCGCAACCAAGGTCTGCCCACCAGAACATTGTGTACGGACTCCTGATCCAGCACTTTGAAATCTATCATTTGAGTAACAGACAGAGCTCCTTCTCCAAGTGTGACGGGAAGTCTAATTGAACCCATAACCCTTACTACTTCTCCAGTAAAGCCGTAGATGTGCGCATCTTTAAAATTCATGTCGCTATCCGGGAACCCCAACTTCTTGTACGTGCTGTAATACAAGATGTTCGCGGAGCTTCCGTTGTCCAAGAAGACACGATGCACGTTTATCATCCTGATTAACATAGTTATTACCAACGCGTCATTATGAGGATGATGTACCTATGTTGACTCTCTTTCTCTGAACGTGATATCATCGAATTCTCGTTTAAATATTTTCGGAGGCCGATCCTCCAAGCTATGAATTTTGGTGAGTGGTAGGTGTCGTGCCTCTCTTGCATTTCTCTGCAATGCCCGATTACTATCACCAACAAATGGATGTCCTCAAAAAATTGCCCTAATACTCCCAGCTCTTTGGAACTTTACCTCCGCTGGCTTCTCATCAACTTCTGCCTGTGGGGGATGTCTTCATATTTCCCCTTGTCATCGTTTCCTCTGTGTCGTGTCAATCCACTCTCCCAGATATCCAACCTTGATCAATTCTTCAATCTCATCTTTTAAATAACGACATTCGTGGGTATCATGACCAGTGGACTCGTGGTACTCACAATATTTTTTCTTCTCTCTACTCTGCCATGAGGTCAGGCGGTCTGGTTTCTTGAAGATTCCTCTGTCTTTGTTTACTTCAAAGATGTGATCAATGGATGCTTCCAGGGGAGTGTAATTACTCACTCTCTTTTCATAATTTGATGGGGGACTCCACTCTCTCCGTACATTCACAGCATTTACCCTATTAGGACTCCGAGTATTCCGCCGATATTCTAGACTTGCATAACTATCTCTTCTCTTGGTTCGCCCCTTTGAGTTGGTATTATCACTTTTCTTGGTTTCGACAAGCGATTTCTCAATTGCCTTGAAGGACTCAGCCTACGCAAGTACGTCAGCTAGCGACACAGGGTCTTTCCCTTGCAAATGTTTCCAAAAATCTGTTCCCATGCGCAGACCAGCTATAAGAAGTATTTTCAGTGTCTCATCAGTTGCGCCTCTCACCAAGGTAGACTCTGCATTGAACCTTTTGAAGTATGAGGTCAAGCTTTCTCCTTCCTTCTATTTCACGTTGGCTAGTATGGTAACAAGCAGTGTATATTTTACCGCAGCTTGAAATTGATTCAAAAACAGGGTCTTCATTTATTCCCATGATGTAATAACTCCTGGGCCAAGTTTTTGGAACCACTGTTGAGCGCCTTCTCTAAAAGTAGCCGCCAAAAGACGACACCGAGCCAAGTCAGGTACCTGATACACATCCATCTCAATATTGAAACGCCCCAAAAATTTCACGGGGTCGGAGTTTTCATGAAAACACAAATCATTGGTCGTGTTCCTGTACCCAGCCGGAAGCTGCGCTTCCCTTACAACAGTGGAGAAAGGGGATGGGGCTTGCGCAGTTGCTGTAACTCTACCCCCTTCAAGATGGTTGAGTAACCTTTTAAGATCATCCACATTAAATGTTCCTACTCCAGGAATGGTTTGAACGTTAAGTTGTTGGGGTTGCTCCACAACCTATGGTTGTTTCCCTTGATTACCACCGGGTGTACTAGTGGATCTTGCCGCCCCTCGCCCTGAGGTTACGGTTGTGGTATATTATCGCCTTGATTTTGAACATTCCCTTGTGCACGAGGCTCCTCCTGGCCGTGTCTCAATATCTCATCATTGTTTTGCAACCTTTCATGAATTCGGACGTCGTCCCGAACATGAGGACGCGTCCCGGATCTATTGCCCGTAGCACTGTGAGAAGCTAAAGGAACAATGACAGGGGCTTCCTCAGTGGAGGGCGCGCCCTCTCGTCTTCCATTATATGGCGCCCTTCCATGCTGGTATCCCATCCTTCCCCGTCCATTCCTTTGGTAACCTCGGCCATAATTTCTGAACTTTCTACGTGGAGGGGCACGCTCGAGTTCGCGGTGTCGTACCTTATCATCTCTTGGATATGTAGGGGGCACACGCGTTGTATCACGGGGCCTCGCTTCTCCACCGTTTCCTTCCTTTTGCCATTCTAGTGGCAACATCCTCAATTCATCATCTTCCAACCTTATGACAAGTCTCCTTTACAGGGTTGAGAAATCTCATCTTTCATCCTCCTGATTCCGGATATTTTCTGCATGACGACGCTCGTCAATCGTACGTCCAGACCTATACGGATGCGGGATAACCTGATTATCGGTACGAGGCCTCTCTCTTCCATCAGTATCCTCATCAATAAGCTCCACAATAGGCTCAACGTCATTAGAGTATTCCAAGCATCGCAGAGTGATTCGCAGGTTTCCTCCAATTGGTCGCGAATATCCCTGGTATCTCCTTCGACCACGGGAGCTTTCCCCATGGCGTGTCCATGGCGGGGCGTACGATGACCCCTCCTTGTTTTGCGATGCTCCACCGTGCTCACCCTCGAGTTAAAATTGTTCAGAGTGTCCCCCATGCGATATAGCTGCTCCAAGATATCAGCGTTGCTGATGAGAACGGGTGGTGTTCCGCCCACATTTGGAGCTCGCGGAGGATCTACTATATTTTTGGGCATGTAGGGTTCATGGCGAGTGTAGCCTCCCTCGCCCTCTCCTTCAGATCTGCTATCACTTCCATTGTAAGAACTTCCATCATGATTGTAAGACATCTTTTCCTCCCAAGAGTATGATCTTAATTAGCAGCCCCTCCTTCTAGCGCCAATTTGTTGACGGAGGAATCTGGTAACAACAAAGTTTGAGGTTTTTCGACAAAATTAAGATCTATGATGGAGGTTCTTTGCCGGAAAATCAAGCGGCGTGTGGTGGTTTGTGGTTGTTTTAGGCTGAGATTGATCAGAGTAAGTGGGGGCTTCCTTATCAGCTCTCAACTTCTTACCCCTCTCAATGTGCCTACGTACCCTTTATATAGAGATAAAGCCTAACGTAGTTCTTGGGGAACAATAAATCTAATGGGCTTAGACTTCTCATTCCTAGGCCCGGTAGAAACCCATCCAGAATCCATCTTCCGCTAGCTTTAGGAATGTCCAACTATGAGGCCCAACCGTGAAGGCCCAAGGCTCGTCCGTAACCGAAGGACTTCACGGATAATGCATCTCCCTGCGCAAGGATAACACTCCGATACAGCTATCTCCATTGATTTGCGGACGCAGGTATAACCACGGTTCACCCCAAATGCCGATCGCGTCCCTGTCCGCCGAATGAGGATAACCCACGAGATAACAGGACAGGTGATCCCAAACTCTTGGGTGCAAAGTGCCGGATGACTCCAAAGTTCACCAACGAGGACACCCGTAGAATACAAGAACGAAGTTCCTAAAGCACACACCAATGATAACCCCGCATCCCCAATGAGGACACCCGTTGAATACAAGAGGAGGCCTTCAATCATCAGGCGTACCCCCGGAGGCCTTCAAGGTTTTCACGGACATCCCCCTCCTTGACCGACTCAATGAGGGAATTCTTCAAGGAGTAGCTACGACAAATACATTAGTAAAAAAAATTCCCATTCTCCTTTCCATGCTTGCCTTATCCTATAAGAGGACAAGCCCAACCATCCAAAAATATGCATCCCCCAAAGACAGGACGCGTCCTCCCCTCGTGAAATGCACACATTTTCCCTGCGTTGCAAACCTGTCATGTGGACTAGCAATCTTGTTAACCTCACCTATGCCAGGCGCGCCCTGAGATCTGGACATGTCCTAGATCCCTTAAGTTGGACTACAAATGACCCAAATCACACTGTCCAATTAATATTGGGTGCGTCTTTATATAGATGACGCGTCCTCTTTTTGCACATTGTAACCTACAAGTTAACCCTTCATCCTTTTGATCCAATTCTAGTCCAATTGACCCGTTTTCGACCCGTTTTGACCCAATGTCAAATTTTGGGTATAACACGTTATATCCGCTAAACTACTAAATTATTAAAGTACTATACATAGTGTACTTATCCTACTAAATTATGATAACAAGTTTTTCTATAATTTTAATTATAAATTTATAATTTTATATAAATATTTTAAAATTATAATATGGAGGAACAAACAAAATTTAAATATTAACGGGAACTCGTCCATCGCACGGGATTTAAGCTAGTAACTTTAAAACGTACTCCCTCCGTCCCATAATATGTTTCCTATTTTGACTTTTTGTACTGTTTATTTTAAGCGATTGACTACTAATTTACGTCTAATCTATAAGATCAAACATAGTAATGTGTGATTTTGTTGGATTCGTATTTATGAGTACTTTAATGCAATGAAGTTTTTATATTTAATACTAATACGAAATTAAAGATATTAACAATAAAAAATGTGCATTAGCAAACGTGTCCAACACCAAGAGGAAACGTTTTTAGGGACGGATGAAGTATTTGAATAAATATTTAGGTGAATTGCGTTTTGATAGCATGTACGATTTCGAAAGGTGGCGGTATAAATAATTGAAATATTGATACTTATAAATATTAAATAATTCTCTCAATTTGAATGGTGTTAAATCGACAGTCGAAAGGTGACAGCATAAATAATCGAAAAATTGGTACTCATAAATATTAAATAATTCTCCCAATTTGTAATTATGTCACATCGATAGTTTGTTCGATAAATAAAATTGATTTGCCGGCAAGGGTTAGCTCAGTTGGTTAAATAGGAGATGATTATCCTTTTGGTCACATGTTCGAATCATACTGGAGAATTTATAATTATGCCTCCTGAAATGCGGTTTACCTTAATTCATGTGGTTTACCCAGTGCGCACTTAAAAGGTTATCAGTTACAGTTTATCTACTATAAAAAATAATTGATTTGATTTTTACTCAACTATAGCAAATAAGTTTTATTTATAGCTAAAATATCTATTAATAATAGAAACATATCCACACATTTCATACTAATTAATCTATATGGTGGTCGTAAATGTAATCTAACCATTTTTCAGTCAGCCTGCAACGACATTTAAGTTGGTCGTTATTATCCTCTCACATTCTAGTAGATTTTTGGAATAAATCACGTTGCAATGATATTGTGAGTTAATTAAATGCACTTAACTTAACCAATTTTTTTGGCCGATTTTTTTTTATTATAAATAACCCGCAGCCGCTAACCTTCGGGTGTGCACTGGGTAAACTCTACGGACTCACTTAATCACGTGCAAAGCACGTGAACCAAACATAATTAATGATGTGAACTATCCCGTCACAATCAAACAGAAAAAAATTCCTTATAACAAGCATAATTGACCGATAATTTATCAATTTTGATTATATTTTTAATCAAAACAGTAATTAGTTGGTTATGTTCAATAAAAAATGGCCTCCAATTTTCAACTAAATAAAATGTTAATAACGAGGGTCAGAAATGAAGTTATTTTTTTACAAAAACTTCTTATATCTATTTAAACTTGACGGTCATATTTGATTGATTGCTTATGACCAGAGTTGTAAATAATCCGAAGTCGGACAAACTTTTAACAAACTGGAACAAAATCTTAACGAACTCAACATTGTTGGATAATATTTGATAATCTTATCGGATCAAATTTTTTTTCTGAACTCGAGCTCGGTAATATTCAAACCGAACACGAATGTTCGCGAACATATCAAACCGAACCGAAAATGAACAAACACGAATTGTTCTTGAACATTATATGTATTTTTTTAAAAAAATTATTTTAAGTAAAAATTTGTATACAACTATTAATTAAATAATTTTTCACCAATAAAAATTTAATTTGAAATAATTATAAGATAATAAAAATATATACCATTAATAATACATATAATATTATAAATATACTATTTTTTTCGAACCGAACTCGAGCTTAACGAACGAACCGAACTCGAACTGAAATCAAGTAGAACACCTTAAAAGTTCGATTCGATTCGTTAAGATTATCAGACAAGAAATGCTATTCGAACTCGAGTTCGATAAGTTTATAAAATGGGCTTATCGAACTCGAACTTTGACGAATCGGACAAGGTTAACGAACAGTTCGGTTCATTTAGAAGTCTACTTATGACCCATTTTTATTGTAATGGTACTTCATGTTCATTAAATTTTGAACTAATATAATATTTAACCAATATTTTAATGGCAATCATTTAATTTATTAATGTACTTCGTAAAAATAAATTTAGTTATCAAGCGCCAATTATATATCATGAAAATGGGAAAAAGATTATTATAGGCTAATAAAATAAAATTTAAACAATAACAACCATCTTGATTACATAACTATAACATTTATGATTCACCCTCAACTTTTTAAAAATATATTATTGAGAAATTATCGAAGGGATTCCTAATTCTTTTAAAATTCATAATAAAACAAAATAGATCAGAGAATTTTGAGAGTATATAAAGAGTATATAGTTACCTTTGTAAACAGTGTAAAAGAAAATTTATTGTTTTATGGTGAAAAATTTGAACTCTCAACACTTTAATCAATAAATCATTAAGTCTATCAATGAAACATCTCATCTATATTAGGAACCAAATATCAGGTATAGTTTTCGAATGAACAAAACCTATATCAGGTATAATTTGATTTGGGCTTGTAAGTGGTTTGAGCAATTTAAAATTGTGAGCTTACAGAAGCATGGGCCATCTCCAAAATTGAGACCAATATAAGTGGGATAGATGAAAACCGAAGTCCGGGCGGCACAGTTGAAGGATAACGGCGGAGGATGGGTGGTTTTGTAAGCCAATCATCTAAACACAAAGACGATCATCCTTTACCTCTTGTACATGAAGATATAATTCGGGTGGAGATACTTCCAAGATTGCCTGTTAAATCACTTGTGAGATTTCGATGTGTTTGCAAATCCTGGAATCTTCTCCTATCCAATGACCCTAGTTTTGTCCAATCTCATCTCACTCGCAATTGCATGGATCCCAACAAATGTAGCTTGATTACCAGGTGTCTTCCTCGTAATATCCACAAATATAAATTCTTGGAGCTAGGCGGTTCCATTAACGGATTAGTTTGTGTTTACCATTTCGATAATCATGCTATTACATGTCTTGGAATATGGAACCCTGCTACAAATCAATACAAGGATATTTCCCTCACTCCTTCAACTGCAGCTACTTCTGACTTCTATTTCGGATTAGGTTTTGATTCTGTTGCTAATGATCATAAACTTGTATTCGTTGCTATATATCCTGAACGTCCATTACTATCTTATGTTTACTCCTATAATCACTCTTCTTGGGGTAACAATGCAGTCACGTCTGATTTCGTAGCATGAGGTGTGCATTATGCACCCCCTACAATTGTACAAGGTTGTCCTTATTGGTTTAATTCTAGTGTCAAATGCCTTGAACACTCTTATGTCATATCTTTAGATATCCAATATGGAGTTTTTAGGTTGTTGCCTGGAATTAATTTTGTCAACAACCCCTCAATACTTAAGATGCTCGTGAATTTCAGGGATTCTCTTGCGCTCTTGCTTTGTGATTCTTCCCCTTCTACTCTTTCAAAATCAGTTGATGTTTATATGTTGGATGAAAGATGCAGACTTTGGACCAAGAACTACACAGTTGATCCAATCACCATTCATGGCAATATGTTTTTAACTCATTCCTTTAGGAATGGAGAATTATTATTTGTCGCGGTTAACAAGGACGAGCTGTTATTGGTTATTGTCAATCCTGAAACCCAAACAATTACCAAAAGTGAGACTTATTCCTATGATAGATCTCGTTGGAACCTCTTTCGCTCATATTGCCTTGATTACACTGAGAGTCTATTATCTATCAAGGGAATGAACCTTGATAACTCCGGTGAGCGGACGGCTCCGTCCGACGCCATTCCTGGACCTTCTGGGTATAAGTGAGGTGTAGCTGCTGGTTGGGCGCCTGCAAAATAACACCGGAAGGGGGGTTTGGCTCCCACGACGCCTCCAGTGTAAGAATAAGAACAGAGCTCTGGAGATGATGAAGATGAATGTATGTAAATGGGAGGGCTGCTGTGTGTGTATGAATATATGAGAGAGAGTGAGTGTGTAAGAGTGTATATTTTCTAACCCCTAAACCCTTCAGCCTTGGGGGTATATATAGCCCAAAGGTAGGGTTTAGGGGTGGTTACCTCTAAATCAGGGCCGTTGGATCTTGGGAGCAGAGGACGCCTGGCTTGGGTGGATTGCTTACACGTGTCCAGGGGAGGACCACCTCCAGAGTGCCCTAACGGCCTTCTGACACGCGCCGTGCTTGTCTGGTGTGTTGGTTGTTGATAGTTGTCATAGTCACATGCTCACGTACCCTTCCTTGGCGGGTTGTGGGATGTGCATGTGTTTACTGGGACCCCCTCATGGTTGTCTTAGCCTTGACCCGGATCCGGGTCGGAAGGTGGTCCGGGTCCCGGGTTGGGTCCAGATCCGGGTCGTGGGATGGACCCGGGCCTGGTCTCTCCATCTGATTGTTCTGGGAGAGGGGGGTCTCGGTCCATCGATCGTGCCTGGTATCCTTTAGGTCCAGGTTGAATCATAGCCGGGTCTCTTATACCCTATCAAACCTCATGCATGTGCGCAATAAAGGAACTGATGTCTTAATTATTGAAAAATGTTCGTGATTTTCTTCTCGTGTTAAGATACTTCTCTCGTTCAAGAGAATGAGAAGATCAAATGTAAAATTAGTGATTTTATTTCCATATTGCATTGTAATTGTATTTTATTATTCATTTTCCTTTGAGACAAGTGACTTCAATTCAATATTTTGATGTTAAAATCTCTTTTATGTGCATTCATGACGAACCATATTCAGGCATGTTATAATTCTCTGTTGCTCTACTCAATCTTGTAGAATGCCGATTATAAAGTTGAGCCTTTTATTGAGAAATTATCCCCGAACGGGGATTATTGAGAAATTATCGAGGATATTCCTAATTCTTTTAAATTTTATAAAAAAAAACAAAATATCAAATTAACTATCATGATCTGAGAATTACGAGAGTGTATAATTACCTTTGTAAACAATGTAAAGAAAATTTATTGTTTTATGGTGAAAAATTTGAACGAGCTCTCAACAATTTAATCAATAAATTAATAAGTTTATCAAAGAAATATATTACTTTTTAAAATTTATACTTGTTTGTGGATTATTCAATTGATACATCTAGGAGTTGTTGATATTTTGAGTATTGGTATCACTACAACAAATCTGGCCATTTGCGACGATTTTTTTTTACTGAAATCGTCGCAATTGAGTCATTTACGATAAAAAAAAATCGTCATTCTTGCTCTTTATCTTATCTATATTCTATCTACAACTTTTTTTAGCAATTACGTTCAACTTTTCGTCATAAATTCCATTTTTATCGTAAGTTAGTGAACATGGTCCCACTTTCTTAATAAAATAAAAAATGAACTTGCGACGGAAATAACTGTCGTATGTTTATAACTAGCGACAGATTAAACGTCGGATTTTAGCCTAACCACGTTTAATACAATAATAATAGTATATATGATGATATCATTCGTCGGATGTTGGTAACTATGACAGTTTTGTCGTCGTATATGTCTTAGCAAATGGGACCCACCTGGTTTTTAAAATTTGAATTAAAATAAAAAAATAAATATGAATACTAACTAAATTGCGACGTTTTATGTTATGAACAACCGTCGTAAGTTTGGATTTGCATGAACAGAAAATATTCTAATTATTAATTTCCAGCCTTTTGGCTTTCAACATAAATTCTAAACCTACCAACCTATTATAGCACAAGTCAAAATCGTAACTATCGTATACTGAGAATCACAAACTAAAAAATACTAACTATAAAACTAAGGTTGCAAATCAACGATGATTAACAATCATTTTACCATACATCCGTAACCATTCATATGTAATAAATTTTTTTACAGAAACACACTTAGATGGATGTATAAACACCCACAAAACCATATATCAATTTACACATATGACTTAGATTATCTTATATTCATAACCATATCAATTACATAAAGGTTAACATCAGCCTCTAAGCCTCTAATAACAGGACAACCACTACTGCGGGGGACATGATCATAAGGCGAAGCATTCATATCATGATCATCATCAGACTCGGTACTTTCGCCATGGCTCCCACCATCATCAGAAGAATCATCTCCCGTAGTTACAGACTTCTCCTATAATATACACTTAGATTATTAGTTACAAGAATTAACTGACAAGTGCAAGTGCAGAGTATACAAAATCATCAACTTCGTATATTCTTTGCCGATTCATTAGTTAAAAGATAGGTATTACGATTTTCTTAATACAGAAGTGTTCAGCAGCAATAGAAATTACATAAGTCTGAAAAAATTGCACCAAATTTGTAACTCCATTTATGAGTTTTTAAAAAAATGCAATACATCCATGTATGATTTCTTCAAAAATGCAATACACTTATGTAAATGCTCCTACCTGAACTAACCAAGATCCATAACTTTAATAGAATCCATCTTTAAATTATAAAGATAAAGTAAATCATATGATAACAATTTTTTCGGTGTTAAGATAGTTTGTAGTTTGATCCAAGTAGAATCACTGCAGAAAAAAGCCACAAACTATAATTTCAAGAATAAGGCAAAAATTATCAGAAAACTAACAAACAGATCCTTTTTGAACCATAAATACCAATATCTTAATTAATCATTACAATTAAGGTG
The DNA here is from genome assembly GCF_009905375.1 of Apium graveolens. Taxonomy (NCBI): domain Eukaryota; kingdom Viridiplantae; phylum Streptophyta; class Magnoliopsida; order Apiales; family Apiaceae; genus Apium; species Apium graveolens. The sequence goes on along the minus strand of NC_133648.1, from coordinate 307,233,701 downwards.
TTTGTTTAAAAGTAACAAACAGGTCCATTTATAATACCAATATCAGAATACTAACAAACTGGTCCAATTATTAGAAAACTAACAAACAGGTCCATTTATGATACCAATATCAGAAAACTATATCATTTGCTTAAAACTAAATTACCCTCGTCTTGATTTTTAATTTGCTTATTATTGTACTAACATGGGGGTACTTTTGTACTAACATGGGGGATATTTAGGTATGTAGATAATATTTTCTTTGTGGATAAAGTGTAGTCGATGAAACATTTGTATACAAGCAGATTACCTATTTATGGACATCAGATTATGGTATTTTTTGCTTCTGCAATTTATTGGCATCTCATGCTCAATAACATTATAAGTAGTGCTATGAAACATATTCAATTGTGAATTTTTTCTGGTTTCCAGCATTTTCCATAACAATATGTATGCCAATTACATGGCACCTGTGCATGGGAACTATGCTAATGTTTTTACATATTGGTTTATATATGGGAAGTTGGTACTGTGCATGGTTTAGTTTCTTGGGGCACATTGTTGTTATCTAAACAGGTAATCAGATTTCCAGAATGGGAAGAACACTAGATGAATGCTAACAGCAATACTCTTACTCCTTTCTCTGGAAAATATAAATTGTTTTATTTCAACCTTTTACATAAAACAGGTAAAAAGTGTTAGAATATTAAAACCCTCTAGAAGAATAATATTTATGGTTGGTTTCTAGTAAAGGATGAGTTGAAATACACAGCCATGCAATCCCAGGAAAAATGGTGTGCTATGTTAAATTTGTCAAACTAGTTTTATTATCCAGAGAGTTGTGTATGTATAGTAATAAGAGAAACATGTACATGGCACTCTAATATTTACATGCAGCAACTAGATATATGTGAACTATAGAGCAGTCTTGTTTGAATCCTACAAATAAGGTAGGCTGCATAAACAACAAAGCAAGCTGGTCATGAATAATATAAATGAAGCCTAAATAAAAGGTGGCTTGTCTAGCGTGTTAAAATAAGAGATTAGGTCAGCAGTAGCAGCTATATAAATACTACCTGCATGAATGTTGTAGTAGAATGTAAGTTGTATCTTCAGTTGTAAAGAAAAGAGCTGTAGCTTTGTAGAGAAAGAAAAGAGCTGAAGCTCTTGTAAGAAAAAAAACCAGCAACCTGTGTGTGTAAACACTTATATATATATATAAGTTGTATTTCTATTATTAAGAAATAAAAGTAATCTCTTATTATTGTGCTGGTTTATTAATATTATTGAAAGTTTTTGGTGTAAAGCCCATCCACGTTTCCAACAAGTGGTATCTGAGCCAAGGTTACGTTCGTAAAAAATGGCAAATATGGTGCAACCCAACATTCCATAATTGACGTTCACAAATTACGGGAATTGGAGTATCCAAATGAAGGTGTTACTCGGTTCTTACGATAATTGGGAAATTGTCGAAAATGGGTTCAACGAGCCCGCTGATGCAACCGCTGAACCAGCGCTTCCAAATGCCGAGAAGATGGCGTTAAAGGAGATCCGGAAAAAAGATAAAAAGGCGTTGTACACAATTATTCAAGGTGTTGATGAGTCAACCTTTGAAAAAATTTCCGAAGCAAAAACGGCAAAACAAGCATGGGAGATTTTGCAAAAATCATTCCAAGGAGTTGAAAAAGTAAAAAAGGTGCGGCTCCAGATGCTACGCGGGGAGTTCGAAAATTTAAAGATGAAGAATTCAGAAAATATTGGTGAATTTGTTACGCATTTGAAAGCCGTGACAAATGAGATGAAAAGAAATGGCGAAAGTCTCGGTGATGTTCGGGTCATGGAAAAACTCCTCCGTTCACTGACCATAAAATTTGATTATGTGGTTACTTCTATTGAGGAGTCAAAAGATTTGTCAACAATTTCGATTGACGAGCTGGTTGGTTCACTTCAAGTGCATGAGCAGCGAATGAACCAGTATGATATGCAAGCCACTTGGAAAAGGCGTTACAAAGTAAGGTGTCCATTGGTGATAGTTCTGGGAGTAGCGGTTTTGTACGTGGCAGAGGTGGCTTTAGAGGTGGCTACCGAGGTGGACGAGGTCGTGGAAGACAGTCTTTCAACAGAGGTCAAAACTCTGAAGGTTATCAACCATCTGGTCGTAGTCAAAATTTCAGAGGTCGTGGAAGAGGCGGATGTTAACAACGAGGTGACAAGTCTCAATTTTAATGTTATAATTGTAATAAATTTGGTCACTTCAGTTATGAGTGTAGAGCACCAAAGGTGGAAGAAAGAAGTCATTTTGCAGCAGCAAAAGAAGACAAAGATGTTGGCACTGCTATGTTCCTCACTTACAAAGGAGACAAGGAAAGCAAGAAGAATGTTTGGTATCTTGACTCAGGGGCCAGTAATCACATGACTGGTCACAAGGAATTATTCACGGAGATAGACGACACCATCAGCGGAAAAGTTACTTTTGGTGACTCGTCAAAGACTCCGGTGAAAGGAAAAGCTACCGTCATGATCATGTCAAAGAAAGGTGAAAAGAAATATATAAATGATGTTTATTATATTCCTGCATTTAAAAATAATATTATCAGTCTTGGCCAACTTGTGGAGAAAGGATATAATATACAGATGCAGGACAATTCCCTCATTATCAGAAATCAAGCTCGGGAATTGATTGCAAATGTGAAGATGTCAAAGAATCGTTTGTTTACGCTTGATATGCAAACGAATGTGCAGAAGTGCTTAAAGTCGGTCATTAAAAATGACTCGTGATTGTGGCATTTGAGATATGGTCATCTTGGATTTTCTGGATTAAAATTATTGTCAAAAACAAAGATGGTGGACGGTTTGCCAGAAATCAACGAACCAGAAAATTTGTGTGAAGTGTGTGTCAAGGGGAAGCAACATAGACAAAGCTTTCCCGTTGGAAAATCGTGGAGAGCCAAGAGGCCATTGGAGATAGTTCATACAGATATAGCTGGTCCATTTGATATCCCATCACTTGGAGGTAATAGGTATTACCTAACATTTATTGATGATTTTAGCAGGAAAAGTTGGGTGTATATCATCAAAGAAAAATCGGAGGCTCTTGATAAATTCAAGGAGTTCAAAGCACTGGCGGAAAAACAAAGTGGATATTATTTAAAGACACTCAGATCAGACAGAGGAGGCGAGTATACTTCAAACTTGTTCAAAAGTTTTTGCAGAGCACATGGCATCAATCATCAGTTGACAATAGCATATACTCCTCAACAAAATGGCGTTGCAGAAAGGAAGAACCGCACAATTCTTGACATGGCAAGGAGTATGGTGAAAGCAAAGCACTTTCCAAGAACTTTCTGGGCGGGAGCCGTTCAATGTGCAGTTTATTTGTTGAATCGCTGTCCAACAAAAAGTGTCAGAAACAAAACTCCGAATGAAGCATGGAGCGGAAGCAAACCATCAGTTGGACATCTCAGAATTTTTGGGTGTAGTGCTTATGCCCATATTCCCGATCAGAAAATAAAGAAGCTGGATGACAAAGGCGAAAAGTGTATTTTTACCGGATATGACAAAAGAAGCAAGGCTACAGACTCTACAATCCCCTGATGAAGAAATTAATCATTTCTCGTGATGTTGAGTTCGATGAACCAGATTACTGGAGATGGAGCGAGGATGAAAGAAAAGTTGCTGGTTTATTTTTCAATGGTGATGACGATGACGGTGATAACCAGAACATTGAAGATGACAGAGATGATGATCAAACTCCTCCACCAAGTCCAAATCAACAAACTCCTGGATCGACACCATCCACGGGAGGAAGCAGCAGTTCAGGGGGAGCACCACGAAAGATGCGGAGTCTGGATAATATTTATGAAGCAACAAGTCTGGTACAAACATCCTTTGATTATTCCTTATTTTGCTTAATGGCTGAATGTGATCCAGTTACATTTGAAAAAGCTTCTGAAGAAAGCAAATGGAACAAAACCATGGATGAAGAAATTGGCGCAATCAAGAAGAATGATACATGGGAGCTCACAGATCTTCCAGAAGGACACAAAGCAATTGGTGTCAAGTGGGTCTATAAAACCAAGACGAATCAAGATGGAGAAGTGGAGAAATACAAGGCGAGGTTGGTGGCTAAAGGCTACAACCAGAGATATGGCATTGACTATGATGAGGTATTCGCTCCAGTTGCAAGAGTTGATACCATGCGGCTTCTGACAGCAATTGCAGCTCAGAACCAGTGGAAGATATTTCAGATGGATGTCAAGTCAGCATTTCTGAATGGTTATCTTGAAGAAGAAGTCTATATTGAGCAGCCTCCAGGATATATTCAGAAAGGCCGGGAAAGTAAAGTCTATAGGCTGAAGAAAGCTTTATATGGTTTGAAGCAAGCTTCGCGAGCATGGAACATGCGAGTTGATGAATATTTTCAGAGAAATGGTTTCGTGAGAGTACATACGAGCATGCCCTCTATACGAAGACAAATTCAGGGGGCGATATTATGATCGTGTGCTTGTATGTGGACGACATGATCTTTACCAGAAATAACCCTGGTATGCTCAACGATTTTAAGAAGGTTATGACTAACGAATTTGAGATGACAGATATTGGTCAAATGTCTTACTTTCTTGGAGTCGAGGTGAAGCAAAACAGAGATGGGATTTTTATATCTCAGAAAAAATATGCGGAGCAGATTTTGAAGAAGCTCAGAATGGAAGAATGCAAGTCAGTGAGCACGCCAGCAGAACCGAGCATAAAGCTCAGAGTTGATTCAATAAGGGAGTCGGTAAATCCGACGTTGTTCAAAAATTTGGTTGGAAGTCTGAGGTACCTAACTTTTACTCGTCCAGATATAATGTATGCAGTTGGATTGGTTAGTAGGTACATGGAGAAGCCGAAGCAAGATCACTTCATGGCACCTAAAAGAATTTTGAGGTACATAAAAGGTACACTTGATCATGGCTTATTTTACACATACTCTCAAGATTCAAAATTAGTAGGCTACTCAGACAGTGATTATGGTGGTGACTTGGATGATGGGAAAAGCACTTCGGGTTATGCTTTTTACAATTGGTTCTGCAATATTCTCATGGTCATCAAAGAAGCAACCAACAGTAACACTATCAACATGTGAAGCAGAATACATCGCAGCAGCAGCGTGTGCATGTCAAGCTATGTGGCTAGGCTACATATTGTGCGAGTTAAATCTTGCAGAGGAAGGTCCGGTTAAAATTAATGTGGATAATAAATCCGCTATTTCCCTTGCGAAAAATCCAGTGTCGCACAGTCGGAGCAAGCACATCAATATAAAATATTATTTTATTCGAGAACAGGTGAACGAGAAAATTGTGGAGCTGGTACACTGTAGGACAGAAAAAAATTTAGCGGATATTTCCATGAAGCCATTGAAGCCAGATATGTTTGAGAAAATGAAGAACAAGCTCGGAATGCTAAGTCGGGTTTGAAGGGGAGTGTTAGAATATTCAAACCCTCTAGAAGAATTGTTAGGAATATATGTGCATTAGTTTGATGATATGTTTAACAAAACACTTAAGTAGAAATTTAGTGTCTGTAGCCTCAACGGATAAGACCACTTTGGCTATCCGTTGATGGTGTAGCTTTACTTAGAAATAAGTCTAGTATTGTAGCATATTTCAGTCTCTGTATTTAAAATTGTAATTCTTAGAAGTTGAGAGAAACTATGAGTCATGTTGACTACTAGATGATATGCAGATAGGAAGGCCAATTGTAAATATTTCATGCCTTGTAATTTTGTATAAATGAAGTGGTATCAACGGATGACTTAAAAGACCTTCAACGGATGAGAAGCTAAGCTTCAACGGATGTCTCTAAAGCTTCAACGGATAACATCCTTCAACGGATGAGAGCATCAACGGATGAAAGCTTCAACGGATAACATCCTTCAACGGATGAAGTCATCAACGGATGAAAGCTTCAACGGATGTTCTGCTAATCAGCCGTTGATAAGTGGTAGTTGTACCTACAAGCAGAGGCACGTGGGTTGACAGAGAAAACTGAGATGTGGTAGCCGAATTTCAGGATCAACAGAAAAAGCAGCCGTTCTTCTTTTGTACAAAGTTGCAATAGTCAACAAAGTACTTGAGTGAACAGGAAAAGAAGCAAGTGAAGAACTTATTTTACTATTGTAATTTTATATTGTTTTTCACTTGTACACTTGGTAATATATATGAACCAAGAAGAAGCTAGTAATTAGAGAGATTTTTCCAGAGCTGTTAAGAAATATCTTGAGAGAAAATTCATCTAGTTTGTACTAGGACGCAGCTGTGATCAACATTGTTGAACACAGATTTTCTAATATACCATCTCTGGTGGAACAACAAATCCACCAGAAAAGTTTTTAAGGTCTGTTGTGTTCCTTACATTTGTGCTTGAATATATATCTGTCTGTATTAGCTTAAAGCAATTCACACACTTGTTCTTCTTGAACACACAACTTTATAAACTGCTCAAAACTTGAAAAAGTTTTGAGATTTACATTCAACCCCCCTTCTGTAAATCTCATTGTTAGTCTTCTAGGAATAACAATTGGTATCAGAGCAGGCTCTTGACACACAAAGAGTTTAAAGATCTTGGAATCTAACAAAGATGAGTAAGAAGGATATTGGAGTAAAGATCCCAGTTCTTGACAAAGACAGTTATCACCACTGGAAGGTGAAAATGCACCTTCATCTACTCTCCCAAGATGAAGGTTATGTAAACTGCATTGAGAATGGTCCTCACATTCCCCACAAAGTAGCCACAGTTGCTACGGCCACAATTGCTGTTGGTCAATCCATTCCAAAACCCAGAGCAGAATGGACAATGGAAGACACAGAAGAAGTCCACAAGGATAAGAAGGCTATGAACATTTTGTTTAATGGTCTTGACAAGGATATGTTTGATAATGTGATAAATTGTTCAACTGCCAAAGAGGTTTGGGACACAGTTCAGCTGCTGTGTGAAGGTACAGAACAAGTAAGAGAGAATAAAATGCAGCTTCTCATTCAACAGTATGAGCACTTTCATTTTGAAGAAAATGAATCTTTAAATGACACATTCAATAGATTCCAAAAACTGTTGAATGGACTGAAGCTGTATGGTAGAGTGTACCAGGTGAAGGATTCAAATCTTAAATTTTTGAGATCCTTACCAAAGGAATGGAAACCCATGACTGTTTCCTTAAGAAACTCTCAAGATTATAAGGACTTTACTCTTGAAAGATTATATGGAATCTTGAAGACTTATGAACTAGAGTTGGAACAGGATGAGGTATTGGAGAGGGGGAGAAAGAAAGGAGGTTCAGTTGCATTGGTAGCTGAAAATGAGAAAGAATGCAGAAAAGAAACTGTGAGATCTACATCAAGCTCCAAAGATGGTGTAAGAAATCCAGAATCAGACAAGGGTAAAGGGCAAGTTGCTGAAAATGAAGACAACTCCAGTCAAGATGACTCTGATGGTATTGATGAGCATCTTGCATTTCTGTCCAGGAGATTTGCAAAGATGAAGTTCAGGAAAAACACTAGAGCCACTAAACCCCATAAGAACATGGTGGACAAATCCAAGTTCAAGTGTTTTAATTGTGGTATGAGTGGACACTTTGCAAGTGAGTGCAGAAAGCCAACCTCTGAAAAGAAGAAATTTGAACAAGTAGATTACAAAAAGAAATATTTTGATCT